>NC_045453.1:19918535-19976172 GCF_002776525.5 Piliocolobus tephrosceles | reverse complement strand
CACCTATCCACCCATCCATCTACCTACCCACCTATCCACCCATCCATCTACCCAATATCCATCCATCCATCCATCCACCCACCCACCTATCCATCCATCCACCCATCCACCCATCTACCCCCACATCCATCCATCCATGCATCCAACAAAAAGTTCAGGAGTGCCTTCTAGGTGCTTGATATTGTAATAGGCACTGAATATACAGATATGAACAAAAATGTGCAGATTATAGAGCTTATATTGTTATGGTAGAGACAGGGGATTAATAACATAAAAAATGATGAACATTTTTGAGTACTTATTATGTGCCGGGCTCTGCTTTTAACATGATTTATTTCATTCTCACAATGACACTATAGGTGGACACCACTTTTATTTCTATATTTTTAGGTAAAGAAACAGGCTTTGTGATGTTGACCGACTTGCTCACCATAGCGAGAAAATAACGGACACAGGTCCGGCACCCAGGCCGCTGGCTTCCAGAGCCACCCTGAGGGTACTTCTCAACCTGCCATTCTCTCAGCCTTCAGTAGCTTTAAGATAAAGTTCAAAACCCCCAGCAACATGATCCTGTCCCTACTGAGTTTCATCTCCTGCTGCTGCCTTTCCATTCCAGCCTGGAGGCCTCCTGTTTGTTCCCCGTAACACCAAGTGGACTCCTGCCCCAGGACCTTTGCGCATCTCATTTCAGAACCTGGACCACTCTTCTTACCTCATCTTCTGCTTTTGCTTGGCTAAATCCTTCACACTCTGCATTTGGGCCTCATCTTTTTTTTTTTTTTTTGAAACAAGGTCTTGCTCTGTCACCCAGGCTGGAGTTCAGTGGTGTGATCACAGCTCATTGCAGCCTCAGTCTCCTAGGCTCAAACAATCCTGCAATCCTTCCACCTTAGCCTCCCGAGTAGCTGGAACTACAGATGCCTGTCACCATGTCCAGCTAATTTTTGTATTTTTCATAGAGGTGGGGTCTTGCTATGTGGCCCAAACTGGTCTTGAACTCCTGGCCTCAAGCAATCCTGCCTTGGCCTCCCAAAGTGCTGGAATTACAGGTGTGAACCTCTGCATCCTGCCTTAAGGCCTCATCTTAAATGTTGTTTGTTCTGGAAGGTCTAACCTGATCTCTCCAGGCTGGGTCAGGTCCCTCTAGTTTATATTCTCCCAGCACATTGTAGTTCTTCTTCACACTTCTCACAACGCTAATTGTAAGTGTATCTGTGTGACAATGTGTTTGGCATCTGCCTTGGCCATTAGGCTATTCACTCTAGGGCAGAGGGCAGGGACCAAGTCGGTCTTGTTCGCCACCATAGCAGCAGTTTCTGTAGCAGGGGCTGGCCCGTGCTTGGTGCTCAATCAGCATTTGCTGAAGGAAGGATTAATTAGGACAAAATGCCGCCTGTGCTATGGAGACATCGTCCTCTCTACATAGAAGACCCCAGTGTCCAAACTGGGCCCTACGTCATCTGGACACCGCCAGCTCTCTCATCCTGTCCCGGACCGCATGCCACCCCCACTCCAGCTATGCTGGCCTTCTTTATCTTTCTGAAAAGTGTCAAACTCCTTTGGTCTAAGAGACTTTTCATTTGCTGTTTGTGGTAGACACTGTTAGTTGCCATCCACTATTCAGTTTTTCACTTGTAATTAGTAAAAACATAAACACAAAAAGATCTTCTCATTAGTAATAAGAATACTGATTTTGGCTGGGTGAGGCGGCTCACGCCTGTAACCCCAGCACTTCGGGAGGCTGAGGTGGGAAGATCACTTGAGCCAGGGGTTTGAGACCAGCCTGGGCAAGACAGGAAGGCCCTGTCTCTACAAACAATTTAAAAATTAGCCAGGCATGGTGGCATGTGCCTGTGGTCCCAGCTATTCTGGAGGCTGAGGTGGGAGGATCACTGGAGCCTAGGAAGTCGAGGATGCAGTGAGCCGAGATCATGCCACTGCACTCCAGCCTGAGAAACAGACTGAGACCCACTCTCAATAAATAAATAAATACAAAGATAGAAGAGGCCAGGCGGGGTGGCTCACGCCTGTAATCCCAGCACTTTGGGAGCCCGAGGCAGACAGATCATCTGAGGTCAGGAGTTCGAGACCAGCCTGGCCAACATGGTGAAACGCCGTCTCTACTAAAAATACAAAAATTAGCCAGGTGTGGTGACAGGAGCCTGTAGTCCCAGCTGCTCGGGAGGCTGAGGCAGGAGAATCGCTTGAACTCGGGAGGTGGAGGTTGCAGTGAGCTGAGATTGTGCCACTGCATTCCAGCCTAGGTGACAAAGCGAGACTCCGCCTCAAAAAAAAAAAAAAAAAAAAGAAAAAGAAAAAAAAAGATAGAAGGATCCTGAGATCCTGGGCTCCTAACACTGTCGAGTACTCAGCCAGCTTTGGAATGCCTACAGCTCTTGTATATAAGAAAAAAATATATATATTTCTATCCGGTTTAAGCCATTGTTGTTTTTTGTGTTATTTTTTGGTTGGTTGGTCTTTTACTTACGCAGTTGAATATAGCTGAACTGATTGACTCTTCCCTTGTACTGGTCATCCCCCCAGCTCTGGGCATTTGGTTATCACTATTAGACTCTCATCTAGAATATTTAGAATACTGAGTTTAAATATCCCTTCCTGAGAGATAGACTCTGGGTCCACTATTCCAAGTATCCCCTGGCCACCAATGCCCACACTGTGCTCTCTACCATATTCCTCTGTTTCTTCTATAGCTGTGATCATTCTCTGAAATGACTGAATTAAGAATTTAAAGCTGGGTGTGGTGGCTCACACCTGTAATCCCAGTACTTTGGGAGGATGAGGCGGGTGGATCACCTGAGCTCAGGAGTTCGAGACCAGCCTGGCCAACATGGTGAAACCCCATCTCTATTAAAAATACAAAAATTAGCCGGGCATGGTGACATGTGCCTGTAATCCCAGCTACTCGGGAGGCTGAGGCAGGAGAGTCACTTGAACCCGGGAGGTGGAGGTTACAGTGAGCCGAGATCGCGCCACTATACTCCAGACTGGGTGACAGAGCAAGACTCCATCTCAAAAAAAAAAAAAAAAAAAAAAAGAATTTAAGTGATTTGCTCACTTATTGATGATCTGTTTCCTCCACCCATTGAATATAAACTCTTTGAAAACAGCGACCTTGTTTCTTTTGTGCACTGTTGAATCCACAACCTAGGCCTTTGACGACGGACACGTGGGTGAATGAATGAAGAATGAATGGATCTTCTTACTGGCTACATGTCCCATCTTCTCATTAGTCTATCAACTCTAGGAGAACACATGGCCTCTGGTTTTCCTCTCTCTCTGCACCTTCCCCACAGACCCTTAGCTGGAACCCTCAGTAACAATACAAACTCACAAGGCTCAGCACTTTTCAGTTGGCAAAGGGCTTCCAGATGTGCTGTCTTGTGTAACCAGCTGCCCAACCACCCCTACGTTGCTCCCCGCTGAGAAGTGTGCTTCCAGCTGCTTCCTCGGTGTTTTCCTCCAGGCTTGGCCTCCTTCCCACCTTCCCCAGATAACAACGGTGCCACTTAAGGAGAGCTTACGTGTGTCAGAGCCGTTCTGAGCACCTTTCCTGTGCGAATTCACAACATCCTGGCATGAATCCTTGTGTACACTGTGTATATTGCAGACACTATTAGCCACCTACCACTGACGCTGGGCAGCATCACTGGCTCCTGTTTACACACGAGGAGGAAACCGAGGCACAGGGAGGTCAAATAACCTGCTCAGAGCTACATGGGAAGTGGTAGAGGGAGGAATGACACCAGGCCAAGGCCCCTGATTCCAACTCCTGCCTCCTAGATGGTGATTTACTAAGTATTTTCTCTATCCTGTATTTTGCAGATGTCTTTCTTCCGAGCACACCTTCTAACACACCTGGAATCGCGGGGCTCTGTGGTGATCTCTGGGCTGGAAGCCATGGCCATGCACCTGGCTAGTTCTGTGATGCAGGAACAGCTGGGATAGTGAGGGGGACTGGCATCCGCTAGCCGTGGCCTCCTCACCGTCTGATGCCTCGGGTGCTCTCCTCCCAGCTATGGGTGAGTAGAGCAGCCTGACAAAGCCCTGGCATTTCCTGGGCCTTAACCTGGATGGGGAGCAGATGCTCTCTGTTGGCCAACCCCATCTCTGTCTCCCCTAAGTGAGCCCTCCTGCTCCCCTCCTCCCTCCGTGCAGGGCTGGGTACAAAGGTTGGGACCTGACCAGAGCTTGCTGCTTCACTCCTGCAATCAACACACTCACATCTGAGAGGCCACCAAGTGTGGCCCTGAAGGGCAGAGGTGGTGGAGTCGTCCAGCCTGGGACTCCACTGTGGCTCTTCTGCCTGGGCTGGGTGACGCTGGCAGGTTACTTAACCACTGTAATCTCAGTTTCTGCTTTTGAGCAACACCGCTGATAAAACCATTTACCTTACAGGGATGCTGTGAAGAGTAAAGGAGCTATTCCATGAAAACGGTGGCAACACTGGCAGAGTGAGTGCTCCATAAACATTGGCTACTGCCAGGACTGCACTTAGCACACGGTCTGCATTAGCACCGCAGCCATGAACACGACAGGAAGTCTGTCCCAAGGAACGGATGGGAAAGCTACCAGGGACAGGGGAAGACACAGAGGAACCCAAGGCTCCCAAGCAAAACTGAGAGCAACTCATGACAAATACCACCATTTACTGAGTGCCTGCTGTGTACCAGGCATGGAGTCATGCCTTTTGTATGCATTAACAATAAACCTCTCAATAATCCAGGAAAGCAGAAGTATTTGCATTCTCCGTTTCATAGATTTATTTATTTATTTTTTGAGACGGAGTTTTGCTCTTGTTGCCCAGGCTGGAGTGCAACCTCTGCCTTTCGGTTTCAAGCGATTCTCCTGCCTCAGCCTCCCAAGTAGCTGGGATTACAGGTGCCTGCCACCACACCCAGCTAATTTTTTTGTATTTTTAGTAGAGACAGGGTTTCACCATGTTGTTCAGGCTGGTCTCGAACTGCTGACCTCGTGATCCACCCGCCTTGGCCTCCCAAAGTGCTGGGATTACAGGCGTGAGCCACCGTGCCCGGCCCTCATTTTATAGATTTAAAGACTGAGGCTCATTAAGATGACTGGTATGTACGCTGCCTAAGGTCACACAGCTAGAAAGTTGTAGAGCTGGGACTGGAAGCGTGTTCTGTCCAGTTTGAGAACCGGGACTCTATTCTTTCTAGGAATGGAGGGGGGCAGCCCTAGAAGCTTTTGGGGCCAATGTGTATATTGCAGATACTATTAGCCACCTACTCAAACCCTGCCCTTATGGGCCAGTGGTTGGTTCCAGGCACTGTGGCAACCAGGAAGACTCCCAGACGTCTCCTGGAGAGGGCGCAGTATTACCCCCAGTTAAAAGCCTCTGTTCTAGAGAACTCCAGAATTCTCTAGACTACGGCTGAGCCAGCCTCGCCTCCAGTGCCTTCAGACTTCTTGTTTGGGGCAATGAGCAAATGTTCCTAGTACCTGAGGCCAGGGCGGTCTCTCCTTGGCTGCACTTAGAATTACTCAGGGATCTTTATGACTCCTGACGTCCAGGATATCCTGCAGCAATACCGAGACCATCAGAAACGGAAACTCCTTGGGTGGTTCCAGTGAGAGCCAAGTGTGAGAACCCGTGACTTCTAGGGCTTCTTCAACTTTAATGCCTCCACAGTCACCTGGCGGGCTTGTTAAAAATGCAGATTCTGGGCCAGGCAGGTGGTGCACGCCTCTAATCCCAGCTATCTGGGAGGCTGAGGTGGGAGGATCAGTTGAGGCCAGAAGTAATTTGAGACCAGCCTGGGCAGCATAGCAAGACCTTGTCTCAAAAATAAAAAAAAATTTTTTTAGAGCGGATTCTGAGTCAGTTGCCTGGGATGAGGCCTGAGACCTTTCACTTCCTTTTTTTTTTTTTGAGACAGGGTCTCGCTTTGTCACCCAGGCTGGGGTGCAGTGGTATAATCTCGGGTCACTGCAGACTCTGCCTCCTCGTGACCCTGCACTTCTAACCAGCTCCAGGGGGATGCTGATGTGGTTGGTCTGAGGACAACAATCTGAGCTGCAAAGACTCAAGGTACAGGTCCTCCCCGATTCCAAGGGGGATTCTGGAATTCCAGAATCCAAGCGGGCATTCCAGGGCTGTGAAAACACAGATTCTGGGCCTGAGTTTCAGATTTGCTAGGCCTGAGGTAGGGCCAGAGACTCTGCATTTCCAGCATATCCCCAGGTGATGCTGACGCTGCTGCTTGGAGGCTCGCCCTGTGAGAGCCTCTGGCTGTGGGTAAGAGAACTCCGCCCCCATGCCCACCCCGCACCATTTGTGGCCTGAGAGAACTTGGACCAGATGCAGCCTCCATCCCTCAGCTTTCCCACCCACAAACTGAAGGTGACAAAATACCAGTGCTCTATTCCGAAGGGTGTCGTCAGGGTTGCATTAAGTGGGCTGGTGCTGATTGTGAACCTCTCTGCCTGGTGCCTGGCACAGCAGGGACACAGAATTGACAGCATCTATCCCAACG
Organism: Piliocolobus tephrosceles; assembly: GCF_002776525.5. Lineage (NCBI taxonomy): Eukaryota > Metazoa > Chordata > Mammalia > Primates > Cercopithecidae > Piliocolobus > Piliocolobus tephrosceles. The sequence goes on along the minus strand of NC_045453.1, from coordinate 19,969,657 downwards.
AGCTTCCCTTCCTCGGAGGCCCGAGGCTCACGGTACTCACCGCCGACGTTGTTCTTGTAGGTATTGTACATCTCCTTCACCCGCCGGTAGCGGAAGGCCAGCTTCCTCATCCAGTCCACGCCGCCATGCACGCCAGAGCCCAGGCACAGGTTGGCTCCTGGGACCGAACTGTGGAAGCCATCAGCGGAGAAGTTGTACGTGCTGCAGACAGAGGAGGGGAAGGACAGTGTTAGTGCAGGGCATCTTCACTGGGAGATCGCAGGCTCTGAGGGACCCACAGGTGGGCTTTCAGGTGCCCATGAGCCCCTCGAAATGCACAGGGTGCTGCGAGTGTACATTTGGGGGGCAGCAGGACCACAGCTTTCATTAGCTTCCCCAAGAAAAGTGGTGTCTTTTCCTCTTACCTGATCCACATCCGTTTGCCTTTTTTTGTTTATTTTTTAATTTTTATTTTTTTGAGACAGGGTCTTGCTCTGTTGCCCAGGTTGGAGTGCAGTGGTGTCATCACAGCTCATTGCAGCCGTAACCTCCCAGCTCAAGGGATCCTCCTACCTCAGCCTTCTGAGGAGCTGGGACTGCAGGCGCGCACCACCACAGTTGGCTAACTTATTTTTATGTTTTGGAGAGATGGAGTCTCTCTATGTTGCCTGGGCTGGTCTTGAACTCCTGGGCTCAAGGGATCCTCCTACCTTGGCTTCCCAAAGTACTGGGATTACAGGCACGCACCACCGCGCCTGGCCCCTTGTTTTGACTTTTTAAAAATTATTTTTTATTTTTTTAAATTTTGAGATGGAGTCTTGCTCTGTTGCCCAGGCTGGAGTGCAAAGGCACGATCTTGGCTCACTGCAACCTCCACCTCCCAGGTTCAAGTGATTCTCCTGCCTCAGCCTCCCCCTCCCAAGTAGCTGGGATTACAGGTGCCCTCCACCACATCCAGGTAATTTTTTTGTATTTTTAGTAGAGACAGGATTTCACCATGTTGGCCAGGCTGATCTCGTACTCCTGACCTCAAGTGATCCACCCGCCTCGGGCTCCCAAAGTGCTGGGATTACAGGTGTGAGTCACTGTGCCTGGCCATGGATTTATTCTTGAAAAAGTGAACACTGACCATTAACTCAGATGCTACCATGGGGAGCTGTCTAGATGTTAAGAGATGGAGGTCCTTGGGGAGGGCAGGAACCAGTGGCCGGGATGGACAGGGGATCTGTTAAGAGCTTGGGTTCCAGAGCCAGGCTGCCTGGATTTGAATCCTGCCTTCCCTGCTGACCAGTCATGTGAGTTTGGGTCGACTGCTTAATCTCTCTATGCCTCACGTTCCCCAGCTGTAAAATGAAGATGAAGATAAAAGCATCTCTCTCATCTCTCCTAGGGTTACTGTGCACATGCAATGAGTTATCCCATGTAATGCATTTGGAATAGAACATGGCACAAAACGAGGCATCTCTGAAGGTTGGTTCTTACTGCTAACTGAAAAAGAAAAAAACAAAACAAGAGGCACTTCATGCTTGGGACCTAGGATATAGTAGGCACTCCCTAAATATTTCTTTCTTTTTTTTTTTTCTGGGACGGAGTCTCGCTCTGTGGCCCAGGCTGGAGTGCAGTGGCCGGATCTCAGCTCACTGCAAGCTCCGCCTCCCGGGTTCACGCCATTCTCCTGTCTCAGCCTCCCGAGTAGCTGGGACTACAGGCGCCTGCCACCTCGCCCAGCTAGTTTTTTTTTTTTTTTTTGTATTTTTTAGTAGAGACGGGGCTTCACCGTGTTAGCCAGGATGGTCTTGATCTCCTGACCTCGTGATCCACCCGTTTCGGCCTCCCAAAGTGCTGGGATTACAGGCTTGAGCCACCGTGCCCCGCACCACCCTAAGTATTTCTTGAATGAATAAGTGGAGAACTTGGTGTCTCAATCTCAAGAAGAAAACACCCTTGGGCTGAGAATTCTCAAAGTGAGGTACCAAACAGCTCAGCATGAGACAGGGTTCAGAGGACTATTGCTCTAAATTCCAGGCCAGCTAGCGACACGGGACATTTTATAGAAACAGAACGATGCTGCTCATTGCCTTGAAAGGAAGACTGCTTCCCAACGATGACTTCATGGAAAGGACCAATTAACCTTGATCTGGGGTGTATTTATTCCATCAGTTGAGAAGTCCTGGTGGGGCTGGAGCTTTGCTCCTTGCCAGTCCTGACTGCAGAAGGGATTTTCCGAATGGCTGATTACAATGAAGCTGGCATCTGTCTGCCGATCACTTCTGATTGTGCCGGGCTTTGAAAGGACTTACAGGGCTCAGGAACAGAAACTTTGATATCTGTTTTTGCAATAAGTTGGGAGAGACACCTTGGAAGCAGGTACTAAATAAAGTTACAACAACTGGTCCCATCACCAAAACATTATTTTGTCTAATAATATATCTGATGAGCCTAAAGCTCAATGTGGTAATTTTGGATGAGCACAGATTAACTATGGTTCCGTTTTTATAAACTTTTCCCAGGGGTAGGCTTGGAACATTCCAGTCCACATTCCTCTGGAAGTTGTCTTTTTTTGTTTTTGAGACGAGTCTCGCTCTGTCCCCCAGGCTGGAGTGCAGTGGCACGATCTCAGCTCACTGCAACCTCTGACTCCTGGGTTCAAGCGATTCTCCTGCCTCAGCCTCCTGAGTAGCTGGGATCACAGGTGCTCGCCACCATGCCCGGCTAACTTTTGTATTTTTAGTAGAGATGGGGTTTCACCATGTTGGCCAGGCTGGTCTCGAACTCCTGACCTCAGGTGATCCATGTGCCTCGGCCTCCCAAAGTGCTGAGATTACAGGTGTGAGCCACTGTGCCTGGCCTGAAGCTGTCTCATATTGAGCAGTGGGTTACCTGATTCCTGGAGCCATGTCCTGCGAGTGTTTTCCTTAGAAACCAGACACACCACTTATTCATTTGAGAAGTGTTTTTTAAGTATTGGCTGTATCAGTTGTCATATTAAAAATATATGCATGCTGGTCAGGTGTGGTGGCTCATGACTGTAACCCCAGAACTTTGGGAGGCTGAGGTGGGTAGATCACTTGAGGTTAGGGGTTCGAGACCAGCCTGGCCAACATGGTGAAACCCTGTCTCTACTAAAAATACAAAATAATTAGCTGGGTGTGGTGGTACACGCCTGTAGTCCCAGCTACTCAGGAGGCTGAGTCAGGAGAATTGCTTGAGCCTGGGAGGTGGAGGTTGCAGTGAGCCAAGATCATGCCACTGCACTCCAGGCTGGGTGACAAGAGTGAAAGTCAGCTTCAAAAAAAAAAAAAAAAAAAAAAAAAAAAAAAAAATATATATATATATATATATATATATATATATATGTATGCTCATGAAATGAATACAATCAAATATTCAGAGGCAGCTGCCTCCTTACAAAGACTGCTGGAGGAGAAGTACGTGATACTCTGAGCTTGACTACTGAGAAAAAATTGGTTGTAACATCTCTGGACCCTTGATGGGAGGAGAGAAGCTGAAAGAAAGGGTATTTTCAACATTTTGAGCAGATCTTGGAAGAATATATACCAAACTCTTAATGGTGGTGATTTTGGGAGGTGAGGTCAGGTTAAGTGTTGGATTTTTTTCTGTTATGCATGCATTACTTCAGTAAGCAGGAAAAAAATAGCAATAAATGAGCAGCGTTTAGTGATTTGAGGTGATGAGCAAGAGACTGCAGGGTTGAGGGGTGAAGTTGTGATTTTTTAAACAAATTTTTACTCATTTATTTATTCTAGTAGAGATGGGGGGGTCTCATTATGTTGCTCAGGCTGGTTTTGAACTCCTGAGCTCAAGTAATCCTCCTGCTAAGGCCTCCCAGAGTCCTGGGATTACAAGTGTCAGCCACCACATCCGGCCAGTTGTGATTTTTGAGTTTGAGACGCAAAAGTCCCAGTTCTGGCTGGAAGCAGGCACACCTTGTCCTCATAAGCAGCCCTCCTCTCCCACCCCACTGTCTAGTAGAAGGAGAACTTGATAATCAATCGATCAATCAATGGGTATTTTTGACTCCCCAAATTCCCACCTTAAATCTTGGCCATTGTCATCTGATGAGACGTCGTCAACGTGGATCTGGTCACAATCCTATGGAAAATGTGACAAGAAGAGAAAGAGAGAGAGAGAGAGAGAGAACGTGCCTGGTTAATCTGATGTAGCCTTTAAGGGCTGGCTTCATAAGCTGAGGGCTGGGATAAGCACTGCATTGGGAATCATCAGGCTCGGGTTCTAGTCTGGGTTTGGCCACTCAAGGTTAGATGTCCTTAGGTTCAATCTCATCCTCTTTTTCTGTTTGGTTTCCTTATAAATGAGCAGGTTGACTGCAAGGAAAGTGACCATACAGTTACTCAGCCAAACAGAGATAGTTTTGCAGTAAAGGGGGCTGGTATTATACTAGGGGGATAGGTGCAAACCAGGACTGACTCCCCTAGGTCTCCAGTTTCCCAGGTATGGCCAGACATACGGTCACCCCGGCCATACGGTGGACCTTCGCTGAAGGTGTTCCCCCTGCTTGAAATGCTCTCCTGCCTTCACCTGCTTAGTGAACCCTGTGCTTTTCAAGTATTAGCTCCTGGAGGGACAACTGCTGTGCCCCACGTCTGCGATTATCATTTACTGAGCACTTACTATGTGCCAGGCACTATCCCCCGGGCTTGCCAGTCAACAAACTCCAATGCCGTGCTGTTTCCCGTTCAGTTTCCTTGGGGAAATCCCTCTCTCTGCGGCCAGACCATGGGGTGGAGGCCGGGCGCGGTGGCTCACGCCTGTAATCCCAGCACTTTGGGAGGCTGAGGCAGGTGGATTGTTTGAGGTCGGGAGTTTGAGACCAGCCTGGCCAACATGATGAAACCCTGTCTCTATTAAAATACAAAAATTAGCTGGGTGTGGTGGCAGTGCCTGTAATCCCAGTTACTCAGGAGGTTGAGGCAGGAGAATTGCTTGAACTCAGGAGACGGAGGTTGTAGTGAGCTGAGATTGCGCCAGTGTGCTCCAGCCTCGGTGACAGAGCGAGACTCTGTCTAAACAAACAAACAAACAAACAAACAAACAAAAAAAACGGCGTGGGGGACAACGAAATGGGGCCCATGACCCAGGCCCAACCAATCAGAGGGACCCAAGTCCCCCTGGCCACAGTGATTGCTTCAAGGATGAACATGTGGTCTAAGGTGGGCCAATGGGAACCAGCCCGGGGATGTTGGCTGGGACTTTGGGAAGAGGTGCTGTCTCTTCCCTGGGGCTGCTGAATGGTGGATTAAGCCTGGAGCTGCGGAGGAAAGCAGGGCTGAGAGCTGGAGAGGGGGATGCCATGACCACGCGATCTGATCCCCTGGATCCAGTCCGGACTGAAGCTGAGCCATCCCTGACTGTACTGGGCTGAATAATGAACCCCCAAGGATGCACACATTCTTATCTCGGAACCTGCAAATCTGTTACTTTACATGGCAATCAGGACTTCAGTTCAGTTAGGGATCTTGAGGTGGGAAGTTTTTCCTTGGCTGTCGGGGTGGGCCCTAAATGGAATCACATGGGTCCCTGTAAGGGAGGGAGTGATCTGATGACAGAAAGGAGAGGGTGACTGGAGTGATGCGCTTTGAAGATGGAAGAGGCCACGGTCCATATACACAAGTGGCCACTGGAAGAGAAACTAAAACAAACAAAAAACCAAAGGGCCGGGCGCGGTGGCTCACACCTGTAATCCCAGCACTTTGGGAGGCTGAGGCAGGTGGATCACTTCAGGCCAGGAGTTCGAGACCAGCCTGGCCAACATGGAGAAACCCTGCCTCTACTAAAAATACAAAAAACTAGCTGGGCATGGTGGTGCACATCTGTGGTCCCAGCTACTTGGGCGGCTGAGGCAGGAGAATTGCTTGAACCTGGGAGGCAGGAGGCTGCCGTGAGCTGAGATCATACCACTGCACTCCAGCTTGGGTGACAGAGCGAGACTCTGTCTCAAAAAGAAAAGAAAAAAAGAAAGTAAAAAAGCCGATTCTCCTCTCAGAGCCTCCAGAAGGAACCCCAGTGACACTGATAAGGACTCCTGACCTCCAGGACTGTAAGAGGACACAGGTGTGTTGTTTGAAGCCAGTAAGTGGTGGAAATTTGTTACAGCAGCCCTGAGGAACAAATACACCAACTTTTCTTTCTTCTTCTTTTTTTTAGGTCCATTTATGTATTTATTTATTTTTTAAATTATACTTTAAGTTCTAGGGTACATGTGCATAACGTGCAGGTTTGTTACATATGTACACTTGTGCCATGTTGGTGTGCTGCACCCATCAACTCGTCAGCACCCATCAACTCGTCATTTACATCAGGTATAACTCCCAATGCCATCCCTCCCCACTCCCCCCCCCCCATAATAGGCCCCGGTGTGTGATGTTCCCCTTCCCGACCAACTTTTCAGATTAAGTGAATGCAGCTGGGTTTCTGGCACTTTGCAGCCAAGAATCGTGAGGGATCCCACATCCCATGTGGAGCCTACACGATGCACACCTACCAGCTCCGCCTGCATCATGAAGTGCACTCATGATATGCTGATGGGGCAAACATATCACGAGTGCCCTTCATGATGCCGGCAGAGTGATACGATGATATGTTGATGGGGTAAAAAGTGTGCGGGGGTACCAGCCCCTGCAGTACTGGTTCAGGGTGCAGGCTCTGGAATCTGACCACCTGGGCCTGGATCCTGGATCCAACCACTTCCCAGTGTGTGACCTTGAGCGAGGGGCATGACCCTCGTGAACCCCAGAGGCCTGACTGATAAATGGACCTGATAACTGAACCCACTTCCAGATGAGGTGAGGAGAGGTGAGATGCTGCATGAGAGCACTGAGAACAGTATCGGGTGCACAGTGGGCGCTGCACACGTTAGTTTCTACCACTGTGTTAAGATCTTACACATTTTCCCACATTTTAGTTCCAAGGTGATTTCTGGAGGCAGCTGCCGCCTTACAAAGGCTGCTGGAGGAGGAGAAGCACGTGGGACTCTGAGCTTGACTACTGAGAAAAAATTGGTTGCAACATCTCTGGACCCTTGATGTGAGTAGAGAAGCTGGAAGAAAGGGTATTTTCAACATTTTGAACAGATCTCTTTTTAGACAATTGGACAAGCAAAAAGCTCTTTTTTTTTTTTTTTTTTTTGAGACAGAGTCTCGCTCTGTCACCCAGGCTGGAGTGCAGTGGCACAATCTCAGCTCACTGCCACCACTTCCCAGGTTTAGGTGATTCTCAAGCCTCAGCCTCTCGAGTAGCTGGGACTACAGGTGTGTACCACCACGCCTAGCTAATTTAGGAGGGATGAGGTTTTGCTATGTTGGCCAGGCTGGTCTCAAACGCCTGGCCTCAAGAGATCCTCTAGTCTCGGCCTCCCAAAGTGCTAAGATTGCAGGTACGCCTGGCCAAAAGCCTTGAATTTATCTTTGAGAATATAAGCTTTGCAGGTGGATGGTGGGAAACCCCTGCCTCATTCATTTTTTTTTTCTTTCTTTAAAAAATAGAGATGTTGCCCAGGCTGGTCTTGAACTTCTGGGCTCAAGTGATCCCCCTGCTGTGGCCTCCCAAAGTGCTAGGATTATAGGCCTCCTCATTAATTTTTTAAAGATACATAAGGTAGTCTTGTTGTTATGGTGATGTTTTGGGAGGCAAGGGAGGGGTAAATGGCATCTGGGGCTGGCCTGGAATCTGAGACAGGGGTTGGCAAGAGGGTAGTGTGGCTGCTGGTCCCTCTTTGGCCCCTTGAATGGGTTTCAGATTAGAAAGGGTTTTGCTGGAAGGTGAGGCTTGTTTCCTGAGTCCTTGACACACATGGGCCCAGGCACAGCAACTTCGTGGCAGATGACAAAGTGTGACTGCCATTCTCACCTCTGCATAGGACCCTGCATCTCTGTGGCCCACGGGCAGCACCCTGGGTTTGGACAGTGGTGTGCTCTTAAGGCCTGGAGACCAATGGCAGCAGGGAAGTCCCCCCAGGTGGCTTCCTAGGGGTCAGCTCTGGGCAAATGGGAGTAAGCAGATGGCCAAGAACACGGTGGATGCTAAAGGGTGACCCTGAATGAGAAACTCTTTGGGAAGCGGGGGACTGGAAGGACACTGAGTGACCACTCTTGGGCCAGCAGACATCTGGTTACACCTAAGCTTTTACTGCTCATTATTTCGTATTTCCTTTCTTTCTATTTACCCAGGACTCTGATCAGTGCTTGGTGGTCTCAGGTATAATTTATCCACTCTCCCCAAGAAGGAGTGATCTTTTCTGCAGTAGTCAAGCAGGATGATACTCTCTACATTGAAAGAATCTAGAGCCATGTTTTCTAATATGGTAGCAATTAGCTGCCTGTAGCTATTTACGGTTACATTGAAATTCAGTCAAGTTAAATAACATTAAAGATTCAGTTCTTTAGTCCTATTTCAAGTGCTCAAGACCTACATGTAGCCAGTGGTTACTGTATGAACGGTGCAGATATTTCATCATCGCAGAAATCTCTATCGGTCAGCGCTGCTCTAGACGGGTGAGGGAGCCAGACTGGCAGCTTCTCTACTGCGTTGATAAGTTCAGTTAGGGAAGAGCCTGCAAACTGGCCTGGAGACATATCTACTTAGCCCATCGCATGCTTAAATTTTTTTGAAGCAATGGGCAATATGTAAACTTGGGGGATATCCTCTCTCTTTTCTCTCTGCCTCCTCTTCCCTTTCTCTTCTTGTTCTTGCTCTGTCTCCAGATTTTCAGCTACCTCCTTCAGCCGGGGCATCCATTTACAGTTTCCCACCATCTCTACTGGGCTTGCCTCAGTTTACATTACCTGGATCCTTGGCCCCCGTAGGCATGTGAGTCTGAGACCTCTGACCCATGGCCATATAAATGGATGGCCTAGGACGAGCAATCCTAAGGAAAACGGGATTTTAAAGGCAACCGCTGACTTTACAGACCCAGGCGCAGAGGAAACAAAATGAACAGGTATCCCCCAGTTCACTGCTTTGCCTGAAATTGGAAAAACACCCCGTCCGCCCCCCCAGGCCTTCCCTTAAGCTCTGGAGCCACTCCTGGGGTCACCCAGGCTCAGGCCCCTGGGCAGGGTTCCATGCGCTTTCTTTGATGTCAGGGGAAAGGCATTTGGGGAGGCTCTGTTTTTCTCATTTGGAAGGGGATTGTTGGGGGCGCTAAAGTGTGACAACAGTAGCGATCACATTTCGGTCTTAATAAAATACCGTGACGCTCAGCTAGACGCTACCTCATACTCCACCAGCTGACCTGGATCGAGTTACCCCTTGAGCCAGCTTGGAGGGGAGCTGGACTGCGCAGAGGCCATGAGGATGGGGGAGCCTCCGGGGAAGAGAATCCCACGACCCTCAGTGCTGCCATCCCTCTCCTAGGTATGAGGGTGGGGAGACTGTAAGTCAGAGGGGAGACTTGTCCACACGAACTGCAGGGTGCTTCTGGTCTCTTCCAGGTCAAAGTGTGAGTATCTTGTAGGGGTCTGAATGGGATCTGCTGGCAGAGACGGTGGAAGGGTTCCCATAGCGTTGACACAGGTGAGGTGCAGTGGGGCTGAGGACTGGGCCCTGATGCAATCCCTGTCTCGAGGGATTTTTACTTTCTGACCCAGAGTAACACCTGCAAAAAGCCTTGTATAAAAATGTCCATCATCCTGGTGAGAAACTGGAAAACACCTAAACTTCCCTTGATGAGGTCGTAGCTAAAGAAAATGTGGTATATCCATTCAGTGGAACCCTACCCAGCAGTGCAGATGGAGGTGGATTTTGTTTTTTTGAGACAGAATTTCGCTCTTGTTGCCCAGGCTGGAGTGCAGTGGCACAATCTCGGCTCACTGCAACCTCCACCTCCCAGGTTCAAGCAATTCTCCTGCTTCAGCCTCCCGAGTAGCTGGGACTACAGGCATGCACCACCATGTCCGGCTAATTTTGTATTTTTAGTAGAGACGGGGTTTCTCCACGTTGGTCAGGCTGGTCTTGAACTCCCGACCTCAGGTGATCCACCCGCCTTGGCCTCTCAAAGTGCAGGGATTACAGGTGTGAGCCACCATCCCGGCCAAGGAGGTGAATTTATACTGGCACATGGAAATGGTTCCAAGACATCCTAGAGTGTGAAAAATGCAGGCTAAAGAATCATACATCCAGCTGGGCGCGGTGGCTCACATCTGGAATCCCAGCACTTTGGGAGGCCGAGGTGGGCAGATAACTTGAGGTCAGGAGTTGGAGACCAGCCTGGCCAACACAGTGAAACCCTGTCTCTATTAAAAATACAAAAAGTTAGCTGGGCATGGTGGCATACAGCTGTAATCCCAGCTACTTGGGAGGCTGAGACAGGAGGATCGCTTGAGCCCAGGAGGTGGAGGTTACAGTGAGCTGAGATTGCATCAATGCACTCCAGCCTGGGTAACAGAGCAAGACTCTGTTTAAAAAAAAAAAAAAAAAAAAAAAAGCGATACACCCAGTATGATGCCATGTATATATTTATGAAATCCCATTAAAATGTGAGATTTTTATACAAGTTAGGAGAGTACATAACTGGAAAAAGAAAGATCTGGAAACCCATACATCTGGTTGGAAGCAGCAGTTTCATATGGGAAGTCACTGGGATTGGGCTGGTGGTTAAAGGAGGTTTTAGCTTACTGAAATACTTTCATTAAAAAAAAATGAGGGCCAGGTGTGGTGGCTCATGCCTGTAATCCTAGCACTTTGGGAGGCCGAGGAGGGTGGATCTCCTGAGCCCAAGAGTTTGAGACCAGCCTGGACAACATGGTGAGACTCTGCTTCTACCAAAAATACAAAAATTAGCCAGGTGTGGTGACATGTACCTGTAGTTGTAGCTACTTGGGAGGCTGAGGTGGGAGGACCACCTGAGCCTGGGGACGTTGAGGCTGGAGTGAGTTGTGATCACACCGCTGCACTCCAGCCTGGGTGACAGGGTGAGGCTGTGTCACACACACACAAAAAAGGATAATGTGTGTATGTATTGCTTTTGAAAAATAATCACAAATATCTCACTGAGATAGAGACAAAAATCTCTATCATTGCACAGAAATGAGTATTGGACTAGGGATAGAAACCAGTATTCATTTAAAGTTTTCAGTGTGCCAGCGACTATGGCCAGCACTTTCTATATATGTAGCGGGAAACTAGGAGAAAATGAGGCAGAGAGGAGTGTGGGAACATGCCTGTTATGGGTTGAACTGTGTCCCCGACAAGATGTTGAATGTGACCTTATTTGGAAATAGCGTCTTTGCAGATGATCACATTAAGATGAGGACCTTCAAGTGGGCCTTCATCCAATATGTCTGTGTCCTTATAAAGGGGGTATTTGGACACAGAGACAGACAGAGGAAGAATGCCAGGTGATGATGAGGACAGACTGGGTGACATGTTCTCTATGAGTCAGAGGACGTCCGAGACCACCAGGAGTTAGGAGAGAGGCAAGGAACAGATTCCCCCTCGCAGGCCTCAGAAGGAACCAACCTTGATCCTGGACTTCTCGTCTCATGAACTGTGGGACGGTAAGTTTCTCTTGTTTAAGGCATCCAGTCTGTGGGACTTCGTAATGGCAGCCCAAGCAAACTCAGATGTGTCCAAGGCGAGGGGAAGAGGAGCCAGCACCCGGACCCATCTGCTTTCAGAGCCTGTGCTCAAGATCTGTCTATCCCAAGACTATAAAAACACCTACTATGGACCCAGCACCGCATCACACAATGATGGGTCAAGAGAAGGGAAGCTTCTTTCTTCTCTGAGAAAATATCCAGTGTCGGGGGATGGGAGAGGAGGCCCTGGTGACCCTGGGATGGGGAACCATGGTGACTTCCATGGAGGCTTCAGCAGTGGCATCCGGGGCTGGGGTCATAGCCATGGACAGGGCCTGGGCCAAAGCTGAGGAGCTAGCGGAGGCAAGACCGAGGACAAGGAGTGGACGTCCATCCCCAGGCTGGGCCGCCTAGTCAAGGACATGAAGATCAAGTTCCTGGAGGAGATCTATCTCTTCTTCCTGGCCATCAAAGAGTTTGAGATCATTGACTTTTTCCTGGAGGCCTCACTCAAGGATGAGGTTTTGAAAATCATGCCAGTGCAAAAGCAGACCCACGCCGGCCAGCGCACCAGGTTCAAGGGATTTATTGCCATTGGTGACTACTACAATAGCATGTTGTTCTGGATGTTAAGTGCTCCAAGGAGGTGGCCACTGCCATCCACGGGCCATCATCCTCGCCTAGCTCTCCACTGTCCCCATGCGCAGAGGCTACTGGGGGAGCAAGATCAGCAAGCCCCACACCGTCCACTGTAAGGTGACAGGCCACTGTGGCTCTGTGCTGGTGCGCTTCATCCCTGCACCCAGGGGCACTGGCATCATCTCAGCCCCCATGCCCAAGAAGCTGCTGCTGATGGCTGCTATCTATGACCGCTATGCCTCAGCCAGGGGCTGCACTGCCACCTTGGGAAACTTCGCCAAGGCCACCTTTGACGCTGTCTCTAAGACCTACAGCTACCTGACCCCAACCTCTGGAAGGAGACTGTATTCACCAAGTCTCCCTAGAATTCAGGAATTCAGGTCAGGAATTCACTGAGCACCTTGTCAAGATCTCACCAGAGTCTCTGCAGAGGACCCATGCTCCAGCTGTGGCTATAATATAGGGTTTTTATACAAGAAAAATAAAGTGAATTAAGCTTGAAAAAAAAAAAAAGAGGGGAGGCTTCAAGGATGAAATCTGGCTCTTGCCCTCATAGTGCTATCATGCCACTGGAAAAGACAAGGCAAAGAGGCATGAAATACCAAATTGCTGATTCAAGATGCATACACACTGATCATCTTCTGTGTGTCCAACACTGGCCTGGGCACTGCATGTGTCTTGGATTTATCCCCGTCTCCTCTCTCTGACATCCTGCCACCCATCCATCACCAAATCCTGTTGGCTTTCCCTTTGACATATACCCACAATATGACCATTCTCACTTCCTCCACTGGTCCAAACCACCATCATCTTCCACCTAGATCAGAGGTTAGTAAGCTAAAACCAGGGGTCAATCTGGCCTGTCGCCTGTTTGTGTAAATAAAGTTTTATTAGAACACATCTATGTTCATGCATTTACATCCTGTCTGCTGCTGCTTTTGTGCTACTGCAGAAGAACTGAGTAGCTGAGACAGGTCCAGTATGATGTGCAAAGCCAAAAATATTTACTATCTGGCCCTTTACAGAAGTTTGTTGACCCCTGGCGTAGGCTACTACAGTCACCTCCTCACTCTTCCTGCTCCTATCCTTATCTACCCCCTATCCTCCCAGCCCTAGTCTCCATCCAGCAGCCAGAGGCATCCTGTTCAACCGTAAGTCGGATCATGTTCCACTCCTGTTCAAATCCCCACAATGGGTCCCACCTCCCTCCAACTAAAAGCACAGTCCTCACAATGGTCCCTGGCTCCATGTGGTCTGCCCACTCTCAGGTTCATCGCCTCCCTGATCTCATCTCCTACCCTCTCATTACTACACTGCCCACACAGTGGCCTCCTGCAGCTCACTGCAGCCTCCGCCTCCCTGGTCAGTGATTCTCCTGCCTCAGCCTCCCGCGTAGCTGGGGTTACAGGCATGCACCACCACGCCTGGCTAATTTTTGTATTTTTAGTAGAGACAGGGTTTCACCATGTTGGCCAGGCTGGTCTTGAACTCCTGACCACAAGTGATCCACCCAACTCGGCCTCCCAAAGTGCTGGGATTCCAGTCATGAGCCACCGTGGCCGGCCTGGAATAGTTTTAGATTTACAGGAAAGTTGCAAAGACAGTACAGAGAGTTCTCATACACCCCACACCCACTTTCTCCTTTTGTTAACATCTTACTTTAGTATGCTGCATTTGTCATAACTAATAAGCAGATAGTGCTAACTACTGTCAATTACTTATTCAGATTTTTAAGGCCTTCCCACTACTGTTCTTTTACTGTCCCAGGCTCCGCAGGTGGATACCACATGACACTTAGTCGTCCTGTCTTCTTAGGCTTCTCTGAGCTGTGCCAGTTTCTCAGGCTTTCCTTGCTTTTGAGGACAGTGTGAAGGAGAACTGGTCAGCTATTTTGTAAAATGTTTGTCCACTGGGATTTTTCTGATGTTTTTCTCATGATTACACTGGGTTCCTGGGTTTTGGGAAGGTCTCACAGATGTAGAGTGCCATTCTCTTCACATCACATCAAGGGTCAATATTATCAACATGACTAATCACTGTTGATGTTGACCTTGATCACCTGGCTCAGGTGGTCTTCATCAGGGTTCTCCACTAGGAAGTTACTATTCCCCCCATCTATATTGTACTCTTTGGAAAGAAGTCACTATATGTGGCTCACACTATGGGTGTAGTATCTACAAAAGTTACCTGGAATTTTTCTGCATGGGAGATTTGTCTATTCTCTCCACTTATTTATTTATGCAATCATTTATCTACATCAGTATAGACTCATACACACTTATTTTATACTTTGGGTTAGAATCTGATATTACATTATTTGTTTTATTATTCCAGCTTTTATTTTGTTTCGCTCTTCTTTTTATTTTATTGTTCCAGATTTGGCCATTGGGATCCAATATTACATTATTTATTTTATTACTCCAGCTTTTATTTTATTTCGTTGTTCTTTTTATTTTTCTGGATTTGGCCATTGGGAACTCTTTCAATTGGATCCTGTGTTCCTCTGGCATAACTCATCACTTTGGGTTTTTCTGAGCAATTCCTTACTTTATGGTGCTAAAAGATGCTCTGGGATAATCATATAGTTCTCGGCCCAGCCCTAGAATCAGCCATGTCTCCATGGAGCTCTGGTTCCTTTCTCTTGCAGTATGATATTAGAAACTATTATCTGAGTAGCCTCATTGCTACAAGGGTGTCATTGCTTCTGGGCTCAGCTAACACAGCAAGGTCTTCAGTTTCCTTTTTTCTTTTTTTTTTTTGAGATAGAGTTTCACTCTTGTCGCCCAGGCTGGAATGCAGTGGGGTGATCTCGGCTCACTGCAACTTCTGTCTCCCGGGTTCAAGCGATTCTCCTGCCTCAGTCTCCCAAGTAGCTGGCATTACAGGTGCTTGCCACCACAGCTGGCTAATTTTTTGTATTTTTAGTAGAGATGGGGTTTCATCATGTTGGCCAGGCTGGTCTCAAACTCCTGACCTCAGGTAATCCACCCACCTGGGCCTTCCAAAGTGCTGGGATTACAGGTGTGAGCCACCACATCCAGTCAGTCTTCACTGTTTTTTTTTTTTAATTACAAAATATGGTTATTCCATCTGCTTGCAGGTGCATTATGAGGCAAGGGGCAGGTGCCAAATAAATGATGCAAATTATAGTCCAGACCCCTCTTTTCACCAGTGTGGAAACTACAGCTCAGATAGGATCTGCAGAAAACTTCTGTAAAGAGTCACAGGGCATGGGGCCGGGCGTGGTTGCTCACACCTGTAATCCCAGCATTTTGGGAGGCCGAGGCGGTGGATCATGAAGTCAGAAGATCGAGACCATCCTGGCTAACAAGGTGAAACTTGTCTCTACTTTTGTATTTTAGTCTCTACTAAAAATACAAAAAATGAATTGGGCATGGTGGTGGGTACCTGTAGTCCCAGCTACTCAGGAGGCTGAGGCAGGAGAATGGCGTGAACCCGGGAGGTGGAGCTTGCAGTGAGCCGAGATTGCACCACTGCACTCCAACCTGGGAGACAGAGCAAGACTCCGTCTCAAAAAAAAAAAAAAAAAAAAAAGTCACAGGGCATGGATGAAGGTATCTGCTGGGATTGCAGGGGCCTTCCAACTTCAGCAGCGATGACCGCAATTTGTCCATTTGTCACATGCTCTATAACTCCAGTGTCAGCTTTAGGGTGGTGATAGTCTTATAAAACACGTGGGAGAGCATCCCATCTTTTTCTTTGCTCTGTAGTTTGTGCTGGATGAGATTTATCCTTTCCTTGAAGGTTTGTTGGAACTCTTGTTTAAAACCAGCAGGACCTGGTGCCTTTTTGTGGGGGGAGGGGGGGCATCAAAAACACACTTCCTCTTTAATGATTTAACAAATTTTCATGATCTTTGGTTTGTTTTATTTATTTTTTATTTCCACTTGGCCTAATTTCAGTAATTTGTGTCTTCTTGAAAAGTGTCAATCTCACCTAGATTTTCAAATTCATTGGTAAAACAGCATACCTGGCATTCTTGTAATTAAAAGGAATGACCTCCCCTGAATTTTAGTAAGTCCACCCTTTCATTCTGGATGTTGTTTATTGATCTCTCTCTCTCTTTTCCCCTTTGATTAAGTTTGCTAAAGCCTTATTTTAATGGTCTTTCCAATTATTCTTATGAATTTTACTGTTTTTCTAACAAATGTCATTTAGGACGGTAAATGCCTATCTGGGCCACCCTTCTGCATCCCACAGGTATGATATTTAGTAGTATTTTTGTTTCTTTTTTTGAGATGGAGTCTTGTTCTGTCATCCAGGCTGGAGTGCAGTTGTGTAATCTCAGCTCACTGCAACCTCCGCCTCCTGGGTTCAAGCGATTGTTCTGTCTCAGCCTCCAGAGTAGCTGGGACTACAGCGTGCACCACCATGCCTGGCTAATTTTTGTATTTTTAGTAGAGATGAGGTTTCACCATCTTGGCCAGTCTGGTCTCAAACTCCTGACCTCAATCCGCCCACCTCAGCCTCCCAAAGTGCTGGGATTACAGGCGTGAGCCACCACACCCAGCCGATACTTAGTATTATTGTTGCACATTGCTGATCAGTAAACTCAGTGACAAATACTTATCAAAACCTGTTCTGATTAAGCTGGTGATGGCTGGGGTTTCTCAAACTCTCCTGCTGTGGTTTGATCCCATTACGTTTTGTCCTTGGCTGCTTGGAGACATGAATGCGGAAATCGTTGACAAATTTGCGTTAGAAAAATGACTCTCATCAGGGCCCCGATGAACTCCCTGGCTGCTCCTTCTCCTCTGAGGCAGGTATAGTTTTTAAGTGAGACTGCTTAATGCTGCCTCCAGACTAGCCAGAGAGGAGTCTACTCCCTGGGAGGGAAACCTTGGCCACATCGCTTGTGCGCTCTAAGTGTTTAACTTATCTTAAGAGCGCTAAAGAGGCTATGGCCTGAATTGTATTAATGACCAGCTGGGCAGGATGCTTTGGAGAGAGTTCAGTGCTAACACAGTGACATATTATTTTCCTGATAGCTCCTAAAGACCATAAATCACACGTTTAGCAACCAGGCCCAAGTGTCAGGCAAGCAGCCATGGCTGCCCTGATTTCAGCAACTTCTGAGCCTCTCCGGCATGGTCTTTCCTAAAGCCCTGGCTGCATCTTGAAACGTTCCCCTTCCAGCCTGCCCGAATGCCTGGCCATTCCTGCATCAGGCTACGGATACCTTTTGCCAAAGATCTTTAGGGTCACCTTGTTTCTCCTGAAAGGCTCTTTCCTTATTTTTTTATTTTTTGAGATGGAGTCTTGCTCTGTTGTCCAAGCTGGAGTGCAGTGGTGCTATCTTGGCTCACGCAACCTCTGTCTCCCAAGCTCAGGCAATTCTCCTGCCTTAGCCTCCTGAGTAGCTGGGACGACAGGCATGCACCACCATGCCCAGCTAATATTTGTGTGTGTGTGTGTGTGTGTGTGTGTGTGTGTGTTTTAGTAAAGATGGGATTTTGCCACATTGGCTGGGCTGGTCTTGAACTTCTGACCTCAAGTGATCTGCCCGCCTCAGCCTCCCAAAGTGCTGGGATTACAGGAATGAGCCACCATGCCTGGCCCCCTGAAAGACTCTTTTCTTCCATCCATTCAGTTGATCTATGTTCTCCACTTCCTAGTTCATCTCAAACTTTATTCTCCATGAAAGATAAACATCCTAGCAGAGAAGTCAGCTTAGCCTGGGATCAAATCTCCACATTCTTCTTACTAGCTGTGCGACCCTGGGAAAGGGACCTTTCTGGACCTCAGTTTCCTCATCTGTAAAATGGAGACTTAAAAAACCATCTCCTTTGCAGGGCTGCTGTGAGGATGCAGTGAGATGATTCATGTGCAACGCCTGGTGCAAAAGAAGAGCTTGATATGTGTCAGCTGTCGGGCAAGTGAACCTGTCTTTGCCTCAGTTTTCCCATCTCTAACATGGGGATGCGTAACAGTACCTGCCTTCTGTGGTTGTAAGGGTTAATGAATGGGTACAGACAAGCCCTTCAGTCCCTGCCAGGCACAGAGTCGCATGCAGGACACACTAGCTCCCATCGGGATTGTGCTTGTTACTCCCACACGTGCCCTGACTCAGCTCCAACCAGGTCATCACCCCTTGTCCATGCAGGCCATGACCTTTCTAGAAGTGCATTCAGATCCCTTGCACATTGCTTTGATCACCTCCAGGCGATGCATCCTCTCAGTGGGGAGTGACGGATGCTGCTGTGTTTGTGTGGTTGCTTGTCATTGTTTGTGTGAGTTTTACTTTGCATAAGATGCTGTGCACTCTCGTAGCGGAGGAATCTAAGAATTTGATTTTTCATCTTACAAAGACATGAAAAATCTTGGCCAGCCACGGTGGCTCACGCCTGTAATCCCAGCACTTTGGGAGGCTGAAGTGGGTGGATCACTTGAGATCGGGAGTTTGAGACCAGCTTGGCCAACATGGTGAAACCCTGTCTCTACTAAAAAATACAAAAATTAGCCAGGTGTGGTGGCTTTTTTATCAGCTGGTGGTCCCAGTTACTCAGGGGGCTGAGGCATGAGAATCACTTGAACCTGGGAGATGGAGATTGCAGTGAGCTGAGATCGCAGCACTGCACTCCAGCCTGAGAGATACAGCGAGACTCCATCTCAAAACACACACACATACATACACACACACAAAACAAAATAAACAAAAGCAAAATCAGAAAAACCCAAAGAGATGAAAAATATTTGTCTTCTCCATAAACACTGGGACTTTCTCCTCCTCTTGGTGTCAGATCTTGGCTTTCCACCACCACACTTCTCAGTGACTACAGCCTCCCTTGCCCTTTCTTTTCTTCTTTCGAGTCCACTGTCTGCGGCACGGCACGAGCTCCTAGATTCTTACTGGGAATCCTTTTTCTCAAACCAGACGTACATCACTGTCCCTGGCAGAGGCAGCACAGCACCATGGATAAGGGCAGGGTCTCTGGAGCCAGGCCACCTGTGTCTGAATATTGCCACTGCCAACTATGTGACTTGGGCTGTTCATTTAGCCACTCTCTGCCTCAGTTTCCCCATTTGTAAAATGGGTGTTATGAACTGAACGTTTGTGTCTCCTCCCAAAATTCGTATGTTGAAAATCTAACCTCCCTATGTGGCTGTATTTGGAGGTAGGGCCTCTAAGGAAGTAATTAAGGTTAAGTGAGGTCACAGGGTGGGGTCCTAACCCAATGGAATTGGTGTCCTTGTTAGAGGAGACACTAGATAGCTGTTTCTCTCTGGCTGTCTCTCCATGTACATGCACTGAGGAAAGGCCGGGTGAAGACGCAGCAAGAAGGCAGCCATCTGCAAGCCAAGAAGAGGGCCCTCACCAGCAACCAACTTTGCCAGCACCTGGATCATGGACTTCCAGCCTGCAGAACTGTGAGAAAGGAAATTTCTGTCATGTAAGCCACCCACTCTGTGGTATTTTATTATGACAGACTGAGCAGACTAGTATAATGGGGATAGTAATAGGATTAAATGAAGTAAAACATACAAGCCAACTAGAACGGCGCCTGGTATGTAGTGAGTGCTCAGTAAATGTCAGTTATTATTGAGATTTGGATCAGAGGAAGAAGTGGAAAGTCGGCCAAGTTAAATACCACCTTCAAGGTCTGAGAGCTCAGAAGAATCAGGGTCAGAATTGGAACTTAGGTCCTCTGACCCCAAACAGCTTCCCACTCCTTCCACGGTGCCAGGCCTCTCAGCGGATGGCACTCACTCGGGTGGAGCAGCACTCCTTCACGTCGCACCTTCACGGATTTAGCCATAGAGGAGTCCCCCCTTTCACTAACTTCTCAGGTTTTTTTTTTTTTTTTTTTTTTTTTTTTGTGACGTAGACTCTTGCTCTGTCGCCCAGGCTGGAGTACAATGGCGTGATCACAGCTAGCTCACTGCAGCTTCAACCTCCCAGGCCCTATTGATCCTCTACCTCAGCCTCCTGAGTAGCTGGGACTATAGGCACTCATCACCATGCCCGGCTGTTTTTTTTTTTTTTTTTTTTTTTTTTTGTATTTTTTGAAGATACGGGGTTTCGTCATGTTGCCCAGGCTGGTCTCAAACTCCTGGGCTCAAGTGATCCTCCTGCCTCAGCCTCCCAAAGTGCTGGGATTACAGGCATGAGCCACTGCGCTTGGCCTTCTCATTTATCTTTACACTGATGCTCCTGCACAAACCTATGCTTCATCCTAAGCATCATTACCTATGACATCACTGGTTTGATGTACTGGTCATTTTTCCACGAAAACACGAGTAAGAAAAAACAATACATTTAACAAAGTGGTTTTTTGTTTTGTTTGTTTTGTATTTTAATTAAGAGCAAACCACATGGCACCTGGAGCGTGCTGTGCACAAGGCGTCCATAAATACTGCTCAGCCGGCTGACATCTCTCAGGGACT
The DNA here is from genome assembly GCF_002776525.5 of Piliocolobus tephrosceles. Lineage (NCBI taxonomy): Eukaryota > Metazoa > Chordata > Mammalia > Primates > Cercopithecidae > Piliocolobus > Piliocolobus tephrosceles. The sequence goes on along the minus strand of NC_045453.1, from coordinate 19,949,078 downwards.
CAGTGTGGTGGGCATTTGGGTGGGACGATTCCACTTCGTACAAGACTGTCCAGCATATTGATTTGAGTGGTATTGCTGGCCCTGCCTCTGAAAGCAAACAGTTCTCTCCCTTCATGTGACAACAAACTACCCCAACCCCCAATTTCTTTTTTTCTTTTTTTTTTTTGAGACAGAGTGTCAACTCTGTCACCCAGGCTGAAGTGAAGTGGTGCGATGTTGGCTCAATGCAACCTCTGCCTCCCGCCCACCCCCAGTTTCTTTCTTTCTTTTCTTTTTTTTTGAGACAGTCTTGCTCCATCACCCAGGCTGGAGTGCAGTGGCGCGATCTCGGCTCACTGCAAACTCTGCCTCCCAGGTTCAAGCGATTCTCCTGCCTCAGCCTCCTGAGTAGCTGGGATTACAGGCACCTGCTATCACACCTGTCTAATTTTTGTATTTTTAGTAGAGATGGGGTTTTACCATGTTGGCCAGGCTGGTCTCGAACCCCTGACCTCAAGTGATCTGCCCACCTCAGCCTCCCAAAGTGCTGGGATTACAGGCGTGAGCCACCACGCCTGGACCCACCCCTAGTTTCTAATGTGCCCCCCTATCTCTCCAGGGGATGGGGCTGCCCTCAGGTGGGAACGCTGCTCTAGTTAAACACACTGACACTAATGTGGATGAGAACATTCAGAATGCCCACTCTTTGAGAAAAAACAATGGTACACTCCCCTGTCCTCCCAGCGCACAGATGACGCTGTTAAGGAGCAGGGCTGCTGATTCACAATACAGGTGGTAGGAGGAATGTGTACAGTGTGGAGGAATAATCCAGGGCAAACATATCAGACTAGAGGATCTAGCAAATGAGGAGAATGGGCCAGGGTCCAGGCACCCGGCTGAGGCTGCAGAACCAGAGACCAGGATTTAAGGAGAAGAAAATGCAGTAAATGGAAACTGAGGTCTGTAAGATAGGAGTTGAGAATTAAGTGCTGTGGCAGATTGCTAGTTTTTCATCCAGTACCTGTTCTTCCTACTTCCAAAGTGATGGAATTTTTAGTAAGGCATGACTGCCTAGAATGAAGACTACAATTCCCAGCCTCCCTTGCTGGCCAGTGGGATGTAAGTACAAGTATTGTGTGGTGCTTCTGGGAAAGTCTTTGAGAACCTCCAGATGCTGTCTGAAAGGGAACAGGCAGTTCCTCTTTGCCCCTTCCTCCATTCTGATACCTGGAACTGAAATGTCACTATCTTGGATCATGAGGGCAAGACACTTGAGGGTTGGTGAAGGTGCAAGCTGGCAGGAATCTGAGTTCTTCATCAGAAGAGGTCCCTGGACTGCTAACCTCTAGAGTTCTACAGATGAGAGAAATACATCCTGTTTTGTGTGGACGTTAACGTACTTAATTTCTAATAAAGTCAAAGGCACATAAACAAAGTCAGTTTCCTGAAAGTTAGAAATTCCAGAAGGCAGTTGTTACCATGGACGGGGTCATAGGGCAAGATCATCAACAGTCAAGAACCAATGATTTACTGATGACCTACTATGTGCCAGTTATAGCAGTGAACACAGTGGACATGTTCGCTGCCCTCCTGGAACACACAGCTGGCGGGGAACACAGAATTCACATCAATTATTTCAAATAATTAATGAAATGGTTACAAAGAGTGCAAAATGTACTGTATAAGCATGAGGCATCCTGGGAGCATATGATGGCAGAATCTAACCTTGTGAGGGGGATCAGGTAAGACTTCCCTAAGGACGTGGCACTGGTTCAGAGATTTAAGAGGTGCATAGGAACTGGTGAGGCCTTGGACCTTGAGAACAAGAGGAGGGGAGAATGGTGGGGAAGTGTGTTCCAGACAGAGGGCATGGAGTGGGCAGAATCTTAAGGTAGAGGGGAGCATGGATGTTCAAGGAATTAAAAACAGCCCATTGGATCTGGAGTAGAGTAAATGATGAAAAGAGTAGGAGAAAAAGTCTGGAGAAGCAGGTGGTGCCAGTCCTTTAAGGTTCACTGAAGAGCTTTTTTTTTTTTTTTTTTTGAGATGGAGTCTCGCTCTGTTGCCCAGGCTGGAGTGCAGAGGCGTAATCTTGCCTCACTGCAACCTCTGCCTCCTGGTTTCAAGAGATTCTCCTGCCTTAGCCTCCCGAGTAGCTGGGATTATGGCCACCCACCACCATGCCCTGCTAGTTTTTGTATTTTTAGTAGAGACAGGGTTTTGCCATGTTGGCCAGGCTGGTCTCGAACTCCTGACCTCAAGAGATACACCCGCTTCGACCTTCCAAAGTGCTGGGATTACAGGCGTGAACCGCTGTGCCCAGCCCACTGAAGAGTGTAAAGTAGAGGGTGACATGTTCAGCTTTCCTTTTCACCCCTCTGGCTACTGTGATGAGAACTGAGGAGAGGTGTCAGGCTGAGACTGCCAGCTGACCCTCAATACCCACTTCACTTCCCCTCTTTATCTATAGTAGCAGTTTTTATTGGCACGTGACTGCCCAGAATAAAGACTACATTTCCCAGGTTCCCTTGCAGGAAGGTGTGGCCAAGTGACTCCGTTAAGGCCAATGGGGTGTGAGCAGAAGACATAAGTGCAACCACTGGGTGGTGCCCTTTTCTGTCTCTGCCTCCTTCTTTCCCCTGCTGCCTGGAATGTGCCTGGAATTGGTGGCTCATGCTTGTAATCCCAGCACTTTGGGAGCTCAAGGCAGGAGGATTCCTTGAGACTATGGGTTTGAGACCAGCCTGGGTAACATAGGAGACTCCATCTCTACAGAAAAAAAAAAATATTAGCAGAGCATGGTGACGCCTGCCTATAGTCCCAGACACTCAGGAGGCTGAGGTGGGAGGATGGCTTGAGCCCGGAAGGTCGAGGCTGCAGTGAGCCATGATCATGCCATTGCACTCCAGCTTGAGTGACAGAGGTGACAGAGTAAGACCCTGTCTTTGGGGGATGGGGGGAAAGGAAGCTGCTGTGCCTGGGCTTCAGGCATGGAAGAGCTGCCTTTCTGGCCCTAGACTGTTCACATTTCAGATTTTCTCATGAGAGAGAAACAGATTTGTGTTTTACTTAAGCCTAGTTATTTTGATGAGCTTGTATCCTAATCCACAGACAGCAGGGAGACAGTGAGAAGGCTGTGACGGCGTCCAGAAGAAAGATGATAGTGACTTGGACCACAGAGGTAATGGCAAGGGGAGTGAAGAAAAGCAGACGGGGCCAGGACCAGAGAATGCAGCAGAAACTCAGGCAAGGCAGGATGACGCTAGGTGCCACCAACGTCAGCCGCTGCTGTGTGACCACTGACTCCCCGGCCAGATGCATTAATTCTACTCTCTGGGCTTCCTCCCCCAGCCACCTCCTCCTGGGGCCAAACTGTTTGCCTCCCTCTTACTACTGCCCTCACCATGTCAGCCCCTGGACATCTTCTTCAGGGATAGCACCTCACCCAGGCACACCTCCTGGCTTCCAGAGGACACCCTGACACTGGCAGATTGCCCGCTAAGGCAAGGGAGAGCAAGGAAGGACCCCCTCCTTGGTCCCACTGCATCTTGCCTGCAAATCTTGTGTGTGTGTGTGTGTGTGTGTGTGTGTGTGTGTGTGTATGTATGTATGTATGTATTTTGAGATGGAGTCTCGCTCTGTTGCCCAGTCTGGACTGCAGTGGTGTGATCTTGGCTCACTGCAACCTCTGCCTCCTGGTTTCAAGCAATTCTGCTGCCTCAGCCTCCCAAGTAACTGAGATTACAGGTGCACGTCACCCTGCTCAGCTGATTTTTTTTTTTTTTTTTTTTTTTTTTTGGTATTTTTAGTAGAGATGGGGTTTTGCCATGTTGGCGAGGCTGGTCTTGAACTCCTGACTACAAATGATTCACCGTCTTAGCCCCCCAAAGTGCTGGGATTACAGGCATGAGCCATCGTGCCTGGCCCAAACTTGTGTTCTTTTAAAATATACCAAGAGGAATGTGATGCCCAGCAGGCAGGGGGTACCCAAGACAGTTCTTGTCAGCACACCTGCCCTTTTAACCAAGAGGATGGGGATTGTTACAATCTTCAGGGCTACCAAATGCCATGGATGTGGATAGCAAATTGCCAGAGAGTTTCGGTGGTATGATGAGCTGATAATGAAAATCTGTAACCGGAGAGTCAGCCTACCTTCTCTGTCTACTTTAGATCCCTTTTCTTCTGGCTTTATATCTATTTATGGTGCCTTTGTTGTATATAGTTACCTTTGCTTGTTAACTTCTTTTTCATGCCTGAACTAAATGTCTCCTTGCTGAAATTTGGAATCATCTTTAATCACACTGCCTGTAAAATTTCAGCCATTCAACATGAATCTAGGTTTTAAATGTATTTTAAATTAAAGTTGTGACATCTCAAAACATAAATAAGACTTTTTTTTTTTTTTTTCTTTTTTTGGAGCTGGAGTCTCCCTCTATCGCCCAGGCTGGAGCGCAGTAGCACAGTGTCGGCTGCCAGGCCTCCCCATTCTCTTCTTCTCACAGGGCAGGGCTGAACAGTATCTCCTCCTGGCTACATCCGAGCCCAGAAGTCAAAACCTAAGGGGTCCCCGCTTGGCTGGGACAGAAGCCACAGACCTAGGTCCAGCTCTGACTCAGCAGTGGCACATCCCTGGGAAGGGGGGCTTGGGGGCTTCCCACGAACGGCTTTCAGAGTGAGCGCAGGAGTGGGGGGCCGGGGGACAGCTTCGACAGATCTTGAGCAGGTGCTTGAATTTTAACTGAACTTCCACCGTTACCCAGGTGACATTTCAGAGGAGGGTTCACCTGCCCTGCAAAATAAAAGCTGCAAAATCAGCAGCTCTTGCACAAAGACAAGGCGGCAAGGAGCAGGGGAGGGAGCTGTCGGTATTTATGCCCAAGCTGAAGCAGTTGGCTGGGACCCAGGCCTGGTCTGCTCACGACTGTCATCATCTTTGTCATATTTCTGTGTTGCCTATACTTTTATAAAATGATTGTGAAATCAGGGGTCGGCAAGCTAGTTATAGTTTTCTAATTCGCAGTAAAATAATTATGTAGCAATTCAACAATTTGCCCTGGTACCATAGAACTCCTGTTGCATATCCCCAGGGACACAGGTAGCCCCCCCCTGGTGGAAAGGCCCACATATTGGGCAAGTATGCCAGGCTCTGTGCTGACTGCTTTCACATACCTCCATCCTTATAACCCTATATGGTGGGGGCTTTTCTTCCACCCATTTAATAGATGAGCAAACTGAGGCTCAGAGGGATGGAGAGACTTGCCCAAGTTAGGAGATGGTGGAGCCAGGACTCAACGGCAGATGGAACTGATTAGAAGGCTTTTTTGTCCTCAACTTGGGACATGCATGCAGAATATCCTAAGATACAGCTATATGTGGCACCTTCTGTGTCCCGGACCATTCTTTTTTTTTTTTTTTTTGAGACAGAGTCTCGCTCTGTCACCCAGGCTGGAGTGCAGTGGGGCGATCTGTGCTCACTGCAGCCTCCGCCTCCTGGGTTCCAGTGATTCTCCTGACCCAGCCTCTTGGGTAGCTAGGATTACAGGCGCCTACTACCACACCTGGCTAATTTTTGTATTCTTAGTAAAGAGGGGGTTTCACCATGTTGGCCAGTCTGGTCTCAAACTCCTGACCTCAATGATCCACCTGCCTCGACCTCCCAAAGTGTTAGGATTACAGGTGTGAGCCACTGCACCAGGCCAATCCTGGACCATTCTTTAAACCCCACAGATTCTTTCCTCTGGGAGTCTGGAAGTTGCTGATTTAATGCAGACACCTGCTTCAATCCCTGTCCCCTGGAGTCTGTTCTCCACCAGGCAGCCAGAGGCAGCTTCTGAACCAAAGTCACATCATGTTGTTCCAAACCCTCCAATGACTTTTGTCGCCCTTGGCTGTTACCCAAAGCTTTACAATGGCCCAAAGGTGTCACCCTCATTGCCCACCGCAATTCTTTCTGTTCCCTCTGCTTCTGTCTTGCTAGTTTCCTCCCAGTTTCTGGAGCCCACCGACTCTAATCATGCCTTGGCCTTTGCACAGTGCTTCTCTCTATCTGAAACACTCTTCACCCAGATGTCGGCATGGCACCCTCCTCCACTTCCTTCAGGTCTTTGCTCAAAAGTCAGAGGAGCCTAGGTGTGGTGACTCACACCTGTAATCCCAGCACTTTGGGAGGTTGAGGAGGGCAGATCACTTGAGGTCAGGAGTTCGAGACCACCCTGCCCAACAAGGTGAAGCCCTGTCTCTACTAAAAATACAAAAGTTAGCTGGACGTGGTGGTGCGTGCCTGTGATCTCAACTACTTGGGAGGCTGAGGCAGGATAATCGCTTGAACCCAGGAGGCAAAGGTTGCAGTAAGACAAGATTGCACCACTGCACCTCCAGCCTGGGCAACAGAGTGAGACTATCTCAAAAAAAAAAAAAAAAGTAAAAAACCACAAAACAAAAGCCCTGGTGACAGCCTCCTCCCTGACTCTCTTGGTGTCTCTTCAGAGCACTTTGCTCTGACATTACACTTTGCATTCCATTGTTTATGGTCAGCCTCCTGAACTGGAAGGTCAATGCCTTGCGGGCATGCATCTTGCTGTGTTTGGTTTGCTGCTGAATCCACAGCACTTCCATTAGGGCCTGGCAAATGGTAAGCTCTTCATAAAGAGCTGCTGGACGGGAAGGAACTCCCTACAGGCTCAGAGAACAAAGGCTTCTGGCTTTGCCGGGCCTTGAGCATGCCTCTCCCTGGTCCACACGGCTTCCCTGGGCAGCTGCAGAAGGCAGTGCTTTAGATTTTGACAGAGACTGCCTTGCACCAACAAACAATATGTTTTCACTTGTGTGAATTTTAACTTCATCATGGTATAACATGGTTTCAGTTCGGCTGAGGTGCCCTGGGGGCTTCTGGCACTGGGGACATTTTTGAAATAAATTTAGAAAATAAAAACAAACTGGCTTCCCTAAGCAGCTCCAGCTGGTAATTAAGATCCTCCTTCCAGAGGTGCAACTTCGACTTCAGGGGCCAGAGAGAAACAGCAGAGTGGGGCAAGACTCTGAAGACATCAGCTTGAAATACACACAAATCCCGCAGAATACCTGGCTCTGAGCCGCAGGTTCGACCAAGATCCACAAAGCACCTATTCCACGCCTGGTGTTGCTACTGCAGTGGAGGTTCAACCTCATATATCTGCCAGCCGATCTGGCATCTTCTCCAGGGTGTCTCGGACATCTCAAACCCCATGTACCCCAGACAGGGGGATGGGATCCTCCACTGCGTACCCAACACCTCCTCTGTTCTGCCCACATCTCAGTGAAGGACAACACGTCCCGGTCAGATCAAGCCCAGGAGTCATTGCCCCCTCTCTCTCCCCCAACCTCTACATCCAGTCTATTAGCAAGTCCTGTTGGCTTCACCTCACCCTCAAGTCCACATCTTCCTACCACTTGGATCCAATCCCATTTCTTCTCCTGCTTGGACTATTGCAGTAACCTCTTGGCTGGTCTCCCTGCCTCCACATTTCTTTTCTTCTCTCTTTTTTTTTTTTTAAGATAGAGTTTCGCTCTGTCACCCAGGCTGGAGTGCAGTGGCATGATCTTGGCTCACTGCAACCTCTGCCTCCTGAGTAGCTGGGATTACAGGTGCCTGCCACCACGCCTGGCTAACATTTTTGTATTTTTAGTATAGACGGGGTTTCATCATGTTGGCCAGGCTGGTCTCAGATTCCTGACCTCAAGTGATCCGCCCTCCTTGGCCTCCCAAAATGCTGGGATTACAGGTGTGAGCCACCATGCCCAGCCGACATTTCCCCTCTGACTGCCCATTCTCCATGCAGCAGCCAGAGAGGTCTTTTTAACACATAACCCAGACCATGTGGCTTTTCCTGCTGAACACCAGCTTGCCCCAGGCATGTCCACGGCACTTAGAACGAGCTTTGATTGCTGTGATATCTCCTGCCCCAGGCTCATCTACCCTGGCCGCCCCCATAGCTTTACTCCTGCACTGCGGCCCCCAAGCCTTCTCTCTGATCCCAGGGGGCTTCATGCTTGCTCTCACTCAGGACCTTTGCACTTGCTGTCCCCGCCCCCCTGCCCCCGATCTCCATCTGGCCAGCTGCTTGTCATCTTTTACTTCAAGTGTTACTGCCTTAAGAGGCCTTCCCTGGACCGGCCCCCTCAAGAATGCTGCCCCCCCCACCGCATCCTCCTCCATCCCATGTCACTTGCTCTCACATCTGATTATTTTATTTTCTTCATATACTTTTTATTATCATAAATGGTCTTGTTTATGGATTTGCTTGGTTGTTTACTGCCTGGCCCTGAGGATTCAGGGTCAATCAGACAGAATGGTCCCTGTTCTCACAGAAGTGGGGGCAATAAGTAAGAATGAAATCACTGGACTTTTCAACTACAAGGGCCGATCATTTCCACTTTCGGTTAAAGCGAGTTGGGTTTTGATCTTTGCAATCGGCTGAGTCTTTGCTGCATTAGGCTCCATAAATACTCAATGAATTCAATGGCCATAGTTTTTTTTTTTTTTCTCTCTGTCTCTCTTTTGTGTTCTTCGAGCCATAGACGTCATCATGAAGCGAGTCTGCACTTTGCTTCTGAATAAAGAGACAGTCCCAGGCCTTGAAGCCAATGGTATTTATTCTCCATTGCCCCAAAGCTCTCTTTCTTCCTCAAGTTTCTACCTAGTTCTGCTCTTTAAAACAGATGTTAGGCAGAGAATACCAATTCCATTTTATAGATGTGAAGACTGAGGCCCAAGAGGCTTACATAGATTGGACAAAACACAACTTTGATTATTTCAGCAAGGATTCCTCTCTCTGGAACTCTAGCCTGCAGACTAGAAAGAAAAATCTGTATGCTTTCCTAATGATAAATATTAGTGGTGCCTTGGGCTAGCCAGGATGGATTTGAAATCCATAACCTATATATTTCTACTTCACAGTTTAGTCCCCAGGGATATTCCAGATTCCAGGAAAAAATATTCCCACTAAGAGAAATAGAATTGTTCTTCTGTATACAGTTTTATTTTAGGTTGCCTTTATTTTTCAATCTGTTGAACCAATAAGGTGAACATAATTTACAAAGCCAGAAGATTCCCATACTGATCCTTTTATCAACCAAAACCCCTCCTTCACATTGGAGAAAGTTGCTTGCTCTTTCATTAGAGGGAAGTAACTCATTGTATCCCCCTCTTTACTCTGGCTACCAGGAAGTGATACATTCTCAACTTGATTGCAATAGTTAGCCTGAGCCTGGATTTTTTTTTTTGTACAACGTCTTACCCTTATTCATGACATAGCTTTGCTTCCCTTTGCCTTTGTGTTACTAGTTCTATTTTAAATATGTTTCCCATTCGAAATCCTTTCTGACATAGGCTGGGTATAAACAAATAAATTCAATGTATTTTTGAAGCTACTCTCCCGCTTTTTTCCCTACCTCCCTTGGATCTTGCTTACGGGCTCAGGAGCAGATACTTTAAATAAGCATATTCCCTCTGCTTACTCTCATTCTTTCTCTTTGTAAAACATGCATTCAGGGGAATGTAAGTTGTTTTTAAAAGCTTCCATCCTGGGCCACTGCTAATTATTACTGACCCGGGAGGATCTGTACTAATTTGCCTTAATAAACTTATTAAATAGCAAATTTCAGGAGGAAGAAACTATATAGCCTTTATTGGATTAGTAAAACTGCCAGTGGACATCATCGCTGGAACAGAGAAGAGCCCGTTAACTGCACAGGAAAGCTAGGGAGATAATTGAGCTAAGTGTGTTTCCAATAAACCATCACCGGCCACAGATTTGGGCCTTTTTGGGGGTTGTTAGCAAAAGTTTCAAGCTTCTAAAAGAAAAAGAAAAAAAAAAAAAAAAAAAAAAAAAAAAAAAAAAAAAAAAAAAAAGAAAGGAAAGGCAGCATCCTTCTTCCCATAAACTAGATGCAGGTGATTAAACATGGCAAATATTAAATGAAATCAGCAACCACAAACCTCCAGGTCATTGAAGAACAGATGTGTATCTGCAAGGTTGAAGATCATCTCTTCCATCATGAGGCCGATGCGCACGGACGTCGTGGTGTCCTGTGAGGTAGAGAAGGGGAAAATCACATGCGAGGGGAGCCTGAGGAATCTCAGCCACTCTTTTGGTCCCATCCCACTGCTGAAAAGCAGTTTTGGTTTTACCTCATCTGCTTGGCTCATGCGTGGCCTAAAATGTGTCTCTGTGTGAGGCCGGTGTGATAATCATGTCATACAGCTTCCAGGATCTCACTTCTAGTTTTTCGCCATTTCTTTTTACCCTCTCCAGTATTTAAATCTCCTGGAAAATGACCCTGGGATTGCAACAGTGTTCAGCATTGCAAGGACACTTATCACAGATATGACATGGCTGTAATAAAAAAGGGCCTCCTGGAAAATGCATGCTTTCAGGGGTTCCCTCCAACACATTTTTGTTATCAGGGAGGTCTGGAAGATTTCAGTATAAACTACTGGGAGAGTTGAGATGTTGAGTCTCTCTTTCCAACAGTCTCTCTATGCACACTGCCTTACTCCTCTTGATATTTAAAAAAATCCCTGTTATCCAACAATAGAGGGTTAATGATAAAAACACACAAACACAAAGGCACTATGGTACATTCATAGGCGGGAAAACTAGGCAGCCATTATACAAATGAAGTCATTCCGGAGTTACTGATATGAAACTGTCATCAAGAGATACAGTACTAAGTAACAAAAGCAAGCTGCAACACAATATAACACATGAACTTGCACAACTGTGCAATGAAAGTGCCTCCTTTCTGTATACACAGTGTGATAGACTGCACTGCTGTTCACCCATACTGGGGGTCCCTCCCTGAGGTGCTTCTCCCTGCAAAAGGATGATATGTAGCAGGGGTTGGCAAACTGCAGCCCCCTCGCCAAACCTGGCTTGCTGCTTGTTTTTGTATGACTAATGAGTTAAGAATGGTTTTTACATTAAAAAAAAAAAAAATCACTGTATTGTCTAAAGTTCCTCTTGTACTACAAAGTCAGAGGTGAGCAGACTGTGTGTCCTACAAAGCCTAAAACATTTACTATCCAGAACCTGACACATATCCACCCTGTTCAATTCAGGTTATGATTGATTAATATTGGGAGGACAGGAAGAGAACGTTTACCTATGTGTGATGGGGTCAAGGGTGAGAAAAGAGAGCTCAATTCTTGTATTTTGGGAAGCAAGAGATCATACCTAAAACTGAAAAGACATACTTCTTTTATGGGCTACCAGAAGGAGCATATATGCATATTACTTAGAAACTGGACCATGCAACTTGCTTTGGCCAGTGATATGTGGGCAAAAGTTATATTTCACTTTTGGTCAGAAGTTTTTAGAAGTTTTAGGAGCCAGTACACACTTCCCCATGCACTCTCTTTTCTCACTTCACAAGGCTGTAAATATTCTGGATATTTATTCTGTTAGCCTGGAAGGCAGCTATGTTCACCAACGCCCACACATACTCTGTTGGCCTGGGTTCCAGAATAAAGATGATGTGGATCAGAGATACAGCTGACCACAATGGACATGTATCATAAATGAGAAGTAGATGAGATTTTGGGGATGTTTGTTACTGCAGCATACCCTTGCTTATCCTCACTGATACACATGGAAAATATGCAGCACAATGATGGTTTCCACCCCTGGATGCATATTGTAATGCTCTGAGAAGCCTTTAAAAATCCTGATGCCTAGGCTGCTCTCCAGACCAATAAAATCAGAATTGCTGAGAGCAGGGTCTAGGCACCAAGAAGTTTAAAGCTCCCCAGGTGATTTCAATATGCAGTCAAGGTTAAGAACCACTAGTCTAGAAGGATATAAAACACATTGTTAATAATATTCCTGGCTAATATCTATGAAGTGCTTTCTCTGTGCCACTTTATAAGTATTAACTCATTTAATCCCCACAAAACTCTGTAAGGTGAACACTATTATTTTTCCATTGCTATGGTTTGGATGTGGTTTGTCCCTGCCACAACTCGTGTTGAAATTTGATCTCCAGTGTGGCAGTGTCGGGAGGTAAGGCCTAGTAGGAGGTGTTTGGGTCATGAATAGATTAATGCCTTCCCATGAGAGTCAGTGAATTCTCACTTTCTCAGGAATGGATTAGTTTCCAAGAGTGCGAGTTGTTAAAAGAGTTGACTTCCTCTCTCCCTATGTGATCTCTGCACATGTTGACTCCCCTGCCACTTTCTACCATGAGTGGAAGGAGCTTGAGGCCCTCACCAGGTACAGCTGCCCAATCTTGAACTTGCCAACCCCCAGAATCGTAAGTCAAATAAACCCTTTTTCTTTATAAATTATGCAACCTCAGGTATTCTATTATAGCAACACTAAATGGATGAAAACACCCATTTTATAGATGAGAAAATGGAGGTACACAAAGGTTAGGCAACTTGTTCAAGGCCATACAAGCTAACAAATGCTGAGATTGGAACGTGGGCAATCTGGTTCTGAAACAACACTGTTTCTGAGGACTCAAAGGGGCTGAGTTGGGAGAGGAGAGACAGGGGCCTTGTCCCCTCACTCCATACAGTCCTTTTTCTGTTTAAATTTTTCACTGGAGGCTGTATTATTTCTATTATAAAAATAAATAATTAAGGACATAAACCCTTCTTGACCCTTAAAAAAAAGAAAGAAAAAAATGCAGCTGGTGATCTCAGCTTCACACACACAACTGTGAAGAATCAGGCCCAGGAACACAGCCATTAGGCAAAACACTTCATCAAGGCCCCGAGAGCCAAAGCTTAGCACTCTTGGTCCTGGCTGGAACTCGACGGGGCAGGGTACTCAGTGAAAAATGAAGAGAAAATGAGGAAAACAAACTTTTCAGGGCCTAGGAGGGAATCAGTGTGTGACCTGGGAAAAGGTTTTGCATTACTCATATCCAAAGCATTTCACCTCTGCACAATCACACACTCCTCTTTGACAGAGCAATTCGTGCACCTAATCACTGATTACCAACCCTCCATGTACTGGACAAGAAGCAAGAAGGAGCTGCCACCCAGACTTGTTTGCTGAAAGGATTTATTCTGAAAGATGTCACCTCCCAGGCCAGCACACAGAGAAGGAAAAGTAATTATTGTATACCAAATGACTTTTCTGTGAAAAGTATTTATATAGTTGTAAGAAGGCAAATACCGCATATCAATAAAGCTCAAGTTATGATTGATTGATACTGGGAAGACATGAAGAGAAAGTTTGCATGTGTGTGATGGGGTCAAGGGTGAGAAAAGAGAGCTCAATTAGTATATTTTGGGAAGCCAGAGATCATGCCTACAATGGGGGAAAAAAAAGAATCAAGAAGTAGCACCTAAGGATGTTACTTAGAAATTTGGGGGTGAGGCTGGGTACAGTGGCTCACGCCTGTAATCCAGCACTTTGGGAGGCTGAGGTGGGTAGATCACTTGAGGTCAGGAGTTCGAGACCAGTCTGACCAACATGGAGAAACCCTGTCTCCACTAAAAGTACAAAAATCTGCCAGATGTGGTGGCGCATGCCTGTAATCCCAGCTCTTTGGGAGGCTGAGGCAGGAGAATCGCTTGAACCCAGAAGGTGGAGGTTGCAGTGAGCCGAGATTGCGCCATTGCACTCCAGCCTGGATAACAAGAGCGAAACTCCGTATCAAAAAATAAATAATAATAATTTGGAGGTTACATTTTTAAAGGCAGCAGCAAGAGTTGAAAGTTGTTGCCCCGGGCAGGAAAAAAGGGTGGTGGGCATTCACTGAGGACTGCTGTTTTCCACATATATTCCTTTGTAGAACTATGAATATTAAACTATAGGCATATATTTCTTGGATTAGGCAACATACTCAGTAAATTCACTTTTCATTATCTATCCTACAGAAAATCTCATACACATGAGCAACGGCACATATCAAAGATGTTCATTACAGAATTGTTAGTAAACAGCAAAAGACTGGGAATAATTTAGCTATCACTTCAAAGGAGACTTGAAAAATGAAATGTGGTCTATTCATACAAAGGGAAATGAAATTTCAATGGAAGGAAGGAAATGAACCAGATCTCCATGTATTAACAGGAACACATCAAAAAATATATTGGAGTGAAAAAAGTTTTCTGATTGCAGTATGTACTATGTACTGTATGTTATCACCATTTATTAGAGACACATAAAATATTACTATATTTTCCATGTGCGCTTATATATTTATACATATCTGAAAGGCTATACACAAAAAGAAAGGCAGTTACTTCTAGAAGGCAGAGAGGAGGCAACAGGAATTAAAAGTGATGGTCAAAGTGAACTTTAATGTTCTCTAGAATATTCTAGATTTTTGATTTTTTTTTTTTGAGACAGGGTCTCACTTTGTCATCCAAGGTAAAGTGGCACAATCTTGGCTCACTGCAGCCTTGACCTCTCAGGTTCAAGCAATCCCCCTGCCTCAGCCCCCAAGTAATTGGGACTATAGGTGTGCACCACCATGCCTGGCTAATTTTTTGTATGTTTTTGTAGAGACAGGGGTTTCACCATGTTGCCCAGGCTTGTCTCGAACTCCTGAGCTCAAGCGATCCACCCACCTCGGCCTTCCAAAGTGCTACGATTATAGGCATGAGCCACCATTCCCAGCCTTCTAGAATTTTTTAAAAGAGAAGGGATTCAAATATTTATCATATAAGTAAACATCTTTCTAAAAATTGAAGACACCCAAATGTTTATATGACGAGCCTTCAGAATACCCATCTACTCTTGGAGCATTCTCATTATTTCAGATTTTCCTGAGATTGTTTTAAGCTATGTAGGTGGTACCTCTTTTCAAAAAACACGATAAAAACTAGTTGCACAGAGGCAAAAAAGTCTAGAATAGCCTCAGAAAAGCATGGCTAACTCAGGAGTCAAGTAACACAGTGTTGTCCTAGGTCAGAACGCTTTATCCAAGTAGGAAATGTTTTTCCAGGGTTGCAGAGACCAAGAAACTAAAAGAAAAAATATTTGGTATAGACTAAGTATTAATTTATGTGAAATACATCTGGAGTGAGGACAAGACAGAAGCCATCAGTTTCATCCTGGATTGTCTTGCCGAATGCAGCCCTACTATACACCATCAGTATTCCATTCTGGGGTCTTGACTTTAGTCATAGAGGACAGATTGGAGGGAACCCTCCATCTGACCCAGAACTTCTGCCAGTCAAATAAAGCCTAAAATATGACAGCTTTCACACCATGCTCTTTCGGGCCACTGACCCCTTCAAGTCCAGCCTGATGCCGCTACCACCTAACACTGGAGTGAGGATTAAATCAGATAGCATGTGTGGAAGCACCTCGCCCAGGGCCTGGGCTGCAGCAGGCACTCCACAAGTATCGGTTGTTGTCAAAATCCCCCAGTCCCCTTCCTTGAGCCTTTAAGCAAAGAATCGGTTTCTGCAAAACCAGCAGGAACACCCCAAATCAGTTGGTACAAAAGCTTTTAATATGCCACTCACATGAAACCCATTTTCTGAAGCATTACATATTCTTTGGATTAAAAAACAAAACAAAACAGTGGTTAATTTCCTAAACAAGCAACAGCATAAGTGGATTACTTTAAAAAAAAATCAATTTAAACCAGAATGAACGGAGAAGTTTTTCCAAAACAGGCTTCAGTGTGTAACTCATCCTGGGAAGCACCACGCTGGGGCTAAGGGGTGGGGGTGGATGGAATGTCATCTTTGTTTGACTAGAGAATTTGTGGGTGGTTCTCTTGCAGTGAAGGTACACATCAGACAAAGACGCTGTAGATTTTCTTAGTGTGCCCTAATGCTCTACAGATTTCTCCGGATTCAGTTTTTATGAGGGTGTGGTGGGCTCTGCACACTTGTTTGGGAGGCTGGTGAGGAGGCTTCAAGTTGGAACTGCCCTTTAGGAGAGAGGCTACGGACCTGGATGGCAGCTCAGTAACATAATTATTATGCACTATTGATGAAGTTCTTTTTTTTTTTTTTTTTTTGAGACAGGGTCTCCCCTGGTCTCCCCTGTCACCCAGGCTGGAGTGCAGTGGTGTGATCATAGCTCACTGCAGCCTTGAACTCCTGGACTCAAACAGTCCTCCTGCCTCAGCTTCCCAAGTAGCTAGGACTAGAGATGTGTGCTAGCACACCTGGCTTCTATTTTATTTTGTGTAGAGACTGGGTCTTGCTATGTGGCCCAGGGTAATCTCAAACTCCTTGGTTCAAGTGATCCTCTTGCCTCAGCCTCCCAAAGCGCTGGAATTACAGGCAAAGTTCTCCTAATTAGAGGAGGATGGTGGGGCCTTTCACCATGTGGTCCAAAGATCTGCCTTGTGGGTCACTATCTTGGGATATAAGGTTGTATTTCTTGGATGAAAGGGAGAGGATAAGAATATAAAAAAGTCTTTCTTAAAATTAATCTGATGTAAAGCAAACATGAATGAGGAAAATGGCATGCTAGTTCTCGGAAGTTTCAAAATGTGAATGCTGAAGTTATTCATAGTTAATTAAGACTAAACAGTTGTTTTCTATCAAGTGTCTTCACCATCCTCAAATTTATCAGCTCTCCAATTCATGCCATATCGGAAGTCTACTTCCAAGTCTGCATAGATTAGGAGGCGACTGTTCTCATTTCAAAATAACAAATACAAATTTTTACCAAAAAATTGTTTTAATGAATCAGAACTCTATCCATTAAATATTTTCTTCCTGGATTTTCCGTTTTCTCTTTCTTTCTTTTCTTTCCTTCCTTCCTTCCTTTCTCCCTTTCTCTCTTTTTTTTTACAGGGTTGACCTATGTCACCCAGGCTGGAGTGCAGTGGCGTGACCACAGCTCACTGCAGCCTCGACCTTCTTGATCCTCACACCTCAGCCTCCTGAGTAGCTAGGATTATAGGCTTGCACTGCCACACCTAGCTAATTAATTAATCATTTTTTTTTTTTTTTTTTTTTTTTTTGTAGAGACAGGGTCTCCTTATGTTGCCCAGGTTGGTATTGAACTCCTGGCCTCAAGCGATCCTCCTGCCTCAGCCTCCCAAAGTGCTGAGATTACAGATGTGGCAAGTTTTCTATTTTAAGCATGCAGCACTTTTGTAATAGACGACTCTAAAATGTGTTCAATTCAAAGACGTGAGATTTACACACTAATTAGCTGCACAACCCTTTGAACAAAAGGAAGGCATGCCGATTTCATCCTGAAACTGGTTTATGTGACTGTGGGATTTTGAGTTCCTTCATAATTCAAATATGAGTTCCTCCATAACTTAACTCCTGGCTGAATAATAAGAATAATGTTGATAATGATAACGGCCAATCTCTAGTGAGTGCTTTGTTGGACAGGTGAAGAAGGTGGGTTCTAAGCCAGATTACCTGTGATTAAGGCCAGTTCCACTTCTTACAAGTTACTTAACTTCAGTGTGTCTCAGTTTCTCATCTGTAAAATGGGCTTACGTACCTGATAGGATTGTTGTAAAGATTAAATACGTTTTTATAAAAGTGCAGGTTATAATCCCTTTAGTGAAAGTTTAATGACCAGCACTAAAAAAAAAGACTGGAAGTAATGTAATAGAATCCAGGAGTCAGCAAACTACGGCCTGTTGTTTGTTTTTGTAAATAAAGTTTTGTTGGGACCCAGCAGCGCCCATTTGTTCACTTAATGTTCATTTATGGCTGTTTTCATGGTACAGTGGCATAGTTGAGTAGCCACCACAGAACCTAGCTGAAACCCTAAAATACTTATTATCCCTTTACAGGAAAAGTTTGTTAATCCCTAGAATAGACAACAAAATATCAGAATCTATCATACACAGCAATGGTGAACACCTATTTCAGTTGGGGTACGTGTGTGTGTGTTTGTGGTGTGTGTGTGTATGTGATGGGTCATAGTGTAAAATGTATTTCTTACTGTGACCATGTAAAAAAAGTTAAAAACAGTAAGTTAATGACTGTTTAAGAGCTTAGAACCATGCCTGGAACATAGCAAGGGCTGAATAAATGTTAGTTTAATAATAGCTACTGTTTATATTGCTATTACTGTTACTATTACTACTGTGTAGCTTGTTCAATGTCACTTAGCTTGTAAGAGGCAGTGTTGGCACTGAACTCAGGTCTAATCTGACTCCAGACTTCACAATCCTCTGGTTATGCCATCATGGCCATCATGGCTCTTTTGCTCCGAGGAAATGTCTGCCTTCCACGGATCAGCTGCATGACTGGGCAGAAGGGATGTGCTGTCCCCTCTGTGGAATCTCCAAGTGCATCAGACATCTATGTTATCTGGTGGTCTTTACTTGGGATGAGCCATTTAGTTGATTTCATTTGGGGTCTGCTATAAAGATTTAGAAGCTGGCTGTGCAGGAAAGGGTTAACTCAGCAGGCCTTGGTTGCTCAAACCCTGCACATTCCTTAAGAAATGTCTGCCTTCAGGGCTGGTCTTTGGCCAGTTCCTGCTGCATGAGCTCCAAGCCCTTGGGCCACGCCAAGCACTTCCAGTTGATCAGATAGTTTAGGCTAAGAATGTGGTTTATGGTGAATACCTGTGTTTGCTCTGGGGGGCTGGTGTCTGAGTGGCTGAGGTCAGTTACTCAGGTGCTGCATGCCCACGTCACTGACTCCCAATAAGACCCTGGACATCAAGGCTTAAGTGGGCTTCCCCAGTTGGCAACACTTGGCATGTGTTGGCACACATTGTTGCTGGGAGAATTAGGTGGAGTGTCCGTGCTCCCCTGGGAGAGGTCCCCTGGAAGACTGTGCCTGGTCTCTCCTGGATTTCACCCCGTGTGCCTTTTCCCTATGCTGATTTTAACCTATGTCCTTTTACTGTAATAAACTGTAACTGGGAGTCTAACAGCTTCTCTGAGCCTTGTGAGTTCTAGTCAGTCATCGAGGCCGAAGGTGGTCCTGGGGATTCGCAACACAATGTCTTTATTAGACACCTTTAAAAAACAGCCGGTTAGCAAAGGAGAAGGCATGATATGTGGAGATACCCAATCTCTCTGAGAATAGGCGTTCATATCTATAAATTAGCAGTTAATAATTTTTAGTAAAAATGACACCCATTATGGGTCTTTCAGGGTGATCTCATAACCTATCCCTGGCCAGAATCATAGTGATTGATTCAAGGATGATTATGAGCCAATGGACATTGGCCTGAGGACTCTCACTATGACTCCTGGGAGAGGCACCTTTTTTCCCCTGGGGTGGCAGAGCTGGTAGAACTAGGCTCAAGGATGCCGGCAGCCATCTCTGTCACCCTACAGGCAGAGCCTTCTTGACAATGCACACAGATCCATATGAAAATACTTAGGGACCTGGATCCCACCCTGCCTTAGGTCTACTTTAGGACATCTTGGTGACATGAACAAAGAAATTTTCCTTTTTGGCCTAAGCTGATGTGCATTGAATTTTTGTTGCTTATAATCAAAAGATTCTTAACTCAGCATGCAATCTGCCAATTCCAAGCAAAAATGGGTGTTTCTAGTGTAGACAAGGCCCGCTGAACGAGCCCAAGTGTTTCTTTACATCTTAGCAATGGTCGAGCTTTGCCAGGAAGCACTTTGGAAAGACCGTCTTCTCTTCTGATGGCACCTCTTGCGACGCCCACCCCAAGGTGATTTAAGCCAAGTCCATGGAAGCGCCTGGGTTATTATCTGGTCTGAAAAGAGTAACCTCTCCCTTATACAAGCATTGCCTAATGGGGCAAAGGACTCACCCAAACGGCCACCACAAATTGCCTCCATCATTCACAAGGTATCCATGAATGTGGCCATGGACAAGAATCTCCCTGAAGCAAAGTGGTTGAGAGCATCACCCATGGAGCTGGCAGGACCCAGGTTCAAATTCTGGGGCTGCCATTCCCCAGGTACATCACCTTGAAAGAGATGTTCACCCTCCCTGAGCCTCAGTTTCTTCAGCTGAACATAAGCAGTGAGTCCTTTCCAGGGCTCCTGAGGATTTGCGTGTGATGTGTCTTGCAAAACACTTGGTGCCTAGGTATTACTAACAAAAAGCAGCAGCATTCAGAATCTTCCAACAGAAGACTTCTCCCACTGAGAAATTCCCATGCAATAGTTTAACCTGCTATTTTCCAAACTAGGGCCATTCTTGGAACACCTTTGCAAGTTCTGCCAAGATACAGAGTAGCTGTGTAATTATTAACTTAATATTTTCCTTTAATTTGGCTACTCCCTCCTTTTAAAAAACCTCACTGGGGGCGTGGTGGCCCACGCTCATAATCCTAGTGCTTCGGGAGGCTGAGGCAGGAGGATCACTTGAGCCCAGGAACTGAAGCCCAGCCGGGACAACATAGTAAGACTTCATCTCTACAAAACATTAAAAAATTAGCTGGGTGTGGTGGTGTGTGCCTGTAGTCCTAGCAGGAGGATTGCTGGAGCCTGTGAGATTGAGGTGACAGTGAACTATGATTACACTACTGCACTCCAGCCTGGGCAACAGAGTGAGACCCTGTCTCAAAGACAAAAACAGAAACAAAACCTAAGTGCATTTTAGTTTACAAAGAAACTTGTTATCATGATCATAAATAGAAAACCTGGTGTAGTCACCATAAATGGAAAGTCACCATGAATATAAACACATGTAATATAGTTTCCTGTGGCTGCCATAACACATTAGCACAAACTTAGTGGCTTTAAACAATGTACATTTATTCTCTAATAGTTCTAGAGATGGGAGGTGTCTGCAGGGCTGCGTTCCTTTGAGGGTTTCAGAAGAGAAGCCTGCTGCCTTGCTTGTTTTAGCTGCTAGAGGCCACCTGCATTCCTGGGCTTGTGGCCCCTTCCTCACGTCACTTCAGCATCTTGCTTCTGGCCTCACATCTCCTTCCGCCAACTTTGACCACCCTCCCTTTTATAAAAACCCTTGTGGATTATATTGGGGACACATAATCACAGCTGCAAAGTCCCTTCAGCCATAGAAGGTTAACAGCCACAGGTTCTGGGGACTAGGATGTGGACATCTTTGGGGTGGCATTTGACCACCACAGCATGCAATTATAAAACTACCAAATGCAGTTATTTTGAGTATACCATCTCATGAATCGGTTTTAGGGCAGTGGTTCTCAGCAGGTGTGGCACCTCTGCCTAGACAGTGGTTTGGAAATTTGTGGGGAAACATTTTGTTTGTTGTAATAGTTGGGAGGGATAGTGGTATTTGGGGGTGCCAAGGATATTAATGTCTTATAATGCATTGTAGGAAGTTGTACATAAAGAAAAATTGTCCCACAACCCATGTGACTTTTATATCTCCTGACGAACACTCATGTTGTGAAAAATTTGTTTCTAATTATCAGAGTCTAGAATCTAACTCCTTTATAGAAATAAACAGAGAATTTTTGAATTTTTTTTTTTTTTTTCTTGAGATGGAATTTCACTCTTGTAGCCCAGGTTGGAGTGCAATGGCATGATCCTGGCTCACTGCAACCTCTGCCTCCCGGGCTCAAGTGATTCTCCTGCCTCAGCCCCCCGAGTAGCTGGGATTACAGGCATCTGCCACCACATCTGGCTAATTCTTGCATTTTTAGTAGAGATGGGGTTTCACCATGTTGGCCAGGCTGGTCTTGAACTCCCGACTTCAGGTGATCTGCCTACCTTGGCCTCCCAAAGTGTTGGGATTACAGGCGTGAGCCACCACGCCCGGGCTTTGCATGGTTTTGATAAATACTGAATATACTTGTTTGTATCCCATGGTCCATCCCATGTCTGTTCTTCCATTTTCCTTTACTTCTAGTAGAGAATGGCCCCAGATCTTCCCAGTTCTCTGAAATGCAACCTTTTAAATGAGAAGTGGGTGGACATATACGTACTGAAATACATATTTTTAGAAAATAAACCTTCTTTTATTTCTTTCCTTTCAATTACAGTTAGGATACTATGTTCATTTTTTTAAAGTAGTGAGTGGTAAGTGATATTATTTGGGGTTTCCATTTTGGGATCATAAAAGGGGCATTTTAAGAGATTTATTTTAAGGCTGAAATCTGCTATAGGAAAACTGGCAGCTAAGGCAGTGACTCGGACCCCTATGCTAGCCATCTTCATTTGATCTGATCCATGGTGGGGGTTGGAGGGGGACACGCATGTGACTGGGGTTGGGGGGGAGCACAACTGCTCCCCTGACCTGAGGGCTCTAGCACTTCACCTGGTCCTTATACCTCAATTGCCTGATTTCTTCCAGGTTTTTCAAGGAGCAAGCGATTTAGAGATAGTTCCCCAAAATAATAATTCTTACCAGAGCTTCGCTGGTTGGATGGCCTACTATGCACCCGCTCCTGCGCTCAGCACTTTATTTGCATGTTGTCATTTATTTTATTTCCAAGGCACCTTTAGTCCATCACCGAGAGAGGTGGGTGGTGAAGGAGGAAGACAAGGAGCCCATCTGTGTGCTGGGCCACTCACTACAAAGGCAACTAGCCTCCCTTGTCCCCCATGTCTGTTGTCCACACAGCAGCCAGAGTGCTCTTTTTAAAATATCAGAGCTGTGCTTTTCATTTAAAACCCACCGGCTTCCCCTGGCCCTCTGAGTAAAGCCACTGTCTTTCAGAGGCCTCATGTGCTCTAGTAACCACCTGCTCTTCCACTCTGCCTTGAACCTGCCAAACTTGCTCCTGCCTCAGGGCCTTTGCACATGCTGTTCCTCAGCCTGAAATCCCCTCTTCCCAGGCTCTTTCACAGCTGGATCCTTTGTAACTTTCAATGCCAGAAAGGTCTTCTCTGACCATTCCCTATGAAATAAACTAAGATGCTCCTCCCCACTCACTCCACATCCCATTACTCTTGGAGTTTTAAACACCATTTATCATTGACCAAAATGCTCTTATTTATTTATTTATAATTTTTTGTGCTTCTCCTCCAAGTAGGAGGCAAACTCCATGGGAGTTATTACTGTGCCCCTCATACCTAGATCACGGCTTGAATGGTAGATGCTTCATTAACTTCTTTCTTTCTTTGAGACAAGAGTCTTGCTATGTTACCCAGGCTGGAGTGCAGTGGCATGATCTTGGCTCATTGCAACCTCTGCCTCCTGGGTTCAAGTGATTCTCCTGCCTCAGCTTCCTGAGTAGCTGGTGAGAGGCCACAATGTGCTAGCAGCCCTCACTCTCAGCGCCTCCTCAGCCTCAGTGTCCACTCTGGTGGCGCTTGAGGAGCCCTTCAGCCCGCCACAGCACCATGGGAGCCCCTCTCTGGGCTGGCTGAGGCCGGAGCCTCCTCCCTCTGCTTGCGGGGAGCTGTGGAGGGAGAGATGCGGGTGGGAACCAGAGCTGTGCACTGCGCCGGCGGGCACTCAAATTCTCGCTGGGCCTTAGCTGCCTCCTGGCGGGGCAGGGCTCAGAACCTGCAGCCCGCCATGTCTGAGCTCCTCCACCTGCGGTGGGCTCCCACGCAGCCTGAGCCTCCCTGAGGGGCGCCGCCGTCCCCTGCTTCGTGGCTCCCGGTCCCATGACATTCCAAGTGCAGGTGTGGCTCGGGACTGGTGGGCAGCTCCACCTGCAGCCCTGGTGCAGGATCCACTGGGTGAAGCCAGCTGGGCTCTTGAATTGGATGGGAACTTGGAGAACTTTTATATTTAGCCAGAGGATCCTATGTGCACCAACCAGCACTCTGTATCTAGCTAACCTAGTGGAGACTTAGAGGACTAGCACTCTGTGACTCTGTGTCTAGCTCAAGGATTGTAAATGCACCAATCAGCACTCTGTGTCTAGCTCAGGTTTGTAAATACACTAATTGGTACTCTGTATCTAGCTAACTCTGTATCTAGCTAACTAGCACTCTGTGACTCCCTGTCCAGCTCAAGAATTGTAAACGCACCAATCAGCACTGTCAAAATGGACCAATCGGCTCTCTGTAAAGTGGACCAATCAGCTCTCTGTAAAATGGACCAATCAGCAGGATGTGGGTGGGGCCAGATAAGGGAATAAAAGCAGGCTGCCTGAGCCAGCAGTGGCAACCCGCTGGGGTCCCCTTCCACAACTGTGGAAGCTTTGTTCTTTCGCTCTTTGCAATAAATCTTGCTGCTGCTCACTCTTTGGGTCCATGCTGCCTTTATGAGCTGTAACACTCACCACAAAGGTCTGCAGCTTCACTCCTGAAGCCAGCGAGACCATGAACCCACTGGAGAGGACGAACAACTCCAGACACGCTGCCTTTAAGAGCTGTAACACTCACCGGGAAGGTCTGCAGCTTCACTCTTGACAGCGAGACCATGAACCCACCAGAAGGAAGAAGCTCCAGACATATCTGAATGTCTGAAGGAACAAACTCCGGACACACCATCTTTAAGCACTGTAACACTCACTGAGAGGATGTGCGGCTTCATTCTTGAAGTCAGTGAGACCAAGAACCCAGCAATTCCGGACATGCTGGGACTACGGGCACACACCACCATGTATTTTTTATGAAGACAGGGTTTCACCATGTTGGCCAGGCTTGTCTCAAACTCCTGACCTCAAGTGATTCACCCACCTCAGCCACCCAAAATGCTGGGATTAAGGGCGTGAGCCACCGTGCCTGGCCGGCTTTTTTTTTTTAATGACTATATGAGTGTGTGTGAACTTTGTGTACATTATCCCATTTCCTCCTCAAAGTATCTTTTCCCTGTTTTACAGATAAATCAAAACTCAGAGTGATGAAGTGACCTGTCCAAGGTCATGATGCCAGTAAGTGGCAGAGCTGGGATTCAAATCTAGGACTGTCTAAAACTCAAGAAACCGAAATCTTAACCATTTCACTCATAAATATATCTTCATGGGAACTAACAACATAAAATGAAATGATTTATTAGAAAAAAAGCTTAGGGCAGATAACCATCAGTTATTATTATTATTTTTTTTTTGTAAATGCCTGATTTGTAACTGTTGATGTTTACTTTTAATGAAATAAACAATGTGTTTAATGACAATTACACTTCCAAAGTGAGGAGAAACGGCAGGCAGCTGCCACCTGAAAATCAGCCCCGATTCTTTTCTCAGGTCTCAGGCTGGCTTTCCTCTCTGGTAACTGCAACTGGTGGTCTTCGGAGGGGACAAAAGGAGAGCCCACGGGGTGGGAAACCTTCCCTTACTGCTGTGGAGTATGTGTGTCTTTAATTTCCTGGACTTGATAGGAAAAAGCAAAGCTAACTGGAAAATCTATTCCTTGTCAGCCGCCATTCCCTGCCCGCCAAAGGCCAGGAATGGCTCTGCAGGAACCAGACACCTTGGCCGCAATCGGGAATCAGCTCATTTTAGCTGCCGCCGAAGGGGTGAGAACCATCTCTCTCTGCTCTCAGCCTTTCCCCTCACTTACTTGTAGCCCATGTCTTTTTAGGATGTCACCCTAGGAGTCAAAAAGAGGTGTGTTGTGAAAAGATTAACTTCAGGGCCTCTTTAGATCCATTAATCTTATCAAATGCAACATATCCAAAGATAACTTTCAGAACACAGCGACACTCTCTGAATAATGTCTTGGTCTGTCAGCAGCGCCAGCTGTTTCGCTCTTGTCAAGGGTCTTGCAGATGGGATGCCGTGGTCAGTCCTTTCAGATAGAAACATGAAGCCTATGGCCCTTGCTACAAGATGCTTGAATTCTGACATCTTAAGCATTGGACTCAACCCAGTCCCAGGATTAAGCCCTCCAGGACTGTCTGCTTATCTTTCCAGCTTTCAGACATAGCTCTTAGTGCTTGGGGAGGAGAGTCTTGGGAGCCCCAAAGAGGCATCAGAGATCTCTGAACACACCCCTCAGCCCAAGGAGGCTCAGAGGATGAAATTAGTTAATCTCCTTTGTGCTCTTCACACACATTTTCTTTTCTTTTTTGTTATCTTGGCTCACTGTAACCTATGCTTCCCAGGTTCAAGTGATTCTCCTGCCTCAGCCTCCTGAGCAGCTGGGATTACAGGTGTGCGCCACCACAGCCGGCTAATTTCGGTATTTTTAGTAGAGATAGGATTTCACCGTGTTGGCCAGGCTGATCTCGAACGCCTGACCTCAGGTGATCCTCCTGCCTTGGCCTCCCAAAGTGCTGGGATTACAAGCACAAGCCACCGAGCTTGGCCACATAAGCATTTTCTTAAGGAAACTTGCATAACGAGTAGAGGTAGATGTTTGGGAATTTGGGAACTGCCTTCAAATATTCTGGTACTAACAATTTCATCCACAATTAACTGTTCAGTCGAGAACAGTTAGTGGCACTTTAGATGTTTTTCTGAAGACTTTCTGGTGGCCTGGTTAACAAATTCACTAAGTTAATTAATTTTTTTTTTAAATAAGAGATTCAGCCTAATTTTGAGGGGGTGGGGTGGGGACTGATGGGTGCATTAACATAGCTTTTGTGTGTTTACAAAATGTCTCTAGAGTGAGCGTTTGCGCATTCTATAAGAATGACAAATCTGAGTAATTCTATAAGAATGAAACATTTGAGGATTCTACACATCAGGGTTTTTCAGCTTTGGCACTGTTGGCATTTTGAATCAGATAATTTCATGTTGTAGTTCCATCCTGTGGGCTGCAGGATGTTGAGCAGCATCCGTGGCCTCTACCCACTAAATTCAGTGGCACCCCCCACCCAGTTGTGACAATCAAAAATGTCTCCAGATGTCACCAAATGTCCTCTGAGGGACAAGATCGCCCCTAGTTGAGAATCACTCCTCTAAATGATTTTTAAAATAATGAAAAACTTGGTCCTTAGTATTAGTAAATTAACTTTGGAATTACAGAGTGGGCAATGAAACTAGCTTTCTAACTTGGTTAATGAAACTAGCTTTCTAACTAAGAGATGAACTAAATGAAAAAACAAACCTAAGTCTCTCCCCGCCACCTGAGTGGCAGGTGCCACTTTCCCGTCTCAAGGGGCAGCTCTGCCCAGTAGTTAGGACTGACTCCTGCAGCCAGATAGCTGGTTGCAATCTGTGCTCTGCCCTTATTGCTAGAAGGTACATGACTTGGGACAGGCCACTTAACCACACGAAAACCCACTGCATCTACCTCCCTGAGTCAGGTTGGGGAGGCGATCGGCGGAAAGCACTTGGGATGCATGGGCAGCTTGCAGCAAACACTACTAGCAGGCTAGTCATCCTTGTTCACAGAATTGCTTCTCTGGGGCCTGGTTGGTCACACCTAGCATTTGCACTGGGCTGTCCCTTTCTCAGGTGCCACATGGAGGGAAGGTCACAGGAGGTGTTTGGCCTTGCACTTTGCAATCCCAGGCCCTTTCCTTTCTTAACACTCAGACTGCCTTTGGGCCGGGCTTGTGTCTCCATGGGGACCTTGTCTGGGCTTGCAGACTGTTGCTGCAAAGGGCAGACCTGCCCGCTCTGGAGATGTCTCAAAAATACAGGCAGCTTGCTGCCTGCCTTTGCCTCACTTTTCTTCTGTGTCAATTACCCAGACGTCCCGAACTTCAGGACAATGTGCTTCAGCACCTATCCTGGAATGGAGATCTCCTCCCCTCTCTCTTTTAAAGAAAAAATAACACACAAACACACAAAACCCATCAAAACCATCACACTATCCAAGCCAACTGGGTCTTTAAGAAATCACCGCCAAAGAGCTGTTTACAAGCTGAACAAATAATTACTCTGCCACGAGGAAGAAAAGTATTAATTAGAGCTGTTCATTAAACCAGCTCCCTATTCTGTGGGGTTTATCTCTTGGAAGTGTCAGCCAGAGGTTAGGGACGGATTAACACACAACACCGAGCTTTGCCAGTTAAATCTCCTCCTTGCGGTTAGCTTTTAATAATAAAGTTGTCATTGAAAGAAAGAATTTAATGGTTTTAATTGGGTTTAATTACTTGGAAACTTTTGGAAGGCAGATCAGCTTGTGTAAAAAAAGTTTTTTTAGAAGAAGACAAGAAAATGATGCTCAGAAAGAAAAAATAAGTTGAATCACATGTTTAAACAGTAAAGTTAAAAAAAAAAAACTTGGCTTCTTTGACAATTTTGTAGGAGAACACCAAAAATAGAAAAGATAATGGGTCCATTTGTACTAACAAGAACTTAACCAAAAGACTGTAGGATAAATTCCGTCATTGCTGAATCACAAGAGTCAAACTCACGACAAATGATGAAATCATGGTCAAATTTAAGAGAACAAAGAAAGATGTTGAAACCGGTTCCTCTTTTGGGGTTTTGTGCAACTACTCAGCCTCTCAGAATTTTTTTTTATCTTTGAAGAATGTTCTTTCAGCTGGACATATCTAGCAGCTTTTAAAGTATTTTTCTAGGATATAAATTTAAAGGCAAAAATAACAAAGAAATAGATACAATGAATTGTGGATATGGACTAGAGTGACCAATTCTCCTGATTTGCCTGGGATTGAGGGGTTTCCTGGGTCTTGGGACTTCCAGTGTTACAGGTGGGAAAGTCGCAGCCAAACCTGGATGAGAAGATGACCCTAACAGGAGTCACTGTCCAGGACCGAGGGGCATGTGGTGACATGGGAGATGGGTTTGTTAATACAAGGTCATGTCAAGGACTTAGAACAGGGCTTGACGCCCAGCAAGTGCCTACTGCTTCCATCAGCACTGATAACACCCCCATCAACACCATGTGCTTTCTGCCTATTATTAATAGTAGCCATACTTCAGCACACCTTCCTCAGAAAGAACATCTTACACAACCAGCAACATGCTTCTAAAGATGTAGCTCTTTAAAAGATACTATATGTATAGCACACCGTTGACATAAGTGATTCCATCTTAGAAAAAGACTCCATCTTACATTTCGAAAGTCCTCAAGTCAACAGAGTCCGGATGTCTGCCTAATCAATAGAGACAACACCCAATCAGATAAGGGTGTAACCCTTTACCACCAGTCCTCACCAGAGGACTCTAGGGTTATAAAATGAGCAGGACCTCACCACCTTCACGTCTTAACACATTCTGTCTTGTCTTGCTGTCACTTGTCATCAGCACCCAGAATCTGCAGCTGGAGGCTCTGCCCAAATCAAAGACTCTTGGAAGATACTGGCAACTGCGCGGATCAGGACTATCTCCTTGTACATGTCACTCTCCTTGGACTGGTTCATTAGCGACCCCCTCAACCGCCTCTTTTTTTTTTTTCTGAGATGGAATCTCGCTCTGTCACCCAGGCTGGGGTGTAGTGGTACGATCTTGGCTCATTGCAACCTCCGCCTCTTGGGTTCAAGTGATTCTCCTCCCAAGTAGCTGGGATTACAGGCGTGTGCCACCATGCCTAATTTTTGTATTTTTAGTAGAGACGGGGTTTCACCATGTTGGCCAGGCTGGTCTTGAACTCTTGACCTCAAGTGATCTGCCTGCCTCGGCCTCCCAAAGTGCTGGGATTACAGGCGTGAGCCACTGTGCCCAGCCCATTAGTCCCTTTTCATATCCCCCTTTCTCTTGATGCTGTTTGGCATGAAATTCTAACCTATAACATTTATATATCAATTAAGTATACTATTATGTATGGTTTGCAATACTGACTGACTTGTGGAGTGGTTTCAGCCTGTGTGCTCACGGCCCTGACTACCAAGTGAAAGGGTAATATTAAGGAGAACTGCCTCCTTGGGAACCCCAGACAGGTCATTTTCTTGTCTTCCTCTAGCTAGTGGCTTTCATAATTGAAACAGCATCAGTGGAAACCTGATCTTGTGGAAAGACATAAACGTGTGTGGACCTGGTTATATCTGACCTTGCCTCACTCATGACAATATTTTAATAATAATACATAGTTTCAAATAGCTAGAAGGAGGATGTTAAACATTCCCAACACAAAGAAATGATAAATGTTGGTGATGGTGGATATGTTAATTACCCTGATCTGATCATTACACTTTATATGCATCGAAACATCACCACATACCCCATGGATGTGTACAATTATTATTTGTCAATTAAAAGAATAAAAAAGACAGTGTCATTTGCTTGTCTACAAAAACTCTTTGCTGCACAGGAGGTACAGTTCCAAATACTTGACATGTATTAACTCATGTGATCCTCTCCCAGTGACCCTATAAGGTCAGTATTATTGTTATTACACCCATGCTACAGAGACGAAAACTGAGGCACAGGAGGGCAAAGTGACTTGTCTGAGGTCACATGGCTAGGAAGTAGAGCTGTCTTTGGATTTGAGCAGTCTGGCTCTTGAGACCCGGGTGGTGAACTTTTTCTATAAAGGTTTGGAAAGCATGCCTTTTAGGCTCTGTGGCCCATATGGTTTCCATCATAACTATTCAACTCTGCTGCGGTAGCACAAAAGCAGTTACAGACAAGATGTAAATGAATGGGTGTGACTGTGTTACAATAAAACTTTATTTAAAAAAACAAGCTGGGGGAGTGGGGAGGGAGCAGATTTGGCCCATAGGATGGATGTAGTTTGCTGACCTCTGCTCTTGACCACTTTACAATGCTGTCTCCTTGCTCTCAGCTACTGCAAGTCCCTTGCCTCAAAGAGCTTACATTCTAATGGTAGAGAAGGGCTATAAAAAACTAAGAAACATGCTTGTAATCCCAGAACTTTGGGAGGCCAAGGTGGGTGGATCACGAGGTCAGAAGATCGACACCATCCTGGCTAAGACAGTGAAACCCCGTCTCTACTAAAAAATACAAAAAAAAAAAAAAAAAAAAAAAAAAAATTAGCCAGGCG
>NC_045453.1:19847038-19913535 GCF_002776525.5 Piliocolobus tephrosceles | reverse complement strand
TGGGTGACAGAGCAAGACTCCATCTCAAAAAACAAAAACAAAAACAAAAAACAAACAAAAAAAACCAACTCCTCCCCCCCAAAGAAAACCCTAAGAAACATTTCATTTCAGAGAGTGACAAATGTTATGAAGAAAATGAAACATGATGACATTAATGTTAGGGAGATGATAGGGAATGAGGGGACTGAGGCAAACTGAACACCTGAGCCATCTATAGGGGTGGTTTCTGGGCAGCTGCAGCCAAGTGATGTCATTTGGGATTGTGGGTACGGCATGCCAGATCTTCTGATTTTTCAAAAGAAACCAGGAAGCTGGATTTTTATGTGAAATACCTGGATTTTAAATGCTGGCAACAAATTTTAAAAAGTAATAAAAAGGATATGTTTAAGGGCCAGGTGTGGCCTGCAGATGCCCTCAGTGTGATGTCTGGAGGAAGGAGCTGGGGCTGGAGGGCAAGTTTGAGTGCTGGCCAGGGAACTTGGGGCCTTGGTCAGCTCAGCGGGGTTTCGAATGGCCTTTGGAGTTCTGGGTCTGATCTCTTCTCTGCCACTTCCCAGCGTGGCAGTCTTGGGCAGGGCTTGTGTCCTTCTGGGTTGAATGGGGATCACTATGGTTAGCTTGCAGGTTCATGGTGAAGACCAAGGAGATGGCCCATGTAAAGGATCTGACCCAGTGCTATGCATGGGGAGAGAGATTTATGTTATTTTTAATTGTAGAGACAGGATCTGTGTTGTCCAGGGTGGTCTCAAACTCCTGGGCTCAAGTAATTCTCCTGCCTACTGTAGGTTTCTGATTATGGATTATATGTTACAAATTGAAAGTCATCATAAATGTAGATACTTCAATTTGTTTTTTTACCTCTAAACACACAAATTTGACAATGAATGAAATGAATCAATTCCTTGAAAACCATAAACTATCCAAACTCACCCAACATGAAATAACTACCCCTATTAAAACACTGAATTCTGGCGGGGCGTGGTGGCTCATGTGTGTAATCCCAGCACTTTGGGAGGCCAAGGTGGGTGGATCACTTGAGGTCAGGAGTTCGAGACAAACCTGGTGAAACTCTGTCTCTACTAAAAATACAAAAATTAGCTGAGCATGGCGGCGGGTGCCTGTAGAGCCAGCTACGCGGGAGGCTGAGGCAGGAGAACAGCTTGAACTGAGTAGGTGGAGGTTGCAGTGAGCCGAGGTTGTGTCACTGCACTCCAACCTGGGCGACAGAGAAAGACTCCGTCTCAAAGAAAACCCAACAACAACAACAACAACAACAAAAACAAACTTGAATTCCTAATTAAAAATCTCACAGAAAACAAAAAAACAAAAAAGAACTACTAGGGCTAGATGGTTCCAGTGTAGAATGCTATCAAATATTCCAGAAGAATTAGCACCAATTCTCCACAATCTCTTCAAGAAACTAATGAGGAGGAACACTTCCAACCCATTCGATGAGACCAGTATTATCCGGACACCAAAACCAGATGACGACAGTATAAAATCCAGGCTCAGGAACCAACACAAAGTCCTATCTGAATTTTCAAGTAAAAAATATTCATCTTTAGCTATCTCCAGGCCGTGTGCCTTCCTTCCAGAGCACCCTCGGTGCCCTTTGGGAAACAGACTCATTCTCAGGCTTGTCTTATGAGGTCAGTAGGACAAGAACTGCTGTTCCAATTTTACAGACATGTAGACCGAGACCTTTGGAAAAAAGTGACTTGCTCCAGGTCTTGGATTCGGGAAGTGGTGGGGATGGGATTTGATCTGGGACCTTTAGACTCCACAGTGGCACATCACCCAACAGGATTCCAGTCAGAAATGTCACAACAGACACCACAGCAAGAAGCGACTTCCCCACTGCACTAGGCACATGGACTATGGTAGCACACACCAAGACCAGGCCTGGGCTCAGCGGTCTGACAAAACGTGGCTACCCAAGGAGATGCTTTCTTTTAAAAAAATTTAGGTAAAATCCATGAAACTGAAAATAAACCCCATTTTTTTTTTTTTGAGATGGGGTCTCATTCTGTTGCCCAGGCTAGAGTGAAGTGGTGCGATCATAGCTCACCACAGCCTTGAAGTCCTGGGCTCAAGCGATCCTCCCACCTCAGCCTCCTGAGTAGCTGGGACCACAGGTACACACCACCATGCCTGGCTATTTTATTTTATTTTATTTTTCTGAGGCGGAGTCTTGCTCTGTCACCCAGACTAGAGTGCAATGGCATAGTCTCGGCTCACTGCAACCTCTGCCTCCCGGATTCAAACAATTCTTCTGCCTCAGTCTCCTGAGTAGCTGGGTCTACAGGTGTGTGCCACCATGCCCGGCTAATTTTTGTATTTTTAGTAGAGATGTGGTTTCACCATGTTGGCCAGGCTGGTCTCAACTCCTGACCTCAGGTGATCCGCCCGCCTTGGCCTCCCGAAGTGCTGGGACCATACACTTACAGGAGTGAGCCACCATGCCCAGCTTATTTTACTGATTTTTTTTTTTTTTTTGTAGAGATGGGCTCTCACTGTGTTGCCCAGGCTGGTCTTGAACTCCTAAGCTCAAGCTACTCTCCTGCCTCTGCCTCCTGAAATGCTGGGATTACAGATATGAAACCAAACTACTTTAAAGTGAACACTTCACTGGAATCTAGGGTACAACGCTGTGCACCCACCACCTCCACCTAGGTCCAAAACATTTTCATCACCCTAAAAGGAAACTGTACTCAAGAAGCACTTACTCCCCATCCCCTACTCCCCCCAGCCCCTGGGAACCACCAATCTTCATTCTGACTCTAAGGATTGACCTCTTCCGGGTATTTCATATAAACAATCGTACAAATATGACCTTCTGTATCTGGCTTCTTTCACTTGGCGTAAGTGTGTTGGAGCATGCATCAGTACCCCATTCCTTTTCATGGCTGAATCATATTCCACGAGTATGACTGTCCTATGATTTATCCATTCATCCACTGATGGTCATTTCCACTGAACTCTGAGACTGCGTATTTCTGCTTGAATTAGGCCCCAGTGGGAGACATCCATTGGAGCTTTCCCCCATCTGCCATCGGAGGGCCTGAAAGTTCACGAATTCACAGAGGAAGTGTGGGAAGCAGGCATGGTGAGGGGACACCTCCTATTTCCCTGTCAAAGTCAACCCCAAATACAATGGTGTTGACACCTTCCTGCCATTCAGCAGGTGACACCTCATCACCAGCAGTCTTTGGACACTGGAAGAACCCTATTGTTGGGAAATAAGCAGTGTAAAAAGTACAGGTGGGTAGTTGGAGGGCAGACAGCTTCTCAACCTGCTAGTTAAGTGTAAAGGAAAATTGTTCCCATTGTGTAGGTTCCCAGGGTCCCTGGGATTTTTTTTCACCACTTATCACTGTGAGCAGCAACCCCTATATTTACAGAAGACAAAAGAGCTTCTTACTCCAACCCAACCGACAATTTGTTGTAGGTTTTGCATAGAGGATTTAAATTCCTCTCCTTTTTTTTTTTTTCCTTTCAGATGTCCTTCAGCATTCATTGAGAGGTGGGGCAAGAAGGGGGGAAAGCTGGAGAAGGAAGTCTGGGGAAGCAGAGTCTGCATTTGTTAAATTTGTGGGCGGAAAATTAGGCATAGTCAGGAGTCTTAACTTGCTCAGAAACTCTCAACCCAAGTTGAGTGATTCTATAAGGAAATGGTCTCTCTCAAAGTGG
Source organism: Piliocolobus tephrosceles (assembly GCF_002776525.5). NCBI lineage: Eukaryota > Metazoa > Chordata > Mammalia > Primates > Cercopithecidae > Piliocolobus > Piliocolobus tephrosceles. The sequence goes on along the minus strand of NC_045453.1, from coordinate 19,909,845 downwards.
CCGAGAGCACGGGGCTTCAAAGAAGGTCTCTGCTAATGAGCACTTTTCTGACAACCCCAAACCATCTTTAAAATATATTTTATGTTGGAAATAATCCTTTAATGCTGTAAAATACATAAGCAGGGGCACTTGGCATGAAGGTCCCTGGCTTAGGGAAGCACCATTATAAGGGATTAAGACAACAAAAGGGTACCACCCCCCACCCAACACCCCTCACACAATGTCATTCACCTCCACCACATCTCTCAAGGCTGTTCCAACTTCTTCCTCACCCACCCCTGCCAAAATGACAACTGCAGATGTTTGCTTCTTGCCCTCATTCCTTACAGGATGGGACAGAGGGACTAGTGAGGTCACTCTCCTTCTCCCAGCAGTGCTGCAAAGAAAATAATCACTGCTGGAGGGCCCAATCAAAATCATCCTTTCTTTATTAGCCACAAAGACTAAACACCTTTTACTCAACTGAAAAGAGAGAGGCGGGGGAAGAAAGATTTCAATCCAAGGTTTAACCCCCAGTGGGGGAAAGAAATCTCCGACTTCCTCAGAAAATCCTTTTCAAATTGTATTCATCTTGACTTAATCCACATCTACCGAGTGAATTAGGCAGTATTTATTTTGAGAATCTATTTTATAGAGTTCCAAGGACTCTGTTTTCCTTGGGCAGGGCTTCCTCTCCGTTTCAGAGCTACGGGCTGTTACAAGGGTCTGGCCAGGCCTTTAAACTTCCAAGGTGCTCGCCTCACATGACCAAGAAAATGTAAATAAACACAGCTGAGCTCAGGAGAAATTGGAAGGTTTTCTCGTTAAAGAAATAAAATAAACAGATGTCCTTAAGCACTTTGGCTTGTGTTTGTCCAAGGATGGAAAGCTCTAGCTGTTTGAACGGCAGAAATGAATTACAGCTACATTTCAAGGCAGAAGGGGGAAAAGGAAGAAAAGGAAAGAATCTGTGGTCCTCTGAATTAACTAATAGTCCTCGAGGGAGGGCACTTTTGATTTGAACCTTAGCAACTTCTACAAATAGTTTTTAACTGCTGGGTCATAAAACCGGGTCTTTTTTTTTTTTTTAAATTTCTTCTCAGTTTGTAAAGCAGTAACAGACAGGCCAACCCGCCTATCGCCAACTGGATCTGATTGAATCCCGACGGCGCTGTGCTGGGTACTGGATTCCGGAATCCAAGCCGGAATCACGTAATAACACCCGCTGAGGAATGGGGGAGGACTGTGGTAGAACGGAGCGGGCTGAGGAGCTGGTCGAGGAGCTGCAGAGGTGAGATCATGCTCTCTCGACCTGGCCTCTGGATCTGCAAGAAACGCCAACACCAGGTGAACGTGGGGCTTCCATCTCACATCTCACATTCCATCTCACACATTTCACAGACGAATGTGTGAAAGGATGGCCTCGGGGTGGAGTTAAATGCAGATGCTTGACTGGGTGTGGTGGCTCATGCTTGGAATCCCAACACTTTAGAAGGCCCAGGTGGATGGATCATTTGAGGCCAGGAGTTCGAGACCAGCCTGGCCATCGTGAAACCCCGTCTTTACTAAAAATACAAAAATTAACTGGACATGGTGGCGTGTGCCTGTGGTCCCAGCTACTGGGGAGGCTGAGACAGGAGAATGGCTTGAACCCAGGAGGCAGAGGTTGCAGTGAGCCGAGATAGCACTACTGCACCACTGTACTCCAGCCTGGGTGACAAAGCAAGACTCTGCCTCAAAAAAAGGAAAAAAGATGCAGATGCTTGTTCAGTGAGTCTACAGCGGGGTCTGAGACCCTGCACTTCTGCCAGCTACCTGGTGATGCTGGTCCATGGACCGCCCTTCAGTAGCCAGGAGGCTTATGTTACAGCAGGGCTCTACTAGGAGGAGTTTCCATCCCTGCAGCAGCAATCATGGAGTCCCAGCATTTATACATCCCCGATGTCTTAGTTTGGGTCTCCCTGGATGCTGACCCTGAGCCAAAGGTTCACGTGCAGGTGGTTTTTCTGGGAGGTGATCTCAGGAAAGGCTGTTGACACAGTGGGAGCGTGAGAGTGGAGGGGAAGGAAGGGTGAGTCAATGAGCAGGTCACTCCCTGGGCCACTGGGGCTCTGTCCCTCTGGGACACTGCCCAACACACGGCAGAGGGTCACAGGTGCCTGCCGAGGGATGCCGTCACACCCAAAGGAGCCGAGTGCTACGGGAATAATGGGGAAGCGGAGATTGACAGAATCTGTTATAATGAGGTTTCAATTCTAGCCTTTTAAGAAGGATGGTGGGCCTGATGCAGTGGCTCACACCTGTAATCCCAGCCCTTTGGGAGGCTGAGGCGGGTGGATCACCTGAGGTCAGGAGTTTGAGACCAGCCTGGCCAACATGGTGAAACCCAGTCTCTACTGAAAATACAAAAATTAGCTAGGCATATTGGCGGGTGCCTGTCATCCCAGCTACTCGGGAGGCTGAGGCAGGAGAATCGCTTGAACCAGGGAGGTGGAGGTTGCAGTGAGCCAAGATTGCACCACTGCACTCCAGCCTGGGCAATAAGAATGAAACTCCATCTCAAAAAAAAAAAAAAAAAAAAAGAAGGATGATGATGTTATTCTATAATCAAATAATCACACCCAGAAATAAATAATTGCAACTGTGCTACTATGAGCCCTGTGGCACTATGAACCATCAGTAGGAGGTTTTTAACCAACTTGGAAAGATTGGGAAGCATCCCTAAGGATACCACACTGGACAGGCAGCACTGGTTAGGCTAAGGGAGGGTAGGAAGAGTGTTCTGGGCAGAGCAACGGTGTGTCCAAAGGCCCTGTGGTGGGAAGTGCATGTGAGCAGGAGGCTACAGCAGTGCTGGAGGCGAGTGAAAGGGATCAGGTTGGCAAGGTTGGCAGGGGCTGGACCTCCCGGGACCTGCAAAGTCATGGTGAAGAGTTCACCTTAAGGGCAGTGATCACCACTGCAGGGTTTTCCACCAGGTGAGGATGGAGAAGGTGACACAATCCCATTTGCCCCTTGAAGCAGCTGTTCGGCTGCCCAATAGGCTGAGGGTGGGGGAGGCAGAGGGGAAACAGGGAGACAGCCGTCCAGACCAGTGGAGAGGAAGGAGGAGGCTGAAATGAAGGAGGTGGTGGGGAGCTGGAGAGAAGGGGATGCGATTCAAGAGACAGGCACAGCAATGATGATGGTTGGGGTACGGGTCAGTTAAGAGAATTATGTGAGCATAAAACGGGTGACCTGACTTACTCTGGGGGACTGCTGAGGAAGTAACTTCTGAACTGTGTTATGAAAGAAAAGCTGAGCCTCCCAAATGAATAATGGGAGTAAAAAAGAAGGATGAAGAATATTCTAAGAATTCAGAATAGCATACACAGAGGCCCAGACAGGTGGGAATTTGATGCCCCGGGTATGTAAAGGCACCTGTATGGCCAGGGAAGATGGCTGAGGATGGCAGTGATGAGCTGGGCAGGGGGTCTTGGGAGCAGTCTGCTTCCCTGGCGGCAAGCGGGGGGTCACTGCAGGGCCTGATTTGCATTTTCAAGCAATCCCTCTGGCAGTTGGGAGGTGGGCAGGAGGCCCCACCTGCAAGCAAATTCAGCTATGAAGACTTCAGCTGCTTGCCTCGGCATGCCCAAAAGTATCTCTGAGTCCATTCTTGCATTGCTATAAAGAAATACCTTAGCCTGGGCAATCTACAAAGAAAAGAGGTTTAATTGGCTCACAGTTCTGCAGGCTGTATAAGCACAGCATAGGCGACTGCTGAGCTTCTGGGGAGGCCTCAGGGAGCTTTGATTCATGGCAGAAGGCCAAGTGGGAGCAGGCACTTCACCTGGCAAAAGCAGGGGGAAGCGGGGGAGAGTGGCGGAGAAATGCCACACACTTTTAAATGACCAGATCTCACAAGAACTCACTATTGTGAAGACAGCAACAAGCCATGAGGGATCTGTGTCCACGATCCCAACATCTCCCGCCAGGCCCCACTTCCAGTACTGGGGATTACAATCTAACATGAGACTGGGGCAGTGATCAAATATCCAAACTCTCTCAGTGTCTTTGATAGAGGCCGAAGCTTTATTATTATTACTGTTACTATTGTTATTTTTGGACGGAGTCTTGCTCTTGTCACCCAGGCTGGAGTACAATGGCACGATTTTGGCTCACTGCAATATCCACCTCCTGGGTTCGAGTGATCCTCCTGCCTCAGCCTCCTGAGTAGCTGGGATTACAGGTGCACACCACCACTCTCAGCTAATTTTTGTATTTTTAGTAGAGACGGGGTTTCACCATGTCGGCCAGGCTGGTCTCGAACTCCTGACCTCAGGTGATCCACCCGCCTCAGCCTCCCAAAGTGCTGGGATTGCAGGCATGAACCACCGTGCCCGGCCAAGGCTGAAGCTTTTCATGTCTTCTGAAGAGGAAAGGCTAAAAACGTCACCCTTAAAGGGGGACAGAAAACCCTATGCGAAAGACCTTTTCCAGAGGCTTTTAGTGCAGGCACTTCAGCAAGGTGTGCCTCGGGATTCTCACCTGTGACATGGGCATTCACCTGGCCCTGCCCCCAGGGATGAGAGGATGGTGTGTTTCCGCAGTCATCACACCAACACGTGTCTTCCAGAGAGCCTCTGAGGCTCCCTGTGAGTTCTGCCCATTCTCCACCCACAGAAGAGCTGACTCATGAGTCCAAAAGTCATGGAACAAACAGATATCTGTGTAGTTGGTCACTAAAAGGACAAGTCAGGGAACTTTTGGTGACCCCAGCCACTGCTACTTTGAATGACACCCAGTTCCATTTAAATAAGAAACCCCAGAAGCACAGTGGAGATGTCCCCCTTGAAACCACGGTGTATACACACACACACACACACACACACACACATCTAGGCATTTGATGTGGGCTCAGCTGTGTTCGAGGCAGTGATTCGCTCTGAAAAGCAGAAGCATTATGGTCTGTGTGTCTCAGCAGAGTGGATTTCCCTTAAGGCGGGGGGTGCTGGTGGCAGATGCGGAGCATATCTCTCTATAGAGAAATCTCAGCCTGGGAATGACGTTTGCAGTGGGTGAATACAAAGTGTGTGATCTGGGTTCGTTTCTAAGCTCAGGCTACAGCGCTTCCCACCTTTCACAGGCTGGCTCTGCTCCTGGCACAATCACCCGTCATTTCCACCTCTCATCCATTCTCGTTCTTTCTGCTAACAGCTCCTTGGGTTTCTCATGGGGAACTGCCTGCCGCACTGCAGGTAGCTTGGTGGGCTGTCTATCAAAGTGTCTAACCCTGCCTAGCTGAGAGGCGGGCACAGGTCCCAGGCACAGCTGATCAGCCCCTCTCTCCTGGGACCGGAGCAATTCAGGGAAAAAACAGTAGCTGTAAGGCCTAAAGGTGCCACCTCATCAGCTCCTGCTCCTTGGGAGCCCCAAGGGAGCTTCCTCCCATTATCCTCCCAGATCGTGAAAACTCCTTCACACCCTCCCAATCAATTTCCTTGTGGTTAAGTTAGCCATAGCCAGCCTTTGTTGCATTTGGACATAAAATCTGGCCAGGCGTGGTGGCTCACACCTGTAATCCCAGCACTTTGGGAGGCTGAGGTGGGTGGATCACTTGAGGTCAGGGGTTTGAGATTAGCCTGGTCAACATGGTGACATCCCCGTCTCTACTAAAATTACAAAAATTAGCCAGGCCTGGTGGTGCATGCTTGTAATCCTAGCTACCAGGGAGGCTGAGGCAGGAGAATCACTTGAACCTGGGAGGCAGAGGTTGCAGTGAGCCAAGATGACATCACTGCACTCCAGTCTGGGTGACAGAACAACACTCCGTCTTAAAAAAAAAAAAAAAAAAAAAAAAGAAAGCATGAACATAAAAAAAAAAAAAAAAAAAGAGTCAACATAAAATCTAACTTTTGGAGCCACTCCCTGCTTCTGGAGCCTCAGGCAAGTCCCTCAACTTCCCTGGAACTGTTCTCTCATTTGCAAAATAAGAAGAGTAACAATAATTCCTGATTTATTCACCTCAAGAAGGTGGTTTTGGAATTAAGTCAAATAATGTAACAGTGAACTGTAAACTCTCAAACGTGCCTAAGTGCTTTTTTTTGGCCTAGTTTTGAAGTCTCAGCTGATGCCTCCTCTTATGGGAAGTCTTCCTTGACTATCTCAGCCATGTGGATACCTTCCTTCTCCAGTCTATGCCCAGTCTCTACTCTCAGGAAGGAACTGATCAGATGTAGTCTTGCGTAACTCATTCTTTTATATGCATAATACAATCAAGTTAAATCATTTACTTTTTAATAGTTTTAATTTTTATCAAATTAAATACTCAAAAGGTTCCACAAGGCTTGTTATAAGACTGCAGTTTCCCTGCCATGCCCTCTATTCCCCCTTTGTCGTCACCTTCAACTCTTTCCTTCATTCTTTATCCTCATACTGACTGCCCTGTCTCTAAATTGCATGGTTATAATTACACGGTTTTTGATTTTTCACTTTGAGGCATTATTTGATCCCACTATGGGCAATGTCGATTTTCTTCTTGCTACCTTTACCACACATATGCATCCTTCTCATTCTCTTTTCCTCCTAAATAGAGTCATGGCTTTGTTTGTTTTCTTGAGACAGTGGTCTTGCTCTGTTGGTCAGACTGGAGTGCAGTGGCACCACCTCGGCTCACTGCAGCCTCTAACCCCCGGGGTCAAGGGATCCTTTAACCTCAGCCTCCCGAGTAGCTAGGACTACAGGTGCACACCACTACGCCTGGCTAATTTTTGATTTTTTTTTTTTTTGTACAGATGGGATTTTGCCATTTTGCCCAGGCTAGTCTCAAACTCCTGGGCTCAAGTGATCTGCCTACCTCGGCTTCCCAAGAGTGAATGGCTTTTATTGGGTTAGTAGTCAGAGTTCATGCTGCGGTGATTACTGCACAGGCTGACTGCTTTGATGACTCAGTGTCCTCACATCTTCACCCTTTGAAGTGTGGCAGTAAAACTCCTCCCTTCAAGAGGTGGGGTTACCGCTCCATTTAAATCTGGGCTGGCTTATGTTTACTTTTGCTGACAGAATGCAGCAGAAATGATCTGGGCGCGTTTCTAAGCCCCAGGGTACTGTGCTGACCACCTTTCATAGCACGCCAGTTCCAAATGGCACGCCAGTTCCAAAGGGAGGACTAAAGACGGGTCTCTCTCCTTGAAAGGAACACTGCTTAGGCCATGAGAAAAAGCCTGGACTTGCCTGCTGGAGGATGAGAGACTACATGAAGCAGAGACAAGTTGTCCCAGCCGAGGCCATTCTCTACCAGCTAATCTACTAGCTGACCCTGCAGACACATGCAAGAGTCCAGTCTAGCTCAGTAGAACCTCTCTGCCAACTCACAATCTCACGAGCTGAATAAATGCTTATTGTTTTATGCCACTAAGTCTTAGGGTGATTTGTTATGTAGCTGACTGACAACACAGCTAAGCTAGGTAGTAAACTACGATTACTTTTCATGCCTTTCATTTTCCCCTGGAATTAATAATGATCTTTTAAAAAATCCTCTCAGTACATTCAGATGTACCAGGTATTTTATCAATTTCACTTCTTCAAGACGTCTCTCTCAGCACCTTCTGAGCTACTTCAATCAGGACCAACTGCACCTGTCACTTATTCTCTGGAAGCCAGAGTCAATGGGAAAATGCCTTAAAACTATGAAGGAAAAGTATTATTTCCAAACAAAAATTATAGACGCAGCCAAACTGTCATGAAGGACAGTAGAACAAAGACATTTTCAGGAAGGAGGGGATGGATGCAATGTCTGAAAACAAAATTGTGAAGCCTTTGCTGAGACCCTGCTGTAGGCCAGGCTCTGGGTGAGGCCAGGCTAGGTGGGCACGAAGCATCTCAGTCTGAGACAGAGGCTGCCAGGCCCCTGCTTGTCACACACGTGGCTGTCTGCTCCCTTGTGGGGGAATGCCCTGGAATCTTATTTCTGCTGTGTTTGCCATCACACAAGTGAAAACTCCCCACCTGGCAGCCCTTTGTTTATTTGTTTATTCAACAAATATTTGTCCAGTGGAGGTGCCAGGCACTGTGCTGGGTATCAGGATAAAGCTGTGAACACATCAGACCCAGTCCCTGTGCTCCGTGAGCTAAGAGATAGTAGAACAGTTCATTCCAGAGGCTTTTAATTTTTACCCTTGAGACAGTCACATGGATCACCAGGGACATGTTATGTGGTTAAGAGCAGTGGGGTGGCCGGACATGGTGGCTCACACCTGTAATCACAGCACTTTGGGATCTGAGCCTAGGATTCAAGACCAGCCTGGGGAAAGTGAGATCCCTGTCTCTACAAAAAACATAAACAATTAGCTGGGCATGGTGGTACATGTCTGTGGTCCCAGCTACACAAGAGGCTGAGCTGAGAGGGTCGCTTGATCCCAGGAGGTTGAGGCTGCAGTGAGCCGTGTTTGCACCACTGTGCTTCAGCGTGAGTGACAGAGTGAGACCTTGTCTCAGAAAAATAAAATAAAAAATAAAGAGCAGTGGGCCACTTCCTGGCTTTCATCCCTCCTAAGCTGGGTGACCATGACTGAGTCACATCATCTTTCTGGGCCTCAGTTTCTCTGGAAATGGGTATAAAGGGAGCAGCTGGGCCTTATGGATTCATGGTGGGGATTAAAGGAGAGATTAAAGCGAGAGCAGTCCATAAAGGTCGCTCATCACAGTTCTGTCTGCTGATGTGGAGCTGGGGAAGCCTGAGTGTCCTCCCTGAAGACGGGGGCATAAGGAAGACCTGGAGCACCGGGGACTTTGTGCAGCGGTCAGATGCAGGCCCCCGGCCGCAGCACTGTGGACCTGAGGGCTCAATCATCCTCTGTTGTGGGGCCGTCCTGTGCATTGTGGGATGTGTAGCAGCATCCTTGGCCTCTACCCACTAGATGCCAGTAGTACCCCATTTCCCAAAAACGTTTATGACATTGCCAAATGTCCCCTGGGGGCCAAAACTTCCTCTCGTGGAAAACTGTTGTGTTAGAGTGATAGAGTTGTATGTATGACAATGTGGGAGGATCTGAAACTACAGTGCAGGCAGGGTGTGGTGCCTCATGCTTGTAATCCCAGCACTTTGGGAGGCTGAGGCAGGAGGATTACTTAAGCCCAGGAGTTCCAGACTAGCCTGGGCAACATGACGAGACCCCTGTCTCAGAAATAAATAAGTAAAGCCATAGCGCAGAGGGAGAAAGGTAAGAAACACAGGGTATTTAAACAATGCCACCTAGACACGTAAGAAATGAATACACACAAAAAGAGAATGTATATTTTACAGGAAACAAACAAAAGGCTATATATTGAGCTATATAGGGACAGGAGGGAAAGGAGCACAAATAGGTTTAAAAGGAAACACATTGGTACCTACGTGAAACAAGAAAGGGGCCTTGTGTGGACAAAGAATATGAATAACTCATGCTGTGCATTTGAGGCTTAAGAAAATAATAAAGTTGATAGTGAGTGCTTGGTGTATAGGAAATGTGCAGTAAAGCTTGAGGAATTTGTTCTGGAGGAATTGGCTGGTTGCCAACAGGGAGAGAAGCAATCAGGTCTCTTCAGGGGGAGACCCTGGATGGAAAACAGGGCATCTTTGCAGCTTAGTGGTGAGAATTAGGACTCCCTTTACTTTCTTTATCTGTGGCTGGTCTGCCTCCAAAATATACCCAGCCCACTGTGCTCCTCCCCGCCTGCATCTTCACTCCCTGGGTGGAGAGAAGAGTAAGCTGAGGAAGACCTGTTCAGTCTTTCAGATAAACTGGCGCAGTAGCCTCCTCACCCATCGCCAGGATTCCAACCTGGTCACTTTTTACTTTCCTCTCCCCGGGGAGCAGCCAGAGGGATTCCTTAAGAATGGAACTCGGGCTGAACTCGGTAGCTCATGCCTGTAATCCCAGCAATTTGGAAGGCTGAGGTGTGAGGATCGCTTGAGCCCAGGAGTTTGAGACCAGCCAGTGAGAACTCTCTTCTCTTAAAAATAAATTAGCTGGGCACAGTGGTATGCACCTGTAGTCCCAGCTACTTGGGAGGCTGAGGTGAGAGGACTGCTTGAGCCCAGGAGGTTGAGGCTGCAGTGAGGTATGATCGTGCCACTGCACTCCAGCCTGGGTGACAGAGCAAGACCCTGTCTCTAAAATAAATAAATAAAGATGAATGAGAATGGAACTCAGATTCATTTTCATCCATTTGTGTTGCTATAAAGGAATATCTGAGGCTAGGGAAGTGTTAAAGAAAAGAGGTTTACTTGGCTCACAGTTTGGCAGGCTGTACAGGAAGCATGGCATCAGCATCTGCATCTGGGGAGGCCTCAGGCTGCTTCCACTCATGGTGGAAAGCAAAGGGGAGCCAGCGTGTGCAGATCACATGTGGAGAGAGAGGAAGAGAGAGAGGGGAGGGAGCTGCCAGGCTCTTTTCAACCACGAGTTCTCATGGGAACTAAGAGAACTCACTGACTCCTGCAAGAATGGCACCAAGCCATTAATGAGGGATCCGCCTCCAGGATCCAAACACCTCCCTTTAGGCCCTACTTTTGACAATGGGGATGAAATTTCAACATGAGACTTGGTGGGGCTCAACAAACTATATTGAAACCAGGGCAGACTACTACAAATCTCCACCAGCTCCCACTTCAGAGTCAAAGTCTGCTCTGCTCCAGCCACACTTGCCTCCTTGCTGTCCCTCAAACTCCCCAGGCAAACTTCTGCTGCAGGGCCTCTGCATGTGCCATTCCCTCTGCCTTCCACTAGATTTCTGTTCCTCCACTTCCTTCAGGCCTTATTCAAAATTTAGCTTCTCTGTGCGGCCTCCTTCCCTGGCCACATTTTCTCAAATTTAATTTCAACTTCTCTTTTTCTCTGGATTATTATTTCTTCTTCTTTCTTCTTCCCTTCCCTTCCTCCTCCTCCTCCTCTTCCTCCTCCTACTTCTTTCTTCTCTCTTCTTCTTTTTCTTTTCTTCTTCTTCCTTCTTCTCTTTTGTTTTTTCTTTCTCTTTTTCTTTTTTTAGAGACAGGGTCTCTCATGTTGCCCAGGCTGGTCTTGAACTCCTGGCCTCAAGCAATCCTCCTGTCTCACCCACCCAAAGTGCTGGGATTATAGGGATGCACCACCATGCCTGCCCTTGTATTTCTTTCTTTCTTTTTTTTTTTGATACAGAGTCTCACTCTGTTGTCCAGGCTGGAGTACAGTGGCATGATCTCGGCTCACTGCAACCTCTGCCACCTGGGTTTAAGTAATTCTTGTGCCTCAGCCTCCCAGAGAGCTGGAACTACAGGTGCGTGCCACCACACCTGGCTAATTTTTGTATTTTTAGTAGAGACAGGGTTTCACCATAACGGGCAGGCTGGTCTTGAACTCCAGGCCTCAAGTCATCTGCTTGCCTCAGCTTCCCAAAGTCCTGGGATTACAAGTGTGTGCCACTGTGCCTGGCCGCTTGCATTTCTATGCATCTTGCTTATCTTCTCTCCTCTCCAAAAGGATATCAGCTCCATGAGGGCAGAGTTTTTAATGGACTTTGTTCCCTGCTGCATCCCCAGGGCTTAGAACAGTATACCTGGCATGCAGGGGGCACTTGATAAATATTTGTTGAATAAAATGAGGAAATGCATACATTTCTATGGAGACCACTAATGGTATCTCGGTGGGTTGATTCATGGGTTTGTTGTGCCCCCAATCACTGCGACAACTGCAAATGCCTCCCTTTTCCCAACACTCCCTTCTACTCCAGTTTGCTCACTGAAGGATCTGGTGTATCCGCCAACAAGGACATGGGCGAGACGTGAGTTGTTACTCTCTTTTTGCTCCCTCACTTCCCTGTTTTCCAGCCTCCCATTCACAAGGCCGCAGATTTTGAGCTTTTCGGCCTTGGGGTGGTAAGCAAGCGGTATTGGCTTCTTGTCCTGACTTCTAACAGCTGAAGGATGGAGGGGGATTTTCAGAGGCCTCCCTACCCTGCCGCGTGTGCCAGGAAGTAAAACCTAAGAGAGTGACGGTCTGGGCCAGGGGTCAGGCAGATATGACCACAGCTAGCCTCACTGAGATTCCAGATCCCACCAGACCTGAAGCACGCCTAGGGACAGGAATCAGACACATGTCAGCAGTGTCACAAGTGCACAGAGGACTCGTGGTCCATGAGCTCTCACCCAGTCCCTGGGTGCTTTGTGACCTCCCTGGAAGTCTGATATAACCTGGGGAGGAAGGAAAAAGAACCCAGCAGAACAAAGGCTGGAACTAGGAATTTTACTGCACTACAGAAAACCAAAATTCTATTTCATACACGCTGTGTGGGTGGAGATCCCTCCCTGCTACTAACATTTAAAATATTCCCTTGATTACAGTCATGTAACCAACAAACATTTACTGAGCTCCTACCATGTGCCAGGCCCTGTGCTAGGTTCGGGGGCTACAGCTGGGAGGCAGACCACCCTGGTGCCTACCATGCCAGGCCAAGCCACAGGGCCTGAGGCAAAAGGAAAAATGTGGCCCCTACATACACTTATCAAAACATTTTTCTGTATTTTGACTCAAGTGGAAAAAGTTAATAAAAGCTCTACAGTAAAAAAAACAAAAACCAAAAACCAAAAGATGACTATATTTAAAGCCCCTTGTTGGCCAATCTGTTCCCACCATTGCCAAGGCTCATAAACCTGCCTTGTGGAGAGGTAACAGCCGCTCGGGCCAGGGAGTCAGGGGCTGATTGGAAACTGTTCCCATTGCATAATAACGCAGGGCTGTAACACACACAACCACTGGTCTTTATTTACATTTTGATTTTCTTTCATGATCAATTTTTTGGCATCAATTTTGATTTTTAAAATATTGCATTAAAATATGATTGAGCTTGATTACTCTGTTTTTCAGTACCCACTTAAATTTTGTGCCTACAAAATGCTAATCCTGGCCCTGGTGCTTGTTTTCATACAGTTTACATTCAAATGTGCGTGTGTTGGAGAGGGCAGGTAATAAATAATGCATATTTAATGCATCAGGTGGTGATAAAGCTTGTTTGATGAGGAAACATTTGGGCAGGTTCCTTTTTTTTTTTGAAACACAGTCTTGCTCTGTCGCCCAGGCTGGAGTTCAGTGGTGTGATCTCGGTTCACTGTAACCTCTGTCTCCCAGGTTCAAGTGATTCTCCTGTCTCAGCCTCCCGAGTAGCTGGGATTATAGGTGCCCACCACCATGCCCAGCTAATTTTTGTATTTTTAGTTGAGACAGGGTTTCACTGTGTTGGACAGGCTGGTTTTGAATTCCTGGCCTCAAGTGATCTGCCTGCCTCAGCCTCCCAAAGTGCTGGGATTACAGGCGTGAGCCACTGTGCCCAGCCACTGGGCAGATTCGTGAATAAAGGAGCCATGTAGAAAATGGGGAGATGGGCATTCCTGGCACAGAGAACAACAGCAAATGCAAAGGCTGTGTTGAAACCACAAAAAGTAAAACCAATGGAGATGCCAATTATAAAGGTCAAGACCGGTCATAAGAACAAAGCTGGAGGACTGTTAGTTTCCATTTTGGAAACTTACTACAAAGCTATAGTAATCAAGACACTGTGGTACTGGCATAAGGGCATACATACAGATCTATGGGATAAAATTAAGAGTCAAGAAATAAACATATTTATGGCCAATTGATTTTTTTTTTTAATTTTTGAGATAGGGTCTGGCTCTGTCGCCCAGGCTAGAATGCAATGGCACGATCTTGGTTCACTGCAGCCTCCACCTTCCGGGTTCAAGGAATTCTCATGCCTAGGCCTCCCAAGTAGCTGGGGTTACAGACGTGCACCATCTCATCTGGCTAATTTTTGTATTTTTAGTAGAGATGGAGTTTCACCATGTTGGCCAGGCTGGTCTTGAACTCCTGGCCTCATGTAATCCACCTGCCTGGACCTCCCAGAGTGCTGGGATTACAGGTGTGAGCCACTGCGCCTGGCTGTCAATTGATTTTCTGACAGGATGCTGAGACAATTCAGTGGGGGAAAGAAGAGTCTTCCCAACAAATGCTACTGGGACGACTCGATAGTCATAGGTGAAAGAATGAGGTTGCACCCCTGCCTCACATCATACAGGCAAAGTAACTCGAAATGGATCATAGACCTAAATGTAAGAGCTAAAATAAGAAAATTCTTAGAAAAAAGTGCAGGAGTAAATCTCCATGACCTAGGTTAAGCCATAGGGTCTCAGATATGACACCAAAAGCAAAAGTAAACAAAGAAAATATACATAAACTGCACTTCATAAAAATAAAAAGCTTGGTATTTCAAAGGACACCACAAAGAAAATGGAAAGACAACTCACAGAATGAGAGAGAAAATATCTGCAAATCACATATCTGACAACAGACTGGTATCCAGATATATAAAAACTCTTATAATGATATAAAGACAAACCAATTAAAAATGAGCAAAAGATTTGAATAAATATTTTTCCAAAGAAGATATACAAATGGCCAATAAGCACATAAAAACATCACTAGTCATTTGTCAACATTATTAGGGAAATGCCAGTCAAACCCACAATGAGATACCACTTCATACTTACTAGGACTATAGCCAAAAAGATAGACAACAATATATTGATGAGGATGTGGAGAAACTGGAGCCATTTTATATGGCTGATGGGAATGTAAAATGATACAGTCACTTTGGAAAATAATCTGGCTGTTCCTTAAAAGTGTTAAATCTAGAGTTACCATGTGGCCCAGCAATTCCACTCCTAGGCATATACCTAAGAGAATTAAAAACATATGCACATGCAAATACTTGTATGCCAACGTTCATAGCAGCATTACTCATAATGGTCCAAACTTCAACTATCCAACTGATAAATTGATAGACAAAATATAGTTTATCCATGAAATGTGATACGGTCTGGCTCTGTGTCCCAACCCAAATCTCATCTTGAATCATAATCCAAATTGTAATCCCCACGTTGTTGGTGGAGGAACCTCGTGGGAGGTGACTGGATTGTGGGGGTGGTTTCCCCCATGCTGTTCTCGTGGTGGGTGGGTTGTCACTAGGTCTGATGGTTTTATAAGGGGGTCTTCCCCCTTCACTCTGCACTTTCTCTCTCCTACTGACTTGTGAAGAAGGAAGTGTTTGCTTCCTCTTCCGCCATGATCACTAACTTTCCTGAGGCCTCTCCCGCCATGCAGAACTGTGAATCGATTTAACCTATTTCCTTTATAAATTACCCAGTCTCGAATATTCGTTTATAGCAGTGTGAAAATGGACTAATACACAATGGAAAATTATGTGGCCATAAAAAGGAATAGAGTACTGATACATGCTACAACACATATGATCACATGTACTGTGTGATTCCCTTTACATGAAATATCCAGAAGAGGCAAATCTGCAGAGAAAGAAAGTAGATTAGTGGTTGTCAGGGGCTAGGGGGAGGAGGAAATGGGGGGGGGGCGGTGACTGCTAATGAGTATAGGGTTTCTTTTTGGAGTGATGAAAATATTCTAAATTAGAGTGGCTTCAGACCTACAAACCTTGTGGTCCCTTAGGCCTCTCAAACATAACTAATTTTATTTTTCCTCATTAGTTTTCTATTTAATTGTTTTTTCTTTTACTATACGGTACTTTGGGCTAGAAATTGTTAGTCGTCCTCTAATACCCATTCTTCTTTTCTCCCTCTCAAGTGATGGTTGTACAACTGTGTGAACATACTAAAAATTACTGAATTGTACACATTGAAAGGGCAAATTATGATATGTGGATTGTATCTCAATAAAACTGTTATTAACAACAACAGGTCCTGGAGCTGAGCTTCATATTGGTAGTGGGCTGCCTAGAAGGCAAGGCACAAAAGGAGGAATCAGGGCGACTCCCCGGGAATCCCTGGAGGAAAGCTGACTAATCCCTTTTAGAATCCCTTCCTGGCCACAGGCAAAGGCTCTTGACCACCCTGCATTTGCCTAATACCAGCTGGAAAAAAACAGAGTTCAGAGACTGCGGAGGAGGGTGGTAGGGGAAAGGAGGGGTTAGGAAAGAGGCGGCAGTCACTGGCTGCTCCAGCTCTCCAGGGAATTTCTAATGGATCCACAAGATGCTGGGAGATACAGCTACCAAAGGGATGTTCTGGCTCTGAGCACTGGGGAGGAAGAAATGGAAAGGAAGTGAAGAGATGACAGCCTCAAGCAGCACATCCCTTGATTGGGAACAGGAAGGCAGCCCAGTTTCTGTCTTAAAATTCAAACACCCTATTTTGAATCATTTCCCAATCATTTTAGCTTTGTTGGTCTCAGTTCCCCAAATAAACAGCAAGTCCCCCATCTGGCTGGTACTATTAATGATTTTGGCTTTCTGCATGGTGCGCAGCATGATGGCCACAAGCAAAGTGTTGCTGGTTCTTGTCATGGATGTTCAGGGGATCCTGGCATCCAGTGCCCATTCACTGCACATCCATGGCCTTCATGCTCTTCTGGAAGGATTACTCCAGTTTCCCTTGGGGGACCATCCCCCTCCTCACTCTATTTGGTTGTGGTGGAGCTGATCTGCCCCTCCATTCCCATGCCAGGAGTGGGCTCTTGATTTGGCTGGCCAATCAGAGCTACAGAGGTTGGCGTATGGATGGGCATGTGACCCAGTTTGGGACACTGAGATTCAAGCCTAGAAATTGTGCTGGAATGTGGGTACTAGAAGTTTCCAGTTTTTAGTTGGGATTGCTGAGAGGGAGTTACCACATGGAGAAAATTGGCTGAGAGATACAGAATGACCTAAGAACATTGCTTAAACATCTAGATCCAGCCAGACCTGAATCCTAGGTATCCCTGGGTTTTTCAATTATTGTGCTCCAATAAATTTTCTTTGTAGCTTAAATATGTTGTACTTCAAACTGAGTCTTATACTTGATGACGGCTATTAATTACAAGTTTCACATGGCTGCAGTGCCGGGGAAGTACAGAGAGAAAGAACTGTGAGCCAGAAGCTGAGGCCATGAGTTTTGGTTCTGTCATGAATATCCCACCAACTACATAACTTCAGTTACTCTGTCTGCAAAATGGGGCCCACAGTTCTCCTCTAGATCCTTATTACTTCTCTGACATCCAAGCTTAGAGCCATAGTGCAGACCTCTCTCTGGAGCTTCAGACTGACAAATCTTGTGGCCCCTTAGGCCTCTCAAACATAACTAATTTTATTTTTCCTCATTAGTTTTCTATTTAATTGTTTTGCCTTTTACTATATGGTACTTTGGGCTAGAAATTGCTAGTTGTCCTCTAATACCCATTCTTCTTTTCTCTCTGAGTAATAGAGTCTCTAAATTTTAACTGGCCATGACTGCCTCAAATAAAGACTACATTTCACAGACTCCCTTGCAGCTAGATGAGACCACCTGACCAAGTTCTGCCCAATAGGATAAGAGCAGAAGTGATGCCTGCAACTTCTGAGTCTGGTCTTTAAAAAAGAGGGGCTTGCTGAGTGTGGTGGCTCAGGCCTGTAATCCCAGAACTTTGGGAAGCTGAGGTGAGAGAATCACTTGAGCCCAAGAGTTCAAGACCAGCCTGGGCGACACAGTGATACCGCATCTCTACAAAAATTTTTCACACATTAGCTGGGCATGGTGGCACTTGCCTGTAGTCCCAGCTACTCAGGAAGCTGAGGTGGGAGGATTACTTGAGTGAGGAGTTTGAGGTTACAGTGAGCTATGACTGTGCTACTGCACTCTAGCCTGGGCAACAGAGCAAGACCCTGTCTCTAAAAAAATTAATAAAAATAATAAAAAAAGAGGGGCAAGAAAATAAAAATATCAAAAGAGAGAGGCAAGTCCTCCTTTTCCTATCCCTGCTTCTTACTGGCTGGAATGCAGACATGGGGGTAAGCTACAATTTATCTTGCCAATGCAGGTGACACTCCAAAAAATGGCAGGGAACAAGACTGTAGAGGCTGTGGTCTCTGGTGCTGCACAGCAGTTTCCCCAGCTTGAACTGCTTCCATCTGAACTGCTGGGGAGTGAAATAAACTTGCATCTTGTTTAAGTCACAATTATTTTGGGTCTCTCTGAAAGTTGCTAGACTTAGCAAATGAAAACACTCATTCCTCACCTTAGTGAGAGCTGGAGGAGGGAATGGAAAATTCTAGGAGAGTCATGAAGATGGCACAGGTGATCTGGGTGCTCCAAGAGCTTTTCACCTCAGTTTTCCCTGGACATCCAGAGGTCACACAGGAAGGCAGGTGAGCTTGAGTCTGATTCTCATGCTTTCTTGGATAATCTTACTCCCTCTGAGCCTCAGTTTCTCCTTATGGACAATGGACACTAACTGAACATGATGGTCTCTCAAGTCCTTCCAGCTCTAATCTTCTATGATTCTGTAATTCTAGGATGGATGTTGAAACTCAGATACCAATGGGGCCAGAGAGTCCCAAGAATGGGTTAACCAGGCCAGGTGGGGGCTGTGATGGGCTGGAGAATGTCCGCCCCCTCTAAGAGGGCAGTCCTCCTCTGCTCCTGTTGATTGCTGCCCCAGGGGAACACAGGATTGCCAGATTCCTAATTTTTCAAGAAGAGCTGGAAATCTAGATTGTTTTGGTCTGTGCAATCTCCTGATTTTTAAATGTTGGCGACACATTCACATTTTTTCAAACACTCTGGGGGCCAAAGAGAAATATCTGCAGTATGAATTTGGTCAGTGGCCACCAGTTAAAAATTTCTGTTTTGATACTATTTCCCTTCCTTCCTTCCTTCGTTTAACAAATATTTACTTGACACCTACTAAGTGAAAGACACCGTTCCATGCACTGGTGATAAAGCTATGAACACAACAAAACCAAACAAAAGGTCCCTGTCCTCATGCAGCTTAACATTCTAGGGGATTGCCCTGATTCATTCATTTGACGAATATTTATTGAGCAGTTCTGCCCTGTGCACTGTGTGTGGTTGGGGAGATAAAAAACAATGTTCGTGGTCTCTGCCCTTATGGTGCTTATAGTCTAGAAGGAAGATGTACAACAAACATAATTATGACATGAATGGAAAACATGGTTATAAGGAGAGATGCAATTTAGACGGAGAGGAGTAGTGAGGAAAGGCTTTTTGGAGGAAACTACATTTTAAATGAGAACTTAAAGATAAGTAGGATTTAATTCAATAAAAGAACATTCTAGAACATTTTAGATGATAGTAGAGGCTTCCAGTGTGCCCCTGCTCCACATCCTCTCAACTATCACCATTCCTGTACATATATGAAGAAGCCTTCCACAGTTAGCATTTCTGATGCTCTACCCTGGGGCTCTCTTTTTATTGATTGATTGATTGATTGAGACAGGGTCTTCCTCTGTTGCCCAGGCTGGAGTGCAGTGGTGCGGTCACAGCTCACTGCAGGCTCAAGCAATCCTCCCTTCTCAGCCTCCTGAGTAGCTGGGACTAAAGGTACACACCACCACAGCAGGCTAATTTTTAAGTTTTTTAAAGAGATGGGGTCTCACCATGTTGCCCAGGCTGGAGCAATCCTCCCATTTCGGCCTCTCAAAGTGCTAGGATTATAGATGTGAGCCACCAAGGTTGCCCCCTGCGGCTTCTTGGTGACAGGCCAGAAGTGCAGGGAGACAATTCCCAGGAAAAGCCTTCAACCCTTGATGGAAGGGAATTTGCAGGTAAATATCCCAGCTCCCTCACTCCTTGGGTGGGTTAACACTGCCCCTGGTGGACCTGAGCCCCAGCCGCCCACGGCAGTAACTATTATATTTGTGTAATCTGTATTGGCTTCCTTTCCCTCCTTGCCTGAATTCCCCACTCTGTGCCCGGTGCTTCCTGGGATTACCTCCCAGATAGACTACCCACACTCACTCCTTGTCTCAGGATCTTCTGGGAGAAACCCAGCAGCGATGGGAGAGAATGTGGCAGGTTCAAGGACTGGAAACAACTCAGGGTAAGTAGCAGGAAAGGAGGCTGGAGAGTAGGGCAGGAGGCCACTCATGAAGAGCCTCAGAGGCTGGGGGTAGGCTTGTCAATGGCGAAGCCACTGAAGAATTTTTGGCTGGAGAGAGATATGGTCAAGCTTGTATTTGAGGGTGACTCCAATGTAGGGGGCTGCAGTGGGCAAGAGTGGAAGCTGGGAGACCAGATAGGAAGCCGAGTTGAAGGTGAAGATGGCTGGAATTGGGTGGTGAGGTGGGAGAGAGGTGGCTGGCAGTGAAGAATGGCATGGGCCAGGGGACATAGGGCCCAGAAAGAACTCAGGGCTTTGTCCCTGACTTGAGGGAGCCCACAGTTCGGTTTAAGGAGTGCTGGTGAGACACAGATACAAAAATCATATCCAAGATCACACATCCCTATGCAATCCATACTGAGTTGTTGCATGGAGCTATGGAACTTCACAGCAGGCTGCCTCTAAGGGCAAGACGAGTGAGTGCCTGTGTCTCATTGGAGGTGACTTTACAGGAGTGATTAGGAAAACCATAAAACACTGCGACTTAGTGGGCAACTTACTACTGTGGCCCCTGTGGGATAGCCCAAATTTTTGCAATGGCTGCGGAGCCCATTCTTCAGTGTTTTCAGCAGCTCTTGACTCTGCCATCTTTTCCCTAAGCTGTGCATGGTCCAAAAATGCATGCCGGATTTCCCACAGGCACTGCTAGACATATTAACAGCATTCCTACACGGCAAGAGGTTTCTGCACCACCAACACCATTTTTATATTCTTTACAACATAATGGCAGACGATAAATCTATCTTGCTAATTACACATCCAGCTTGTTATACCCCCATAAAAAACATGAGCAGCTGGAAAAGCCATGAAGTGATGTCAAATCATATTCCTGGTCTCTAAACAGAAACAGAAATATTTTCCAGGCGCTGGCAAGTCTCAAGGTTCCTACCCATGCGTGGAAGCAGCTGCCAGTGGGTCACTCACCTCTGAGGAGATGAAAACTAGGCTGTCATCTTAAGTACTGCCCGTCCACCCCATGCATCCCCCTGAAGAGATGACAGATGTCTAGGGCATCCACTCGTGGTCTGTTCAGTAGCCCATGGGATGAACCCAAATAATTGGCAAGGTTTGGGTTTTAGCAGTTGAGTTCATTTTTGCATTATTAAAGTGGTTTCAAGGTCTCTTCCATCTACCACCAATCAGCCAATAGCATTTGCCTAGAATTCTAACTAGATGGTTCCCCGACATAATTTGTTGATGATACATTTGCAAAATGATTGCTAA
The DNA here is from genome assembly GCF_002776525.5 of Piliocolobus tephrosceles. Taxonomy (NCBI): domain Eukaryota; kingdom Metazoa; phylum Chordata; class Mammalia; order Primates; family Cercopithecidae; genus Piliocolobus; species Piliocolobus tephrosceles. The sequence continues at coordinate 19,888,711 of NC_045453.1, read as the reverse complement.
GATCCACACTGGAGCTGACAGTGCCTCCCCCTTGTCTCAAAAAAACAGAAGGAAAATTAAATTCATCTGCTGGAGACACTAGGATAAACAACAGGGAAGAAGAAAAGTACTTTACCTTGTTTTCTAGCTAGAATTACTGACTTTGGCTGCAGCATAGCCCACTGTTTTAGGAAGGGAGACAGCTGAAGACAACAAGTGTATTTCCTATCAAGTAAATGTTGATTGCTTCAAACGTTGGAAGAAAAGGCATGGGAGACAATAGAAGGGGAAGCTAATTAAATTTTCACATGGGAAAGGAAAATGCCATAGGAATTTTTAAACCTGGGCTGACCCCAAAGGGCAGCTTTTGTTGGAGCGGCTGCCTCATAAACTGTCCCTACAATTCCCAGGACAAACTGGCTGGACAGACAGTCATGTTGAAAACAAAGAGAGAGATAGAGATAGAGATAGAGAGAGAGAGAGAGAGAGAGAGAGAGAGAGAGAGACACAAAATGGATTCTTACCTTCCCGTATCTGGATGCAAAAGTCCCCGTGAGTAAGGAGTGAAAAATAATTATTGTCTCATCCAAGTCCCACACGAACACACGCTGTGATGAAAGAGAGGAAGAGAATGGAGACAAATGGACTCACTTGCATCTGACTTAATGTCTGCAGAAATTCATTCCCTTGGAGGAAAAGAGGTCTTGAAAAACATTATCATTAGGTTACAAAACATGTAACTCACTGATGTGTCATGAATCCCCATCCAACCTTATCTGTGTCATGTGTATTCAGATGCCCAGTTTTTGGGCTCTTATCAACTCAAAAGATGTCAGAATCAAGAACTCTGTCCTTGCCTTCCATATAAAAGCTCAACAAGGAGAATTCAGGCCAAAATCAACAACAAAAATCATATAACTGGTTTTACAAAATGAAATACTACCATTTTAAATTCACTGTTCACCATACGCTCAACTATTTCTGTTTTTAGCAAGTCTGGTGATCACCTCTATAATTCTAAGTAACATATTTATACCCTGACTTACTGATTTTTTCAGCTTGAGACAGTATCTTTTGACTGGGCCGTCTTAAAAGATGAGGGTTTAGCTCATGGAAATCTCTGTTCTTTCTCTGGAAACTTACATTTTTCTCATATGTGCATCCCTCTATTCCAATTCTCCTTGGACATTCTCCCTTGGTTAAAAAGGTAAACAAATATGAAGCTATAGATATGGGAGTCCCTACCTTTTCCCATACATCCTCCCCCTCTAATGTCTATCAGCTGCAGCTTTACTTTCATATAGTCAATGAGGATAAACTGGTTTGTACATTGGTTTTATAACTAAGGCTAAATTTTCTGCACTTTGCCTATGCAACTTTAAAAGTTGGTAACTAGTAATATACATTTACATTTTGTGATTATTGTTTACTACAGAGCCAAGTAATATGCTAAGATTGCATTGTCTTCTCTATGTGTCCAATGTCATATCCCCAGATCAACTTTAAGAAGAGTGCCCCTACCATTGTATGCATTATCTTTACTTGTACCCCATCATAATTAAAATCATGTCATATCTCAGTTTGTTCATATATGTATCATACCTGTCTGGTGTAATTGTTTTGTTTTTGTCAGAATTTATTATTTTTTTTCTTGTTTGCAACAATGTACCTTCATTAAAATGTCAAATTCAGCCACACACTCTATATTGGAGATATCTATCCTCAGCGATAGAAAGCTCCAATGTGGACTGGATCATTTTTAGGCTTGCTGCAGACTTCCCTTCATTGTATTTCTGGGTTGGATCCACTGTTTTCTGGATCCCAAGTTTCTTTTCCTTGGTTTTCTTCCTTGTTTTGCTTGAGTACATCCTTAAGTTGCTTTTCCTGAAATGGCACACGGAAAGTAATCCTCCTGAATTCTTGAATATCTGATGATATCTTTTTTTTTTCTCTATAGTTTCTCCAGGTACAGAATTCCAATTGGAAAACAATGTCCTCTAGATCTTTGAAAGAATTCTTTCATCATTATTTTTTAAGTGTCCCGTGTCACTGATGAGAAATCTGGTATTTCACTGTTCCTCAGTCCTTGTAGGTTTTACTTTTTTTTTCTTTCTAGAATTTTAAAGGATCTTTTCTTTATACTTGGTATCCTCAAATTCCATGAGGATATATCTGGATATGGTCTTTTTTTAAATGAATTCTGTTTGGCACTTGAGCATTTTCAACCCAATGACTTGCATCTTTCTACAGATCTGAAAATTTTTATTTTCTTATTTCTTTTAATAAGTTTCTCCCATCTTTTCTACTGTTTTCTTTCTGTGAAATTCCCAATAGTCAAATCAAACCTTTTGGGTTGATATTGTCTTTCCTTGTATACAATATTTTAAAATAAATCTGTCTTTTTGATCAATGTTCTGGGAGATTTCTTAAACTTTCTCTTACAACCCTTATTAAATTTTTGATTTTTGCAGTAATTAAAAAATTTCCAATAACTTTTTTTCCAAGTGTTCCTTTCCCAGTAGCCTCCACTTCTTATTTTACACATGTAAGATCTTGAGTTTTTATAAGAAAACCAATTGGAATTTTCCTAAGTTAGTTTATATTTCTTAAATTACTTTGCTTCTAACTTATCCCATTTATTTATCTTGGCCTTTTTTTTTTAATTAATTTTTTTCTTTTTGAGACAGGGCCTCACTGTGTACTGTGGCATAATCATCACTCATTGTAGCCTAGACCTCTCCAAGCTCAAGCGATCCTCCCACCTCAGTCTCTTGAGTAGTGGGACTATAGGCATGTGACACCATGCCTGGCTAATTTTTGATTTTTCTTTTTGTAGAGACAGGGTCTCGCTATGTTGCCCAGGCTGTTCTTGAATTCCTGAATGTAAGCGATCCTCCCCACTTGGCCTCCCACAGTGCTGGCATGGTGAGCCACCATGCCTGGCTAATGTTGTTCTTTATTTTTCATACTGTTGATTTTCTTTATTTTTCTAGTGATCCTTATTTTCAAGGACAAAGGACCTGACTATCTCTGTAGCTGGTGTTGAGAAGGGGAGGCAAATATCTCTCCCCCAGTCTGCAATCTTGAATGGGCCACCTTTTAAAACTCTCTGGAGGTCAATGGCTGTGTTAACACAATGGCATTTGCCATGCCTTTGAAAGTTAAGAGAAATATCTAGAATGAAAAAGGTATTAGCATCCCAGATTCTCTCGTACAGGAATTTCTGAAGCACTTAGTAAGGCTAAGTATTATTTCTTAAATCTTTTGGACCAGGTATATTTATGTGCATATATGTGCTGGGCCATCATAGTAAGTATATTTCTTATTATGGGTCATGGTAAAAATGTTTGAAAATCAGTGCTTGAGGGGACTTTCTGAGATTCAAATATGCCAAGTCCTAACTTACCTGAATTCACTGAGGTTGAACTTAGAAAATTAAATTTAGAAATTTCAGTAATAGAATTTTTAAAAATCAGCAAATATTTTCAAATTTAGTGCAGGCTCTTACTTTATCCATTAAATCCCTTCTGAAAAAATCCATCCCTTTCTCCCACTACCTCACCATCCTGGATTCTGACTGGGTAAGTTCCTGGTGGCCATTCTGCAGGTGACCCTATTCCCTAGGCCATCATGGTGCAGACCAGGGTGCTTCCTTAACCCTGGGTGGGTCAGAGACCTTTTTTTTGCAATTTAAAATTGGGGCTAGGAGGAAAGTAATTGTCTTTTGGGGAGCGCTATTGGTGGCCAAGTTTAGCCATGTGATCTGAAGGGGAGACAAGGGCAGTGTAAGGCACATGGATGTGCTTTGGGCAAGGACTAGGCTGAGATGGATATCCAGACCTGCGTGACTCAGCGAGTCTGGTGTGCAGGCACACACCTCCACTTGTTAAATAACCTGTTTGTGTAAGTTCATACTTGGCTTGCAGTCACTGTTGCCTGTGGAAGATATAATTGCCCTGCTGACACTGTGCACAAGGCATGGCTCTTGGCTCAGCTTGGCTCAATGTGGCTCTTGTGCAGGCGCTGGTGCCCAGAGAGGGAAGGAAGCTACTGGCCCCTGTAAGGGAGAATGACTGTCTTGCAGATGGACAGAGGAGAACCACGGCACAGCTTGCCGTGCTTAAGAGCCAAAGCAGACAGCCGAGATAAAGGTGGACAGTGTGAGAGAGCTAATGTGAGAAAGCTGCTGATGACAAAGCTGCTAAATAAAACTACATTTCACCTGCCTATGGCCCGGAGTGTTCTTTCTGCCCATTCACCCACTCCCCTTGGACTTCAGCATGGGCTGGACCCAGACCCTGGGACCTGACAGGCAGTCTGCAGAGACAAGAACAGAGGGTGAAAGATACAAAGAAACTAACACTTTACCAGGACCTGGTTTCATTGGGAGCAGAGGGAGAGGAGAAGTGAGGAGGCCCAGAGGAGAGCTGTGTCCAGTAACTAGTGCATGAGGGCACTGCCAGGACACTATGATTTGGGAGTTCTGTCGCCTTCACTGTGGCATGTGGGAAGAGAAGAAATACATGCAGTTTCTTGCCCCTGTCTCCCTGGCTGGTTCCAGTGCCTTGCTGATACTCTACTTTACTTCTGCCCTTAAGTTCTAAGAGAGGCCCTGCATCCTTAAAACAAATTCTGCTGTTTCACCTAAGCAGCTCAAGTTGGTCCCTGGTACGTGCAGCTGAAGGATTTTTAACTAATACGTGCTCAGAATTTTCCTCCTTTCCACTTCTACATAATTTCTCTCCCGTGGGCTTCAGTCATTAGCAAAACAGCCAAAGACTTAAGAGGTGTGACCCAAGCAAACCCTCTATGATGACATTAAGCACAGAAGTGAAACACAGCTCACACCTTTTCAATAGTTCTTGCCCAGTGGTACTTACGCTGAAATCAAGAAGCAGATGTTTCCAGAATAATATCACCCTATAATCCCTGACTTCCATGCCATAACCCTTTCCACCTCTTTCTCAGTTTAATGGAAAAATCTCTCTCTACCCCTGCCGTTCCCCTACGGAGAGCAGAAAACATGTTAAGTGACTGAATGATTTTCTTGGGGGGATGAAATATTATGTATGTGTGACTGTGTTTTCGAAGCTCTGCAACTTCAAGCTGGTAGGAGATCCTAGGAATATGGGAAGGCAGACAGCAAGTACAACCTGACGCCAATACGTTTTCTTTCAGCCTTTTGCAAAGGCCTAAACCCACTGAAGGGACTGTGCAAAAATCTCTATTTGGGGGAAGGATGGAGCTTTAAGAATAAGGCAAAAGGCAAGAACAGAATTCCCTGGACTGAGAATGGCCCCAGGACCAGTAGGAACACTTGCTCTGCACCAGGTCTCTAGCATGCATTAAGGCTGCTGGTAGACCTCAGGAGGCTGACCAAATATAGGGCACCAAGCATGATGTTCAGGATATTTAATACCTTCCAGGGTGATCAGAACCCACCCCAGCTATAAACGACTGCTACAGGTGAACTAGGGACCACTGGCTACATATCAAATACCCTGAAGATGCTGAAGTCAGCATGTGTTGCTTGGAGGCCCCGGTCCCCACCCCTAGCTTCCATCCTCAGGGCTTCCGATAAGAGCATCCTAGTTTTCCTTCCCCATTGTGTGCTATTTTGGTGGGGCTGTCAATTAAGGGGCAAGTATAAGACCCAAGCTAGGCCACTGGGATGCTGTCTCCTTGGAAACGGACACTGAAGGACATGGCATGCACTCTAAAATGGTTTGCTTTCTGGCATTCCCAGATTTCTCAACAACGTTTTGTTACTTTCTTTCTAAACTTAGTTTTATGGCCTCCTCTCATTGTCCTTTCCTGGTAAATTCATTTTTGCTTAACTAACCAGAACTGGTTTCTTTTTTCTTTCTTCTGTTTTTCTCTTTTTTTTTTTTTTTTTTGAGATAGGGTCTCAATCTGTCACCCAGGCTGGAGTGCAGTGGTGTGGTCATGGCTCACTGCAGCCTCCACCTCCTGGGCTCAATCTATCCTCCCACCTCAACCTCCTGAGTAGCTAGGACTACAGGTGTGCGCCACCATGCCTAGCTAATTTTTTTGTTTGTTTGTTTTTTGTGGAGACGGTATTTTGCCATGTTGCCCAGGCTGGTCTCAAATTCCTGGACTCAAGCAATCTGCCCACCTTGGCCTCCCAAAGTGGTAAAGGTTACAGGTGTGAGCAACTGTGCTGGGCCCGGAACTGGTTTTTGTTGCTTGCAACCAAAGAACTGTAGCGAATATTTCAAGGTTCTCAGGCTCAACAAGGATTTCCATACCCATTGTACAGCATGGAAACATCAGAGAGTGGCTGGACTTTTAGTGACGACTGCAGGCTTTGACAATGAAGGCAGCAGTGGCCACCCAGCCACACTGGACGTCAGAGGCTGGTCTGGTTTCTGAGACCACTTGACCTCCTGGATTCTCATATAGTCCTGGGAGTGGAAGGTCCCTAATAATGAAATGAAATTTCTTATCATCGGGTGGGATGGGAACTCAGAGTTAAAATCACGTTGCTTTTTAAGGAAATGACAAAGATGATACTTCTCAGTGTGTCTGAGTTTGTGGCTGAGCATTGCAGCTGCCGCATAAAGTATACAGATTGTAAATAGGGATGTGACTCTGGTGCACTTGAATTGCCTGGCACTGACAACCCTACCAAGACACCCAGCACACTCAGGCCAGCAACTGACCGCCTTTCTTCTTTCTTTCTTTCTTTCTTTTCTTTTTTTTTTTTTGAGACGGAGTCTCGCTCTGTTGCTCAGGTTGGAGTGCAGTGGCGTGATCTCGGCTCACTGCAAGCTCCGCCTCCTGGGTTCATGTCATTCTCCTGCCTCAGCCTCCCGAGTAGCTGGGACTACAGGCACCCGCCACCACACCTGGCTAATTTTTTGTATTTTTAGTAGAGACAGGGTTTCACTGTGTTAGCCAGGATGGTCTCGATCTCCTGACCTCGTGATCCGCCCACCTCGGCCTCCCAAAGTGCTGGGATTACAGGCTGGAGCCACCGTGCCCGGCCCTGATTGCCTTTTTCAAAGAAGCATAAACCGGTGAGTTTGCTTATTTTCCTCCCTTGATAAGACAATAGTAGCTTACTTCTGGTTTGGGGGCATCCATTTTCCCTATTTCTACTGGTACCCTCCCCTAGGCATGCTGTTTTGTTTTTGGGAAAATGTCAGTACCCGGCCAATAATACTACACTTGCATAACAAATGACAAGTATAGAGATCTAATGTGCAACACAAGAATTAGAGTTAATAAAGTTTTATTGTATTAGGGATTTTTGTTAAATAAGTAGATTTTAGCTGCTTTTGTCAGACAGAAAAAGTAACTTTGTGAGATGGTAGACTTGGTAATCTGTTTCATGATGATTATCATCTTACTATCTGTGTGTATCCTATAGCATTCTGTTGAAAACCTCATGTACACCTGATTAAAAAAAAAAAAAAGTCTGGGTGTGGTGGCTCACTCCTGTAATCTCAGCACTTTGGGAGGCCGAGATGGGTAGGTCAGTTGAGGAGCGCAGGAGTTCAAGACCAGCCTGGCCAACATGGTGAAACCTCATCTCTACTAAAAATACAAAAATTAGCTGAGCATGGTGGTGTGTGCCTGTAATCTCAGCTATTCAGGAGGCTGAGGCAAGAGAATCGCTTGAACCTGGGAGGTGGAGGTTGCAGTGAGCTGAGATTGCGCCATTGCACTCCAGCCTGGGTGACAGAGCGAGACTCTGCCTCAAAAAAAGAAAAAAAAAAAAAAAAAGACTGGAGCATCCCTGACCACTAGTTCTCAGCCTCAGCTGCACACGGGAATCACCCAGGGAGTTTTAAAAACACTGATGCCTGGCCTCCACCCTCAGGGAATCGGATTTAATTGGTCTGGGGTACAGCTTGATAATGAAGGTTTCTCAAAGCCCCTATGTGACTGTCGTGTGCAGCCCAGGTAGAGAGCCCTTTCTGAGAAGTCAGAATTCCAGAAATAGAGGCCCACTCATTTGAGCCAGCCTCCACACAGACCAATTTCTAAACCCTATTAGAATCCCCATGGAGAATGTTTAAAACTCCCCTCCACTCCCTAGTTCCTCCAGTGAGTCTTTTCAATTGGTCTGGGATGCTGCCAGGGTATCTGTTTTTTAAAGAGCATCCCAGATGATTCTGCTGTATAACCAGGGTACAGACCCACTCTAACCCAGCTGGAAGGTCGGAGGCCCATTCTCTTCTTTATCAGGGACTCTCAGAGCGTGGTCCTCAACCCAGAGCATCATAATCACCCGGGGGCTTGTCAGAAACACAAATTCTCATGCTCTGCCCCAGATCTACTGAACTGGAGACTCTAGGGCTGAGGCCCAGCAATCCCCCATTTCAGAAGCACCACCCCCCAGGTGATTCTGACGCTGCTTCAGTTTGAGAACTGCTCTTCTGTCCTGGCCCCAGGGCTACCTGCTTGGACAACCTCATGCTTCCCTGCTTTACAAAGGGCGATTCTCCCCCAAGTACTTGGAGAAAACTCTGTCTCCACTCTTGTTCAGGCCTCAGATGGAGATTACATTCACCAAGTCACACACAGGCCCTTTGGATTACCTCAATCTCATTGTCCCCTGCCGGGGACGGGTCACTGCTCCTCTTAGACCGGCCTCGGAGCTTCCCGTCGGAGGCCCGGTGCGGCCTGTCTGTGTCTCCCTCTTTTGCTGGTGTGGAAGGTCCGTTGTGTGCGTTGTATTCACCTGGGGTAAGAAAGGGAATCGTGGACAAATCAGAAGCTTTGCTGGGTGTCTCCTCTTGGGAAATATCCCACCAGCTCCGTCTAGCTCCAGAGCACTGGGTTCCAAGGCAGCACCAGAGGCAAAGGCCGCGTAGGATGACAACTGTTCCTGGAAGTGCCTTAAATTGCCCATTGGTGACCTTCATTATCTTTCATCCATCCAACAGACACTTGGTCAGCGGGCACAGCTCCAGGTAGTGGGATTAGGTCCTGGTTCTCACAGCACTTCAACATTAGTTGAGCGGAGAGAGCCATCAGACACATCAACAAGCAAGCATACACCAAGCCCGGGAGGGAAATGTGCCACAGAGAATTCACAAGTCAGGGGGCCTGGTGTGGTGGCTCATGCCTGTAATCCCAGCACCTCCAAGGTGAGAGGATCGCTTGATTGCTTTGAGACCAGCCTGGGCAACATAGCAAGACCCTGTCTCTACAAAGTATAGAAAAGTTGACCTAGTGTGGTGGCGCATGCCTATAGTCCCAGCTACTCGGGAGGCAGAGTAGGAGGGTCGCTTGAGCCCAGGAGTTACAGGTTGCAGTGAGCTATGCTAACGCCACTGCACTCCAGCCTGGACGACAGAGTGAGGCCTTGTCTCTAAAATCAACCAATCGAGTATTCAGTCAATCAGGATGGGGCAGCAGGGAGTGCTGAGAGGTGACTCATTTATATGGGGCTAGTCAGGGAAGGCCTCATGCAGGGAGTAAGGGAGGGGCCGCTGGGGGCTGTAATGATGGAGGAGTTATGCATTTACCACTCTCTAAATCTGAAAACCTGAGAATGCCTAGACGAACAGAAGGAGGGCAACACATATTTATCTGTAGCTGAGCATTACACTCTTCTACCTTTAGAAGACTCTTCTCTTTCTGCCCCAGAGGTAAATGGGGGCTGCATGGGAAGGATCCTCTACCTTCCTCTCTCTACTGGGCTCCCTCCATTCTCTCTATATTTTTTTTGAGATGGAGTCTCGCTGTGTCGCTCAGGCTGGAGTGCAATGGCATGATCCCGGCTCACTGCAACCTCTGCCTCCTGGGTTCAGCAATTCTCCTGCCTCAGCCTCCCAAGGAGCTGGGATTATAGGCACCCACCACCATGCCCAGCTAATTTTTGTATTTTTAGTAGAGAGAGGGAGACGAGGTTTCACCATGTTGGTCAGGCTGGTCTCGAACTCCTGACCTCAGGTGATTTACCTGCCTCGGCCTCCCAAAGTGCTGGGATTAGAGGCGTGAGCCACCGCGCCCCGCCCCTTTTCTATTAAATGCAAGCCTTTTAAGTTTTACCCGCTGAGAGATCTGTCAATCGGAGAAGTAAATGAGATTATAGGCGAGAGCATCTAGCACAGGCCTGGCAGTTAGGAGGTGACTTGAATGGAGTTCTGGCTGGACTTGACCCACAGATATGTGTGGATTAGTGAGAGACGCAGCACAGAATGTGGGCCCTTGCGGCTTCTCACCTCGGGGTGCTCCTGGGTGTGGCTCCACTGAGAGGCTGTCACACTTGTGCCCTTTGGCAATTGTCTAGTGGTCCCCAACAAGTGAAGCAGCACTGTCCCCGACCCAGGTCCCAAAGCCAGCATCGGAGGTGTGTTGCTGCTTAAGCTCAGATGTTTTAAGTGCATGGCTTTTGACTGTACTTTACTACCCTTATTTAGCTAACAAGAGCACTCAGGTTTAGTGAGGCCACTTACTGGCCCACGTGAGTCTGCAAATGAGTGGCAGAGCCAGAACTAAAATTTGGGCCTGTCCTTGTCACTAGAGAGTGACAGAATTGTAAAGCAGTGTGGAACCTTCGAGGACATCCCATCCCATTTTCTCACTTTACAGTTGCTTGGTTTAGCTCCCAAATGTGTCACACAGACCCCATCCTTCCTGCCCTAATTGCCAGTTCTTGGATCATCAGGGGAAAATGACTTTGTCTAAAAATACTTGGCTAGGGAGAGTTTTTCTCTACCCTGAAAGAACTATTTCCCTTTAAAACCCAAGGGACTGAACTTTGTTAATTGAATATTTATAAAAGCTTCTTAGCAGACTAAGGACATAATAAGACAAGACACGATTGCGCTGTCAGGATGGCTGGGCGTTTTCCACCTCCCCAGAGTCTTCAGGATACAGCAGGAGAGATTCCCAAACACTGAGCGAGCAAAGACTTCCCTCTGGAAAAAGAATTGCTTCTCGATTCACAGATACTGAAGAGCAATGTAAATAAGGTCTTTTCTGGTTCACTTGGTAGTTTACGGCTACTGGGCTTAGAAAACATTTGTTGCCTCCCATTAAAACAGGCAAATATTAAAAGGAGGGGTAAATGCTAGTTATCTAAGAAATGTCTAGGGTTCCAAAAAAAAAAACAAAAAAAAACCAGGCCTTTACCCAAATGTACACATTCTTGAGAATGAGGAGTGATATGGTTTGGACTGTGTCCCTGTCCAAATCTCCTGTGGAATTGTAATCCTGAGTGTTGGAGGTGGGGCCTGGTAGGAGGTGACTGGATCATGGGCATGGAGTTCTCATGAATGGTTTAGCACCATCTCCCTCTGCCCTGGGTACTGCACAGTGAGTGAGTTCTCACGAGATCTGATTGTTTAAAAATGTGTGGCACCTCCCCCCGCCCTCTCCTTCTCCTGCTCTGGCTATGTAAGACGTGCCTGCTTCCCTTTTACCTTCTGCCATGATTGCAAATTTCCTGAGGCCTCCCAGAAGCTGAGCAGATGCCAGCACCCTACTTCCTGTACAGCCTGAGGAACGATGAGAAAATTGAACCTCTTTTCTTTAGCTGGGATTATAGGCACACACCACCATACCCGGCTAATTTTTATATTTTTAGTAGAGATGGGGTTTCACCATGTTGGCCAGGTTGGTCTCAAACTCCTGACCTTAAGTGATCTGCCTGCCTTGGCCTCCCAAAGTGCTGGGATTATAGGAATGAGCCACAGTGCCCAGCCATTAAACCTCTTTTCTTTATAAATTACCCAGTCTCAGGTATTTCTTTATAGCAATGAGAGAACAGACTACTACAGAGTAAAAGTTCAAGGTCACAGTCAGAGATCCACAGGATAGAGCAGTTTATGTGAACCTTTCTTGGAGTCATTTCATTCTTTTTCTTTCTCTCTTTTAATGTGTGTACTTAATTAACAGTGTTACTGAGGCACAACTGACATACAAGAAACTAGACATGTTTAGAGTACACAATTCTGAAGTTTTGATGTATGTACACATCTGTGAAGCCATTGCCACAATCAATGTAATAAACAAATCCAGCACCCCAAGAATTTTCTTGTTATCCCTTTGGATAATCTCTTCCTCCAGTTGCCCTCCCCAGGCAACCACTAATCTGCTTTCTTTCACTATAGACTTTAGTTTGAATTTTCTAGAGGTTTAAGCAATTGGAATCACACAGTACACATTCTTTTTTTCGGGCTTGTTTTGGTCAGCATAATTGCTTTGAGATTCAGTACATGTGGTGTTTATTGATACTTCATTTCTTTTTTTTTGAGACAGAGTCTCCCTCTGTTGCCAGGCTGGAGTGCAGTGGTGAGATCTTGGCTCACTGCAATCTCCGCCTCCCGGGGTTCAAGTGATTCTCTTGCCTCAGCCTCCTGAGTAGCTGGGATTACAGGCACGCGCCACCACGCCCAGCTAATTTTTGTATTTTTAGTAGAGACAGGGTTTCACCATGTTGGCCAGGATGGTCTCTATCTCTTGACCTCATGATCCGCCTACCTCGGTCTCTCAAAGTGCTGGGATTACAGGCATGAGCCACCGTGCCCAGCCCAATATTTCATTTCTATTACTGATTACTATTCGATTGTATGGATGTATCAGAATTTGTTTACCCATTCACCTGTGGGTGGACATTTGGGTTGATCCTAGTTTTCAGTTCTAATAAGGCTGCTATGAACATTAATTCACACATTGTTCTACATGTAAGCATTTTTATCAAGCAAGCTTTCTAGGTCATATAATAAGTAGCGTTTAAGTTTTCTAAAAATGGATGGGGCCAGGCATGGTGGCTCATGCCTATAATCCTAGCACTTTGGGAGGTCAAGGTGGGAGGATTGCTTGACCCTGGGAGTTTGAGACCAGCCTGGGCAACATAATGAGACCCCATCTCTCCAAAAAATACAAAAATTAGCTGGGTGTGGTGGCACATGCCTGTAGTCCCAGCTACTCAGGAGGCTGAGGCCAGAGGATCACTTGAGCCGAGGAGGTCGAGGCTGCAGTGAGCTATGATCACACCACTGCACTCCAGCCTAGGTAACAGAGTGAGACCCTGTCTCAAAAAGAAAAAAAAAAAGAAGAGAGATGAATTATTTTCCATAGTGGTTGTACCATTTTACATTCTGCCAGCAGCAGATGAGAGTTCTGGTTGCTCCACATCCTTGCCAGCCCTTGGTATGGTCAGTCTTTGTGATTAAAGCCATTCCAGTGGGTATGTAGTGGTGTCTCATTGTGAACTTAATTTGCATTTCTCTAATGATTAATGATGTTTGGCATCTGAATCATGTGCTTTTGGCCATCCCTATGTCTTATTTGGTGAGGCATCTATCATCTGTTTAAATATTGTGCCCATTTCTTTATTTTTATTTCTTTATATTTTGAGACAGGGTCTCACTGTGTTGCCCAGGCTGAAGTGCAGTGGCACAATTATAGCTTCCTTAGTGTCGATGTTCCGGACTCACATGATCCTCCTGCCTCAGCCTCCTGAGTAGCTGGGACTACAAGCCTGCACCACAACAGACACAACCTGTCTAATTTTTGTATTTTTTATACAGACAGGGTTTCCCCATGTTGCCCAGGCTGGTCTTGAACTCTTGGGCTCAAGCAATCTGCTGGCCTTGCCCTCCCAAAGTGCTGGCATTACAGGTGTGAGCCACCACACAGAGCCTGCTCATTTCCTTTTCTTTTCTTATTTATTTATTTATTTATTGGAGACAGAGTCTCACTCTGTTGCCCAGGCTAGAGTGCAGTGGTGCAATTCCAGCTCACTGCAACCTCCACCTCCTGGGTTCAAGCGATCCTCCTGACTCAGTCTCCCGAGCAGCTGGGATTACAGGCACATGCCACCACACCCAGCTAATTTTGTATTTTTTAGTAGAGACGGGGTTTCACCATGTTAGCCAGGCTGATCTCAAACTCCTGACCTCAGGTGATCTGCCTGCCTCGGCCTCCCAAAGTGCTGGGATTACAGGCGTGAGCCACTGTGCCCGGTGCTGCCCATTTCTTTATCAGATTGTTTGCTTTCTTATTATTGGGGTTTGAGCACTCCTTCTATATTCGAGTACATATGCTTTTTTAGAGATATGCCTTGCAATTATTTTCTCCTGGACCATGGATTTCTTTTCATTCTCTGAACAATTTTAGAATTTGTATGAAATCCAGTTAATATTCTTTTTTTCTTTTTGGATCGTATTTTTGGAGTTAGATATGAGAAATCTTTGCCTAAATCGAAGTCACAAAACCGTCTTCTATGTTTTCTTGTAGATGATTACAGTTTTGTATTTAAGTCTATGATCTATTTTGCATTTTTTTTGCGTTATGTGAGGTATGAAGTATAGATATTCAGTTGTTCCAGTATTTTTTTTGTTTTGTTTTTTTGAGACGGACTCTTGCTCTGTCATCCAGGCTGGAGTGCAGTGGCATGATCTTGGCTCACTGCAACCTCTGCCTCTTGGGTTCAAGGGATTCTACTGCCTCAGCCTCCCAGGTAGCTGGGATTACAGGTGTGCGCCACCACACCTGGCTATTTTTTTGTATTTTTGGTAGAGACAGGGTTTTATCATGTTGGCCAGGTTGATCTTGAACTCCTGACCTCAGGTGATCCACCTGCCTTGGCCTCCCAAAATGCTGGGATCATAGGCGTGCGCCACTGTGCTCAGCCGTTCCAGCATCTTTTGTTGAAAAGACTGTCCTTTCTCCATTTCTCCATTGAATTGTCTTTTGTCAAAAATCAGGTGATCACATAAATGTGGGTTAATTCATTTATTTACTTTGGAGATAGAGTCTCACTCTGTCATCCAGGCTGGCGTACAGTGGTGTGATCATAGCTCACTGTACCCTCAAACCCATGGCTGAAGCAATTCTCCACCTCACCTTCCTGAGCAGATGGGACCTCAGGCACAAGCCACTGCTTGGCTTGTTTTTATTTTTTGCAGAGACAGGGTCTTGCTATGTTGCTCAGGCTGGTCTCAAACTTCTGGCCTCAAATGATCCTCCCTCTTCGGCCTCCCAAAGTGCTGGGATTACAGGCATGCACCACGGCACCCAACCTATTTCTGAACTCTCAATTCTGTTCCATTGATTTATTTGTCTATCTTTATGCCAATGCTGCATTGTCTTAAGTACTGTGGCTTTAAAATGGATTTTAAAATCAGGTAGTCTTAGCCCTCTAACTTTGTTCTTCTCTACCAAAGTCATTGTGGCTCTTCTTGGTCCTCTGCATTTCCATTTAAAGTTCAGAAATAGCTTGACAATTTCTAAAAAAAAGCCTGAGATGTTGTTAGAGATTGTGTTAATTTTATAGATCAATCTGGGAAAAGTTGGCATTTTAACAGTATTAAGTCTTCTGATTCGTGAACCAGGTATATATCTCCACTTATTAATGCCTTCTTTAACTTCTCTGAGCAGTTTTATAGGTTCCAGTGTAAGGTCATGCATATCTTTTGAGAAATTTAACCTTGAGTATTTCATATCTTTGAACTTTAAAATAGTTCAAATGGCATTTAAAATATTATATTTCCTGTTGTTTCTTGATTTTTAGATATTCACCTAGTACCCTGCTACGCTGCTAAAGTCACTTTTTAGATCTAGTAGCTTTTTCATAGATTCTATCAGATTTTCTACCTAGGTGACCTTGTCATTTTATCTCTTTACCTCATGAAGTTTTACTTCTTCTTTTCTTATTTTTAAAAAATTTAAAATTAAGTTAAATAAACATATCTTTGGATGAAATTTATTAACTGTTTGGGTTAAAGTGAGTTCTTAAATATATTTTCAGTAATCATTATTTACATTTGCATGTTACTTAATAATTGGCAGGTTGGGCCAGGCGCGGTGGCTCACGCTTGTAATCCCAGCACTTTGGGAGGCTGAGACAGGTGGATCACCTGAGGTCAGGAGTTTGAGACCAGCATGACCAACATGGTGAAACCCCATCTCTACTAAAAATACAAAAATTAGCCGGGCCTGGTGGTGGGCGCCTGTAATCCCAGCTACTCAGGAAGCTGAGGGAGGAGAATCACTTGAACTCGGGAGGCAGAGGTTGCAGTGAGCCAAGGTCACACCATTGCACTCCAGCCTGGGCGACAGATTGAGACTCTGTCTCAAAAATAATAATAATAATAATTGGCAAGGCACATTTTTTTGTTTCTTCTTCTTTTTTTTTTTTGAGACAAGGTCTCGCTTTTTCACCCAGGCTCGAGTACAGTGGTGAAATCTCAGCTTGCTGCAACCTCTGCCTCCCAGGTTCAAGTGATTCTCCTGCCTCAGCCTCCTGAGTAGCTGGGGTCACAGGCGTGTGCCACCACGCCTGGCTAATTTTCATATTTTTAGTAGAGATGGGGTTTCGCCATGTTGGCCAGGTCTTAAACCCCTGACCTCGGGTGATCTACCTGCCTCAGCCTCCCCAAATGCTGGGATTACAGGCACAAGCCACCATGTCTGGCGTTTTTATTTCAAGTTTCACAGCAACCCTGCAGATGATGATGATAATTTTTTAATTGGACAAATAAAAACTGTGTATGTTTATGATGTACAACATGTTTTGATATATGTATATATTGGGGATGGCTAAATCAAGCTAATTAATGTTCACATATTTATTTTTTAATTTTACTAAAAACACTTAAAATCTACTCTCAGCAAGTTTCAAGTATATAACACTGATACGGTTTGGCTGTGTCCCCGCCCAAATCTCATCTTGAATTGTAACTCCCATAATTCCCACATGTCATGGGAGGAATCCAGTGGGAGGTAATTGAATTATCGGGGAGGGTCTTTCCTGCACTGTTCTCGTGATAGTGAATGAGTCTCATGAGATCTGATGGTTTTAAGAAAACGGCAGTTTGCCTGCACAGGATCTCTCTTTGCCTGCCGCCACCCACGTAAGATATGACTTGCTTCTCCTTCTCTTCAAACACGATTGTGAGGCTTCCCCAGCCACATGGAAACGAGTTCTCCATTAAACCTCTTTCCTTTGTAAATTGCTCAGTCTCAGGTATGTCTTTATCAGCAGCATGATGATAGACTAATAAAATTCCTTACTTCTTAACTATAGTCACCACATTGTACAACAGTTCTTCTGAAATTATTCCTACTAACTGAAATTTTGTATCCTTTGACCAACGTCCTCTCCCCTCCCTCCCTCATTTCCTTCCTCCCTTCCTTCCTTCCCTCCCTCCCTCCCTCCCTTCCTTCCTCCCTCCCTCCCTTCCTTCCTTCCTTCACCTGATACCTGTGGTAAGAAAGTGTGTCTTCTTTTCTAATACAGGCATTTCATGCTATAAATTTCCCTTTAAGTACTGCTTTAATGACCTTCCATACATTTTGATATACTTGTTTTCATTTTCATTCAATTCAAAGTGCTTTTTAATTTCCCATTGATTTCTTCTTTGACCCATGGGTCATTTAGATGTATATTATTTAGATTCTGAAGATTTAGGAACTTCCCAACAATCTTTCTGTTATTTATTTCTAATTTCATTCCACTGCTGTCAGAGAACATGCTTCGCATGCCTTGATTCTTTTAAAGGTACTGAAACTTGTTTTATGGCCCAGAATATATTAATATTTATCTTGGTAAATGTCCCATGTGCACTTGAAAAGAATGTGTATTTGCTGCTGTTGGGTGAAGTGTTCTACAGATTGCCTGTTACATACAGTCTTTTCCTTTCATTTCAGATCTTGTTTTCCTCTCCAGAGAAAATGACTATTCACAGTTCTTATTGCATCCTTCTAGAAATTCCTTATGGAATATGAGTAAATATGGGTACCAACCTACACTTAAACTTTTAAAAAAACTCAGGCTCACATTACACATGTAATTCTGCCTCCTGCTTTTTTTTTTTTTTAAAGCTATCACAATAGCTCAAAGAGAAGCCCATATTAGCATAAATATATCTACCTTATTCTTTTTAACAGCTGTATAGTATGCCACTGGTGGATGCACCATGATTAATTTAACCTGTTTCCTATTAATGACATGATATCCAGGTTGTTTCCAGCCTTTTGCTATGATGTTGCTGCAATAAATATTCTTTTTTTTTTAAATAAATATTCTTGATGTGACTGACTTAAGGACTTTGAGATGGGGAGATGATTCTGGATTATCTGGGTGGGCCCAATGGAGGTGAGGGGCTTAGAGGGGGTGAGGGGCTGGAGTTAGAGAAGGAGATGAGACAATGTAAGTAGAAATTGGAATGATGCAGGATCATGAGCCAAGGAAGGCGGGTGGCCTCTGTGGGTGGAAGGGCAAGGAATTGATTCTCCTCTGGAGCCTCCAATAATATAACCCTGCTGATCCCTTGATTTTAGTCCAGTGAGAGCCATGTTGCATTTCTTACCTCCAGAACTGTAAAATGATCACTGTGCTGTTTTAAGACACAAAGGTCATAACAATTTGTTACAGTAGCAAGAAGAAACTGATACAGTGTCCAAACATTTCTGATCGTACCATACTCATCAGTAAAAATTTTCCACTGCACAGATTCATCATATATATTGTAGAGCAAACATAAACAGAAATTTAAAAGGATAAAGGGGATACAAAAAGTTTCAAAATGTATTTTTGTATGTATTTATGTACTAACAGTACAAAGTACAAAACCCTTGCAGTTATCACTAAAATTATTTGCATAATAGTATTAATAAATTTTTAATCAGAGTGAAAAAAATAAATATTCTTTTTACTTAAGTGTTTGTACCTAAGTCAAAGTTTATCTTTACGATAAATTCTCAGATGTTGGATAGTTGAGTTAAAAGGGGTATGCATTTTAAATTTTGTTAGATGTTGCCAAATTGCACGGAAGAGCCTTCCCAATTTCTTCTTGAGAGATTAAAAAAATTCTTCTTCTATTGCCAGAGGAAGTTGATCTTAGAAGTTAAAAAATCCTTCAACTTCTTTTTAGATAATTTGTATCATACTTAAAAATGTAAAAAGAAAAAAATCCTTAAGGAACCAATGATTTGGTTTTTCTCTTGAGTAACATGAGATGTTCAGATTCTGCCCTCTATATCAGCAAATTGCCCTGTAATCATCTGCAAATTGTTGGCACTTCACACACACATTAATGCATGTCAATGCAGAGTGTCCTGGGGTGGGGATGGGGTGGGTGGGGAATGTGAATGGTGGGAGCACCAAAATACTATATCCAGGCAGTGCACAGAGTGAGTGTGATCTGTCAGTAAACCTTTAGAGCCTCTGGAGTTTGGAACCAACCACTCAAGGATATCCTGGATAATTTCAAAAGCAGAGTTTTTATGGGAAATTTAAAAAGAGTGCATGGATGTGTGTGTGTGTGTGTGTGTGCGCGTGCGCGCGCGCGCGCATGCGCATGTGCGTGCACACACGTATGCTTAAATTCCCTTCCTTTACAGTGAACACTAGGAAAAAGAGGCAGGAGACCTCAGCTATAGCTGACCATTATTTATGTCATTAGATTTTATGTCAGCTTGTTAGACACACAGTAAAAACCATCTCAACCACTTATTGTTGAACCTTAGATCAAGGGATAAAGTAAGAACAGGGGGAAACAAGACAGAAAAATTTCAGAGAGACACAATGAGCCTTTATATTCACTCCTCATGGGAATAAAGAGAACCTTCCCACAAAACTCAAATTCTGGGGAAGTAAGTTTTTTGTTTGCCATTCAGTTCACCATTGAATTATAGATGGATTGTGGCATCTACTTGATGATTTCCTGCTTATAGTTCCTCTCTGCCCTAATTTCTCATCAGTGTTTTTTTTTGTTCTCCTTTGTTGAAATGAGATCGGAAAAACCACATTCTGAAAATCAGGATGGCCAAAGATAATTCGAGATCATGACAGAGAAAAACTTTGTTAAACTTCAAACTCTTCAAAGAAAGTTATTAAATAGGTACTATGCATCATTAAATATTCTGGGATGGGATCACAATGACCAAAATCAATGCTCAAGCTCTAAACCTTTTAAAAAGTTGACTTTATTTAACATGCTTTGCCATATTGTCTCCATTTGTCATCAAACCAAGGATAACTCACTCACTCCCAGTGATGGAAAATTTAAGGGCTAAAATCAATAGCCACACCAAGAATCCCAGGACCAAAACAGGTGGGTCTTCCCTATTGTTCCTTTTCTAACAATCAACCAGTTAATATTTGTTGATGACTGTCTCCACACCATCGTGCTAGCTTAGCTTCTGCAAAGCCCTACAAACATCAGCAGGTTTCAGAAAAGAAGACAAAGGAACAAAACTCAGTGATACCTAATGACATTCTAATATATTGCTGCCATGTTATTTAATGTTGATAAGCCAAAACCATCTTGTAAAAGAGAAGATGTGCATAGCAGGTCTGGGGAATGAATGAATGAATCCATCGGCTGGTGTGTTAGTTGCATAGGGATGTTACATACCAAGTTTTGTGACCACAGAGGGGTCAGGACATGGACTCTGTCACATGTTGCTCATAGCATAGGTGGGATCCATATCAAGGTTGTGGACATTTATTGTTTTTACTCATCTAGTGTCTCTTCTGTCTTCTTGTAGTTACAGTGCTCTGGTAAAGAGGTGATTACCTCTTCCTCACTCTCAGTCCCTGGTGGTTGAGGTGACACTGACCCCAACTCTAGCTCCAGCCATAGCCATGAGCCCAAAGTCTGCTGCTTCATCCCAGCATTCCATTCCACTGACCACAGAGATTGGTTTGGGGATGAGCATGTGATATAAGCTGGGCCAATGGGAGCTTTACTTGGGACTTTTGCAGGAATGGCTAAGAAGGAGGAATTATGTTTGCTGGGGTGGATTAGCAGACAGGATTGAACTCTTGGTAGTTGCTGGCCATCTTTGCCACCATACGGGAGGAGCTTGGCTGAGAATGAAATGAACCCAGGAAAATTCAGAGCCAGAAGGAAGAGAGAGACTAAGTCTCAACATTATCATTGGAACACCTAGACCTAGCCCTAAACCTTTGAACATCTTGGTTAGATAAGCCTAAAAATTCATTTGTTTTTTCTTAAACTAGTTTGAATTGGATTTTCTATATCTTTTGAAGCCAAAAAATCTTGGCTAATCAAAAGGGTTTCCTAAAACTATTGTGCCATCAGAAACAAACATCCTTGAAGACAACTCTATTAAATGGGCAAAGGACATGAATAGACACTTCTCAAAAGAAAACATACATGCAGCCAACAAGCATATGAAAAAATAATATCACTAGTCATTAGGGAAATGCAAATTGAAACCACAATGATATACCATCTCATACCAATCAGAATGGCTATCATTAAAAAGTCACAAAATAACAGATACTGGCAAGGTTACAGAGAAAAGAGAATGCTTATACATTGTTCATGGGAATGTAAATTAGTTCAGCCACTGTGGAAAACAGCCTGAAGATTTCTCAAGGAACTTAAAATGAAACTACCATTTGACCCAGCAATCCTACTACTGGGTATATATCCAAAGGAATATAAATTTTTCTGCCATAAAGACACATGAATGTATATGTTCATTGCAGCACTATTCACAATAGCAAAGACATGGAATCAACCTAGATGCCCATCAATGGTGAACTGGATAAAGAAAATGTGATATATATAAACCATGGAATACTACGCAGCCATAAAAAATAAGATCATGTTCTTTGAAGCAACATGGATGGGGCTGGAGGTCATTGTCCTAAGTGAATTAACACAGGAACAGAAAACCAAATACCACATGTTTTTACTTATAAGTGGGAGCTAAACATTGAGTACACACGGATACAAAGAAGGGAACAATAGACCCAAGGACCTACTTGAGGGTGGAGGATGGAAGGAAGGTGAGGACTGGAAAACTACCTAGTGGGTACTATGCTGATTACCTGGGTGACAGAATTATCTGTGCACTAAACCTCCGTGACATGCAATGTACCCATGTAACAAACCTGCATGTGTACCCCCGAACCTAAAATAAAAGTTGAAAGAAAAAACAATGAACATGCTTCAGGATGTTTGAAGGATTCTATAATTCTTGAGGACCCTGAGTTGCTATACTTGAACCCCTCTTAGACAAAGAATCAATATTTGAAGGCCTCTGCCCTTCTGTTCTCAAATGGGTTTTAGATAACCTATTCCTGGCTGTGTACGGCCAGTGCACAGCAGAAGTGCTGGTTACGGAGGCCAAAAAACTGGGGTTTGGATACCAGCTCCACCAATTACTAGCAAGCTCCTTATCACTCTCATCTTCACTGTTCTTATCTAGAAAAAGGGTGGGGATAATATAAACCTGTTTTTGTGAGGATTATGCCTCTCCTTATTGCAGTTTGTAATGAGGTATTTGTATGATTATTCGATTCCTGTCTGCAAAGCTTAACTCTACATTGCACTTTATTTCCCGAACTAAAGGGAGGGCCTGAAATGCAGCAGGTGCTTAACAAATATTTGCTGAATAAATATATAAGTCAGTGATTAGAGAAGATCACACAGGTATGTGCTCAGCATGAACCGGATGGGTAATATTTTATTTATTTATTTAATTTTTTGAGATGGAGTTTCACTTTTGTTGCCCAAGCTGGAGTGCAATGGTGCGATCTTGGCTCACTGCAACCTCCGCCTCCCAGGTTCAAGTGATTCTCCTATCTCAGCCTCCCTAGTAGCTGGGATTATACGTGCCTGCCACCACTCAGGCTAATTTTTGTATTTTTAGTAGAGACAGGGTTTTACCATGTTGGCCAGGCTGGTCTTGAACTCCTTACCTCAGGTGATCCACCCACCTCTGCCTCCCAAAGTGCTGGGATTACATGTGTGAGCCACTGCACCCGGCCGGTAATATTATAAATACTATCGGGCTCATCAGCTCCAAGGCCTACATGGGCCAGGCAGTAATGAACACGGGGTAAGCTGGCTAGATGTGGAATTGGGTGTGTCCTTTCTAAAAAGAGCAGACACACTTAGTTTTAACCAAGTGATGTTCCTTGGGAATGTGGCTACTATGGCCAGATCTTCTTTCAAAAGAAGCCGGAAAATAGAATTTTTAGGTATTAATAAAATTTTCTGACTTCTAAACACAAATGCAATTAAACACATGCACAAACAGGGCAACAAAACATGTCTGAGAGATGGATTTAGCCGTTGGGTAGCCTGTTTGTTACAACCAGGACCCATGTCCGGGTCCCTCCTTCGTGGAAGCTCTCAGGCCACATCCACCAATGACCCTTGAGTAACCTGTTCGTTACAATTGGGACCCATATCTGGGTCCCTCCTTCATAGAAGCTCTCAGGCCACATCCATGAATGGCCCCACCAGTGACTGCACCTACCGGCAAGTGACTCGGAACTCTGGTTGGGGACGTTGTGAGATGCCTCCTGGAGGACGTAGGTGGACGTGGAGAGGGGCGAAGGGCAGATGCTGCTGGCCGGGACGTAGGGAGGGTTGTAGGATGAGCCGTAATACTGGGGGTACTGGCTCTGGGGGAAGCCAGGGTAGGAAGGATAGTCCTGGGAAAAGAAAAACAAACCAAGGACATGCGTGAGGAAGCCTTTCTGGGCTCGGGTCGTTGGTCAGCCTGGCTGCTCTGTCAGATCAAAAGGGTTTCCTAAAACTACTGTGCCATCAGAAACAAACATTAGAATCCATTCGAATAAAAGCTCTCTGTGGGCAGGAACTGTCTTCATTTTGGTTTCCCAGAAGCACATCCTGGGGCAAGGATTCCAGTGCAAGGAGGCTGTTTGGAAGCTGAAGAAGACACCAGCAGGGGAGCGGGGAAGTGAGACAGCAGATGCGGGACAGCAGCCTGCACAGGTGCTTCTGTGGTGGTGACCAGAGATGAGCCCTATGAGGAAAAGCTGAGATGGTCTAAAATCCACATCTCAGAACTGCCTCTCCCACAGGTCAAGGGAGCGGAGGGGTTTATACATCAACTTGTCGGTCTTTGAGAGCTGCTCCCGGGGGCTTTAATTCCCAGGCACTTCCTGCTGCCCCATGCACTGGTTCTAGAAAAGCCCCTTGGGCCCAGGCATGCAGATGCTGGCACCTGGAGGTCCACAGGCCACCCTAAGGGATACAGACGTGGCCCTGACAGCACCTGTCCTGGTCACTGTTGTATCCTCTGCACCTGAAACAGTGCCTGGTATATGTAGTAACTCAACAAATACTACTGGTTAAATTAATAAACAAATGCATTAACAATTAAGACCACATACACACCCCCCAACATGACACACACACAAACTGAGAAGACCACACCCACACGACACACACACAAACCCAGGAGACGAAGTGACATTTTATGTTCATGGGGAGGAGGTGCAAATACAGCAGCACCTGCACAGCATTAGGGGTCTAGAATATTCTATGAGGGAGTCATGGAGATCAATTCAATAGCTGCCAATCACCTTTGATCAAGCTCTGTTTAAGCAGACCAGGGATTCCAATTCTCCAACAGTCATTGTTTCAAATATCCTGCTCCACTATCTCCAAACCAGTGCTTCTCAACTCTGCATGGAACTCACAGAATGTTCTGTTTCCTGGGCTCCACCCCAGAGCGAGGAGTCAGAGTTCCCAGGGGTGGGGCAGGGGCAGTCAGTGGTTTTGAAAAACACAGATTTAATGATGAAATGGAGGGTTAAGAACCACATCTTAAAAAGTACTGTTTTATTTACAAGTATTTTATCTATGTACATAGTACATTAGAAATAATGCAAAAATACATGAAACAATTTTTACATTTGCTAAGTTTTAAATTATCTAGATTCTCACTGGAAAAGAAATTGTGTGGTCCTCAGACCTAAATATGTTAAATATTCCTAAAGCCCATCTACCCCAGGGTGGTTCTGTTTTAATAGTAGCCTGAAAGCAAGTGAACCTTTTGTTTTGAAATAATTTTAGGTTTACATGGAAGGTGTACACACAGCAGAGTTACTGCACACCTTTAGCTGATGTGAATTCTTAATTCACTTTGTAAGTGACACCAAGAGAATCAAAGTACTAGCCAACATTCACCTACATAGAGTTGACTTTGCTCGATTTAACAAGTATTTATAAAGCCCCCATTGTGCGCTGGGCTCTCACCACTGGGGATGCAGAGGTGAGCAAGACATACGGCCCCCCTTGAGAAGCCCACGGTCTGGTGAAAGAACCCACCCGTTTGTATTGATATATACCAGATTCAACAGTCAATGGGTGTCTTGGGCCCAGGTCAAGATGGAACATACTTGTAGATCTCCATGACATCTCAGGAATCTTCTAACAATTCCTATGTCTCTGCCTGTATACTGTGTCCTTCCAGCGGCCTTTTGCACAATCTAGCCCCTGTAGTCTCCAAACCCGGGGAATAAGAGGCAGGTTCCCAATGGGGATTGTGTGTGTCATGGGCTCTCTGGGTGCCTTGATGTAAGGGGAATATTTCCAGAAAGAACTAAGGAAAGAATCGGGAGGGAGCCGTCTACCTGGTGCACACTCCCAAATCCGGCTGCGTTGCCCAGTCCATTTCCTCCTTGATAGAACCCTGTCGTGCCTGTAGGAAGGAGGAACGGGGGTACAGGTTAGATTTCTTTTCTTTTCTTTCTTTCTTCCTTTTTTTTTTTTTTTTTTTTTTTTAAAGCAGTTTTCATGAACCTCCCTCCATGTGGCTTTAAGGGTGACAGCTGGGCAGAAGCTCCGGTTCCCAGTAGTAATGCCTCACAGCAGCCTTCCCAAAGCAACCCGGGTAATACTTGTTGACACTAATCCTCTGGCAATGCCTGCCACCAGCATCACCATGGCCTCCTGGGTGCTTCCAAGTGCTTGCTGATGAGGCTGCGGTTGTGGCTCACGTGGCCCCTAAGTCTCTGGGTCTTTCTCTGTCCGGATGGCATGTTGATGGCCCAGACCCAAGAGCCAGATTAGGTTTCTTACAGTTGGAGAGGAACACGTAGGAGGAGGGTGCCATGGCCAGGTGGGGTCTTTGAGATCTGACAGTCTGTGATGGAACCTGTGACTTTGGTTACTAAATTTCTCTGAACCTCAGTTTCCTGGATAGATGAGGAAAATAAATGGTATCCTTTTCAAAGGGCTGTGGTGAGAAATAAGTGAGATAGTGCCCACTACCCGGATCCTGGTCCTTAATAATTATGTTTTTAAAAAATTTGAGGCCAAGTGTGGTGGCCTCAAATTTCTCTGTAATTCCAGTGCTTTGGGAGGCTGAGGTGGGAGGATCGCTTGAGCCCAGGAATTTGGTCATTTAAGTGTTTCACTTTTTAAAGAAATGGCCAAACTGTTTTCCAAAGTGGCTGTGCCATTTGCATTCTTACTAGGAATGCATGAGAGTTCTAGATTCTCCAGCACGTGGTAGTTTCAGTCTTCTTGATTATGGCCTCTCTAATAGTCTGGTCAACATAGTGAGATGTTGCCTCTATAAAAAATTAAAAAAATTGGCTGGGCACAGTGGCTCACATCTGTAATCCCAGCACTTTGAGAGGCCAAGGCGGGAGTATCAGGAGGTCAGGAGTTCGAGACCAACCTGGTCAACATGGTGAAATTCCGTCTCTACTAAAAATACAAAAATTAGCCAGGCATAGTGGTGGGCGCCTGTAATCCCAGCTACTCGGGAGGCTGAGGCAGGAGAACTGCTTGAACTCGGGAGGCAGAGGTTGCAGTGAGCCGAGATTGTGCCATTGCACTCCAGCTCTGGGTGACAGAGCAAGACTCCATCTTGGAAAATAAATAAATAAATAAATAAAATAAAATTGCCAGATGTGGTGGTGCATGCCTGTAGTTCCAGCCACTTGGGAGGCTGAGGTGGGGAATTGCTTGAACCTAGGAGTTTGAGGCTGCAGTAAACTACAGTCTCACCACTGCACTCCAGCCTGCACATCAGGGCAGGACCCTGTCTCTAGAAAACAGTAAATAAAAACAAAAAGTATTTATTTAAAAAATGGTGGTATATACACAATAAAAAATTTACCATCTTCACCATTTTAAAGTGTACAGTTCAGTGGCATTAACTACATCCACATTGGATACTCATCATCATCATTCATGTTCAGAACATTTTTCATCTTGTAAAATTGGAACTATGTACCCATTAAACAACAATGCACAATGGCATAGATGGGCAACATCCAATATTGGGCCATTATGGATAATGCAATATAAGCATTCACACATAAGTCTTTGTATGGATATATATTTTCATTTCTCTTGGGTAAATCCCTAAGAGTAGAACTATGGAGTTGTGTGTAAGCTTATGTTTACCTTTTAAAAGAAATGGCCAAACTGTTTTCCAAAGTGGCTGTGCCATTTTACACTCTGACTGGTAATGCACAAGAGTTCTAGATTCTCCGACACTTGGTCACTTCAGTCTTCTTGATTACAGCCCCTCTAGTAAGTATGTGGTTGTATCTCACTGTGGTTTTAAGTACATTTCTCTAGTGACATGACTAATGGTGTTGGGCATTTTTCATGTGCTTTTTAGCTATTCACATATCTTTTTGATGAAACATTTACTCAAATCTTTTTCCCATCAAATCCTAGTCAAATCTTTTTTAAAAATAAGGGCCAGGCGTGGTAGCTCACACCTGTAATCCCAGCACTTTGGGAGGCCGAGGAGGGCGGATCATGAGGTCAGGAGATGGAGACCGTACTGGCTAGCACGGTGAAATCCCGTCTCTACTAAAAATACAAAAAATTAGCCAGGTGTGGTGGCAGGTGCCCGTAGTCCCAGCTACCCGAGAGGCTGAGGCAGAAGAATGGCATGAACCCGGGATACGGAGCTTGCAGTAAGCAGAGATCTCGCCACCACACTCCAGCCTGGGCAACAGAGCGAGACTCTGTTTCAAAAAAAAAAAAAAAAAAAAAAAAAAAAAATTAGGTTTGCCCTCTTATTACTGTTATAAGAGTTCTTTATATACTTTGGACACAAGTCCTTGATCAGATACATGATTTGTGAATATTATCTCCCAGTTTGTGGCTTGTCTTTTTCTTAATGGTATCTTTTGAAGAGCAAAAGATTGTAGGTTGTCGATTCTTTTCTTTGATGGATTTTGCTTTTGTTGCCTAACTCAAGGTCACAAAGATCTGCTCTTGTGTTTTCTTCCAGAAATTTCATAGTATTAGTTCTCATATTTCAGTCTATGATCCAATTTAAGTTAATCTTTGTGTATAGTGTGGAATAAGGGCTTAAATTCATCTTTTCATATATATATGTGCATACACACATACACACACACACACACACATACACACAAGTTGTTCTAGGACCACTATAAAAAGTCTACCCTTTCCCCCACTGATTTTATTATTTTTTAAAATTTTTGTGGGTAGACAGTGGGTGTATATATTTCTGGGGTACATGAGATGTTTTCATACAGGGATGAAATATGAAATAAACACATCATGGAGAGGGGGGTATCCATTTCCTCCCCCACTGAATTACTTGGCACCATTGCCAAAGATAAACTGACCATAAATGAGAAGGCTTATTTCTGGACTTTATTCTGTTTCACTGATTTATCTATCCAATACCAATTCCATCCTGTCCTTATTACTGAAGCTTTATGGTGAATTTTTTTTTTTTTTTGAGACAGAATCTCGCTCTTCTCACCCAGGCTAGAGTGCAGTGGCGTCATCTCGGCTCACTGCAACCTCTGCCTCCTGGGTTCAAGTGATTGTCCTGCCTCAGCCTCCCATGTAGCTGGGATTACAGGTGCCACCACTATGCCCAGCTAATTGTATTTTTAGTAGAGATGGGGTTTTACCACGTTGGCCAGGCTGTCTTGAACTCCTGACCTCAGGTGATCCGCCTGCCTCAGCCTCCCAAAGTGCTGCGATTACAGGCATGAGCCACCACGCCTGGCCCATGGTGAGTTTTGAAATCAGGTAGTATAAGTTCTCCAACTTTGTTCTTTTTCAAGGTTGTTTTGGCTTTTAGTTACTTTGCATGTCAGTTTCTACTAAATGCCATCTGGGATTTTGGTAGGAATTGGACTGAATCAATGGACTTCTTTTATGAGATGAGGTCAGATGAGAAAGTTGGGGCTGGATGCTTCAGGACATGGAAGCCTGGAAGGTGGTTTGCATCTGCTGAAAGGGCAAAGACTGCTGCCAGAGGTTTTAAAGCAGCTACTGGCACAACTCCAGGCACATCTCGAAACATTCACATTAGTTGCTGGTTAGAAAACAAATGGCTACTCAAATGAGCGGTGACCTACATCAAACAAGAAGCTTTTAAGAGTCCAAGGCTACTTTCTATAAAGTGGCTGAAATAAGCACAATGGACTCCAGGAAACTTACTTCCCAGGGGTAAGGTAGGAGAAGATAAGAGGACAATAAAGGAACCACAACACTTCTACAATTATCCAAGATGATGGATCCATCAGGACCATAGGATCTCAACTCTTGCTCTGCATCAGAATCTCCCAAAGAACTTGAAACAAGAAACAAAACAAAACAAAAAACAGTCTGAGGGCCCTTCCCACAGAGAGTCTGATTTGAGTTAGTCTAGAGTTGGGCCAGGCATCAGTATATGAAAACAACAACAACAAACCTTTCTGGGAGATTCTAGTGCACACTGAGAATTGAGAACCAATAGTCCATGACAAATTCTTTATGGTCCAGATGGGGAGACTGAGGACCAATGGGGAGACTTATGGTCCAAATGGGGAATGCAAACAGTGCTGTTCCTGTGCTTTGGTCTTGGCAGCAGACAAGGCCTTGAGCCTGTCTCCTGCTTCCCAGCTCAGGGCCTTTCCATGGCACCACATGACTTCTCTACACAAAGACACCGAGGTCATTAATTAGTTCATTAATTCATGCATGCATTCATTTATTCATTCCACTGAGATTATTGAGTGCTTTATGCACCAAGCACTGTATTAGGCACTTTGTATATAACTGCACTTAATCCTCACATCGATCCTGAGAGGAAGGTATGTAATTGCCAATCCTATGTTCTATACAGAGAAACTGAGGCTTAGGAATGGAGCTCTTCCCAAGTCATAGAGCTGGTAGGCTGTGGAGCTCAGATTAATTCTTTTATTCATTCATTTATTAATCAAACAAAATGTGTCAGAATAAGGGAGAAAGAATAGGAATGACAGCAGATTTCTCATCAGGAACCATGGGGGCCAGAAGGAAATGGCACAACATTTTTCAAGGGCTTAAGGAAAAGAAACGTCAACTCAGAATGCTATATCCAGACACAATATCCTTCAGGAATGAAGGGAAAATCAAGACATCCTCAAACGAAGGAAAACCAAGAGAATTTGTTACAGCAGCTCTACTCAGAAAGAATGGGTACAGGAAATTCCTCTCACAGAAAGGAAAGGATAAAAAAGCTGGAAACATCAGGAAGGAAGAAAGAAAAAGGAAAAGAATAAAAATATGTGTAAATAAAGTCACTTAAGATAGTTCCTCTCTATGTGGTTGTGCCAGTGGCTCAGTATACAATTTGGTTCATTTGTTACATTAAAAGTTTTTAAAAATTTAAACATTTTTAATTTTTGTGGGTACAGAGTAGGTGTATATATTTATGGGTTACATGTGCTATTTTGATAGAGACATGCAATGTGTAATAATCACATCAGGGTAAATGGGGTATCCATCACCTCAAGCATTTATCCTTCGTGTTATAAACAATCCAATTATACTCTTCTAGTTATTTGAAAATGTATAATTAAATTTTTGTTGACTATAGTACATCTTAAACTTCAGGCTGGGAATCCCACTCTGTCCTCAATGTCCTGCTTAGACACATTTAGCAGAAGGTCTAGGTCAGTCTATTCCATTCGAGGTCATCTGTCTGGTTCTGGTTACCATGGTGACCCTACTTGCAAAAGCTTAGGAAGCCACCTGTCTCAAAAGACTCCTGGCTGCAGTGTTTTCTCTTTTGATTTCTCTTTTCTTTTGCATCAGCCTTCTGAATGATGGCTCAGGGCAGGTTTGGAAACAAACAGGCCATCGTCTTGTTCCTTGGCATGCCTTCTCCAAAATAGTCTCTTGTTTATTTTCATTTTGTGACCCAGGGTCAGCTGAAGAATGGACAGCTGAACAAACTACAACATGAGGGCAGCCAGAGAGTGCCTGCAGTGAGAAATCCATCCTGTGCCAGAGAGGACCCAGGAAGAAGGGGGCACGTGGTCCCAGAAGTCTTGTGCCACAAGATGTGGTCTCTGGAGGGTTTTGACAAACATACCTGGCTTGGTGCTGGAATGTGAAACACTGACCTCTTTCTTCCTTCTGGCTGATACAATGCCCAGTGAGGGAAGGCAAGGATGAGATGAAAAAAACATCCTCTTAAGGTGATGATGGCAGGTCTCCTGGAGGGTCTCCTAATATTGATTCACCCCTTCTCTCTCATATTAATAGAATCTGTTTCTAAGCCGGGCACATGGCTGATTACAATAAAAACTACAATTCCCAGCTTCCCTATGGCTAAATGTGGCCACATGATGAGTTCTAGGCAAGGGGATAGGAGTAAATTTTGAAGGGCAGGGGCGGCTTCTCTTTCTCCATGGAATGGGGCCATCTTGGATCATGCAGCTGAGCAGCAAGACATAAGGAGGTTGGACCCCCGTCATATCTGCAGACTAGAACAGCCACATTAGGACTTTTAGGTGAGAGAGAAATAGCCTTCTTTCTTGTTGAAGACATTGCTATTTTGAGTCTCTGTCAAAGGCAGAGAACTGCTACCATTTTTGGTTGATTGGTTTCCTTGGGTTTTAAGTAAAAGTAGCCTCCAGTGCCTGGCTCAGTAAAATTATTGTTATTATTATTATTTTTTGAGACAAGGTCTCACTCTGTTGCCTAGGCTGGAGTGCAGTGACATGATCACGGCTCACTGCAGTCTTGACCTCCCAGGCTCTGATGACCCTCTTACCTGAGCCTCCTGAGCAGCTGAGACTACAGGTGCATGCCACCACATCTGGCTAACTTTTTGTAGAGATGGGGTTTAGCCATGTTGCCCAAGCTGGTGTTGAACTCCTGGGCTCAAGCAATCTGCCCACCTTGGCCTCCCTAAGTGCTTGGATTACAGGTGTAAGTCACCATGCCCAGCCAGCAAAACAATTTTTAAGTGGACATTCATTCACTCATTCATTCATTCCCTCAGGCATTCAACAATTCATTTCCTAGTGATGTGCCAAGTATCACCGCATGGCAGGCACTGTTTTAGATATGGTGTTGACGCTGACATTCAGGTAAGAGAGACAGACAACAATAAAATGAACAGATACATAAGGAAGTGAGATAATTCCTGACAGACGAAGACACAGTGATGCTTCTACACCGCACTACTGAGGTGCGGACTGCAGATTGGCGCCTGCTCACAAACTGTTTATTACTAGTCTTTGATGAGATAAATAGAGAAATTGAAAGCCACTGTGTTTATTACCAGTCTAAGGTAAAGAAACTGAAAGCCGCTGAGATAAACAGAGAAATTAAAACCTCCAGAGCAATTTAATACAGTACTTTATGCCTGTTAAATCTAATAATAAAAAATCAGGCTTTTAATTTATTAAAAATTATAAAATAAAAATTAAACAAATTTAAATTGTTTTAAACTTCATTGTTTCTCAACCTCTTTTTCATTATTGCCACCCTTCTCCAGGGTTCTTTTATAGTTTTTTTTCCCTCCCTGAATTACCCCACCTCCCATGAAATTTTCTTATTATAGTTAGACTGTATATCTGTTTCGGGACTGTATGTGAATGTGTTTTTGCTTCACTCCCAGGGACCACTTTTTCCCCTCTTGGGATGATAGTTCCCCTGCTGGGAATACATACTCTGGTGATTCGTTTTTATTTTATTTTATGCTAAATGAGGGAAGAAGCCCTTGTCTTTCATGACACTGAGAATGAGAAGCACTAGGTAACATGGTGCCTGGAGGTGGCCTTGGTACCTGATATAGTTTGGCTGTGTCCCCACCCAAATCTCATCTTGAATTGTAGCTCCCATAATTCCCATGTGTCACGGGAGGGACCTGGTGGGAGGTAATTGAATCATGAGGGCAGATCTTTCCCATGCTGTTCTCGTGATAGTAAGTCTCATGAGATCTGATGGTTTTATAAAGGGGAGTTCCCCTGCACACACTCTCTTGCCTGCCACCATGTAAGATGTGACTTTGCTCCTCCTCTGCCTTCTACCATGATTGTGAGGCCTCCCCAGCCATGTGGAACTGTGAGTCAATTAAACCTCTTTCCTTTATAAATGACCCAGTCGCAGGTATGTCTTTACTAGCAGCCTGAGAACAGAGTAATACAGCACCCCAGTGAACAGCACCTCTCATGTTGGACGCTGTGCTAGGGATGCTATGTACAGTGACTTGTGTGACACTGCTGTCTACTCTCTAAGGTGGGCATTGTCCTTCAGTTTACCGAAACTCAGAATGGGAAAGGTTCCATGACCCAACACGAGTGTCTGAGCTGAAAACTGCTGCTCCTTCACACTCGCTAGTTTGGCCATAATAAAAATAGAAAAAGAAAAAGAAAAAAAGTGTTGGTGAGGATGTGGAGAAATGGAACACTCATACATGCTGACAGAATGTAAAACGGTGCATTAAAAACTGGAAAACATTGGATGATTCCTCAAAAAGGTACATGCAAAATTACCATATGACTCAGCAGTTGTACTTCTGGGTTTATACCCAAAATAATTGAAAACAAGTATTTAAGCAAAAACTTGGATGTGAAAGTTCATAGGAGCACTACTCACAGTGGCTGAAAGGTAGAAATGACCCAAGTGTCCATTGATGGCTGAACGGATAAACAAAATGTGGTTCAGCCATACAATGGAGTATTATTCCGTCATAAAGAGGAATGAGATTCTGATACATGCTACATAAAGCATGGATGACCTTTGAAAACATGCCAAATGAGGCTGGGCGTGGTGGCTCACACCTATAATCCCAGCACTTTGGGAGGCTGAGGAGGGTGGATCACTTGAGCCCAGGAGCTCTTAGCCTGGGTAACATGGTGAAATCCCATCTCTACTAAAAATACAAAAAATTAACTGGGCATAGTGGTCCATACTTGTAGTCCCAGCTATTCTGGTGGCTGAGGTAGGAATATCATCTGAGCTCGGGAAGTTGAAGCTGCAGCGAGCCCAGATGGCACCAGTGCACTCCAGCCTGGGCAATGGGAGTGAGATCCTGTTGTTACTGGTGGAGGGTCTTGACTATTAGTTGCCCAGGTTCTCGACATTTTGAACAAAGGATTGGACAAAATGCACAAAAAAGCAATGAAAGAATGAAGCAATGAAAGCACAGATGTATTGAAACCAAATTACACTCCACAGAGTGGCAGCAGCTCAGGAGTCCTGGTTACAGAGTTTTCCGGGGTTTAAATACCCTCTAGAGGTTTCCCATTGGTTATCTGGTTACATCTTATGTAAATGAAGACTTGGCCCACGGCTAGTCTGATTGGTTGCAAGGAAGGACCAGAGGCTGAAGTAAAATTACAAAGTTATACCCTGTGCAAATGAAGACTTGGCCCACAATCAGAGGTACTTTCTCCTTTTCATCTGCAACACAGTGGAAAAGGGGCAGGGAGTTGCAAAGGGAGTAACCTCTGATTCTTTTGTTACTTGGGGGTGCAGAGGTGGGGTTTTCCTTTTGATTCAGTTCTAGGAAGTCAGCATGAATTGGCCTTAGGTTCTCTGCCTCCAGACCATATTCTCCGGCCTCACTGTTTCAACACACACACACACACACACACACACACACACACACGCACGCACGTACACGTACACACACCCACACACACAAATAAACCCAAACAACATTATGCCAAATAAAATAAGCCAGACATACAAGGCCACATACTGAAGGATTTGTATTCATATAAAGTATCCAGAATAAGATAACCTACAGGGACAAAAAAGTAGGTTTGTGATTGCCAGGGCCGGGGGATGGAGTATTAGAAATGACAGCTTAAAAGTTATGGGGTTTCCTTTTGGAGTGATGAAAATGTGTTGGAATCAGAGGTGGTGGCTGCATAACATTGTGAATGCACTAAACGTCACTGAATTGTACACTTTAAAATGGTTAATGGTTAATTCTATGTTATGGGAATTTTACCTTAATTTAAAAAACAAAACTGCTGCTCCCACTACCTCCCCACACTGTCCCCAGGGCCTGTCTCCCAGGTTTTGGCAGCAAAAGGAAGGGCACAGAGAGGCCCAGAAAAATCAGACTACCCCCACCCCCCTTCTGCCACACTCCTGGGCACCCCGCACCTTGAGGCCCAAGAGAAGAGACTATATTGGAGTTTCAAAGATGTCTTCAGCCCCACCCCGGAGTTGAGGGAACAATTCCCTCTCTCTTTGGCACCAACTGCATACCCCCTTTCCATATTTTTCTTTCCTTTTATTGGCAATATTATGACTCAGTGTTAACCAGGCTGCTGAGATTCATTGCAGAAGGCTCTTCTGGATGGAGGGAAGACAAGCTGGGCCCAGCCCTCCCATGCAACACGAACCCCTGAGATCTGAGATCACAAAACAGCTTGCGTGCCAGAGCTGCTCGGAATCTGGGCGAGATTTGGGATCTTCAAAATATTCTCAGTTTGAAAGACCCATCCTCCTTTATTACAGCTGCCAGGAGAGCAGCTACGTGTATCTCGGGAGGCGAACGTGTTTTCTGCACCGATCCCGGAGCCTGATGCCATGCCTTCCTGTTTCCCCAACAACTGGAGATAACAGCATAAAAGAGCCAGTGCCAGCCGGGTGCGGTGGCTCAGGCCTGTAATCCCAGCACTTTGGGAGGCCGAGGCGGGCGGATCATAAGGTCAGGAGATCGAGACCACGGTGAAACCCCATCTCTACTAAAAATACAAAAAATTAGCTGGGCGCAGTGGCGGACGCCTGTAGTCTCAGCTACTCGGGAGGCTGAGGCAGGAGAACGGCGTGAGCCCGGGAGGCGGAGCTTGCAGTGAGCCGAGATCGTGCCACTGCACTCCAGCCTGGGCGACAGAGCGAGACTCCATCTCAAAAAAAAAAAGAGCCAGCGCCTGCCTGCAATACCAGGGTGACCTCCCTGCGAACTCAGCCCCAGCTGTGCAGTCCAAAGGGGGCACTCCGGAGGGGCCTGTTCAATTTCAGATCCCAGTTTACATGGTGGATTAGAACCTTTAAAAATCATATCTAGATAGTTATGTTTAATGGACAGATCCTCAAGAAAATGCTGAGGATGTATACGTTTTCTGGAAACTTCTCCTCAACTTCTCTGCTGAGGAAGTGCTCCCGGGGTGGTGGTCTGAGGTGGACAGTTGGGACATCCATGATGCACCAGGTATTCCTCATCATGTCATCACATGTGAGAGGTGGTAGGTGAGCCCAGGATTCAGGCAGGAAGGCAAATGTGTCAGGGTGATGTTTTGAGATGTTGCCTTGGGATTCTTCCTCCCAGACAGTCCCATCGTGGATCGTGGAGCCTAAGCTGGGGCATAGCAAGGTGGAAAGGAACAGCAGGAAAGAGTTATCCTGGCTCTTGAGTTCCCAAGTCCTCCTGAGAGTCTGGGAGGACCTGACTTTTGTTTTGGAGAAACACGCCAGTGTTTCTCAGCTCTGCGGGGAAGAATCCGTTTTCAAATGTCTGACCCTTTGGGGACTAAGATGTGGTTCACGACATGTTATTAGCATGCAACTCACACCACAGGCAATTGGCCCTGTGATGCAACAGTCCCAAACCTGTCTACACCCTATGCAATGAGATGAGCGTAGGATCATGTGCTTGGATGTTGTGCCCATATCTAATTACTGTAAACATTTCTCACTTTTTTTCTCAGTTCCATATTTATGTTTCTGTAGACCAGCAACAGTGTGAGGACTGGCTGCCATTGGTGAACCAACTGTGCATTAGATTGAGGTAGGCAAAATGGTTTAGTAGGAAATATGAATTAAGGGGGATCTTCTTTTTTTTTTTTTTTTTTGAGACAGGGTCTTAGTCTGTCACCCAGGCTGAGTGCAGTGGTGCCATCATAGCTCAATGCAGCCTTGATTTCCCGGGTTCAAGCAATCCACCCACCTTGGCTGCCGGAGTAGCTGGGAATACAGGCATGGGACACCACGCCCAGCTAATGTTTTCTTGTATTTTTTGTAGAGGTGGGGTCTTGCTATATTGCCGAGGCTGGTGTCAAACTCCTGGACTCAAGGGATCCTCCTGCCTAGGCCTCCCAAAGTGCTGAGATTACAGGCATGAGCCACCACGCTAGGCCTGATTTTCTTCAAGGAGGGCCATTCTTCAAGGCTAGGGAAATGGCGTAGGATAAGAGACAAGGGAAGAAGGAGAGTAAACAGATGAAGATGGGCCAGGCGCAGTGGCTCACATCTGCAATCCCAGCCCTTTGGGAGGCCAAGGCAGGTGGATCACTTGAGGTCAAGAGTTCGAGACCAGCCTGACCAACATGGTGAAACTCCCATCTCCACTAAAAATACAAAATTACCTGGGCATGGTGGCGCATGTCTGTAATCCCAGCTACTCGGGATACTGAGGTAGGAGAATTGCTTGAACCTGGGAGGCAGAGGTTGCGGTGAGCCGAAATCATGCCATTGCACTCCAGCCTGGGCAACAAGAGCGAAATCCCATTTCCACAAAAAAAAAAAAACAAAAACAAAAACAAAAAAAACATGAAGATGAGCAGTTGTGGACCCTTCACTTCTGTGCATGAAGAGTCCAAGGTCAGCAGCATCCAAACCTTACAGGCCTAGCAAGTGACACCAGTGAGGGAAGGAGGTGCTGCAGGCACAGTGATAGACGGCTTCAGTGCTGGGGAACAACAGGGGACGGTGGGGAACAACAGGGGACGGTGGGGACTGTGGCAAACTGGAATGCCAAACTGTATTTAGGGAGCAGCGGTTTGCGGCAGATACCACATGGCCTCCCAACAGGCATGCCTGATTCCTCACTCCCCTGATAGCTTCCTTCTGTCTAGGCTGATGAAGACTGAGTCTTGCATTCCTGGCCTCCCTTGCATGATGTGATGCTGGATCCTTCCTCAGGATGGCCATGTTATCCAGTTCTGGCCAAGGGGGCTTCTGGAAAAGACTCTTCTTTTGTTCCACTCCCCACACCCCCTCCCCTGAGTCATGTGAGGATGTAGTTCCTGGAATGACTGCAGCCACATTGGGCCATGAAGCCATGAGAGTAGAAGCAAAAGGCTCATATGCTGAGGTCAAAATGGGAGAAGGATAAAATGAATCTGATTTTTGATTATATAATTGAGCTGCCAAACTAACCTTGGGGTAGAAAGTTCTTGTTAAATATACAATAAATGTGATTATAGTTTAAGTCACTATTAGTCGGGCTTGTTATTACTTGCAGCTAAAAGCACTCCTCACTGATAGAACGCTATTCAGCTCCAGCCAACCTCTGCCCCATAAGAATGTGAGTCTAATGTAGCCAGAGCTCCAGAGCTTCTGAATTTGTATATAAAATCTCCTGAGTTTTAAATGCAGGTAACCAATACAAATTAGTTGGACAAAAAAACCAAAACCAAAACAAAATAAACAAAACTGTGTTTGTAGCATGGAGGGGGCTGTGGGTTTCCACGTTGTGATCTCTGCTCTAGGAAGACAGAAGAGTGAAAGGTTCCTGTGTCCTCAATGTGGCAGAGACACAGCTGTGAAGAGTCCCAGACCCAAAGGGGCCTCCTAGACCAAGACAGTGGCCTGGGTCCCTACAACGGAGAACTGGATGAGCTTTCAGCACTACAAATACACTGGCACTGAGTAAGATTCCAGACCATCGCCAAAATTCTGGAGAGTTTGGGGAAAGCCTCAAATGACTGAAATGAAACTTTCTCACTTTCCCAGAAGAATGGTGGCTTGAAATAGAAATTATAGGCCAGGTACAGTGACTCATGCCTATAATCCCAGCACTTCGGGAGGCCAAGGCAGGTGGATCATGAGGTCAGGAGTTTGAGACCAGCCTGGCCAACATGGCAAAACCCTGTCTCTACTAAAAATACAAAAATTAGCTAGGTGTGGTGGTGGTCACCTGTAATCCTAGCTACTTGGGAGGCTGAAGTTGCAGTGAGCCAAGATCATGCCACTGCACTCTAGCCTGAGAGACAGACATAGAAATTACATTGAAATGCTGAAAATAAAGTTTTATTTTTGGCCCCCTGAGCCTGTAGTCTGAGATTTATACCTACTATACAAAGGACAGAGGGATTCTTTATGTTCCAGGAACTGTGGCTCTCCCAGTGTGGGAAACTATGTGGACAGCCTCAGAAGCTGGTCCCTCCCCGCTCACCATCCTGCACCTCGGGTGTTAAGGCAGAGTTAATTCGGCTTGTGTACATTTTCTTCATGAGCCCACCCAAGACCCCTCTTGTTATTTGTTTCCTGTCATTCCCCATCACTCCACAGGCACTAATTCTGGTGTGCCTGTGCATATTCTCTTGTTTGTCTGTGCATTAGTGCAAAACGTGCACTAGTGTTTTGGAAGCAGGCA
The DNA here is from genome assembly GCF_002776525.5 of Piliocolobus tephrosceles. Taxonomy (NCBI): domain Eukaryota; kingdom Metazoa; phylum Chordata; class Mammalia; order Primates; family Cercopithecidae; genus Piliocolobus; species Piliocolobus tephrosceles. The sequence continues at coordinate 19,849,393 of NC_045453.1, read as the reverse complement.
TTTGTTTCTGTAAATTCTGTGTATATTGTTTTATGGGGTTTCCGTTTTCTCCCAGCATTAAATTGTTAAGATCCACCCATGTTGCAGTGGGCATGTCTCCTCCTCCACCATCTGCATTCTTTTTTAAGAGACTAGGTCTTGCTCTGTTGCCCAGGCTGGGGTGTGGTGGCGCGATCATAGCTCACTGTAGCCTTGAATTCCTGGGCTGAATTGATTCTCCTCCCACAGCCTCCCAAGTAGTGGGGTCTACAGGTGTGCACCACCATACCTGGCTATTTATTTTTCTAGAGATTGGGATCTTGCTTTATTGCCCAGGTTGGTCTCAAACTCCTGGCCTCAAGTGATCCTCCTACCTTGACCTCCCAAAGCACTGGAATTACAAACATGAGCCACCACGCCTGGCCTTCCACGTGTGTCCTTCACATCTCTCCTACTGACTCCCCCAGGGTCAGCACTAGTGTGGCTTCTCTCTCCCCCCATCACCAACAAGGCTGCCATTAACGCCCTCACACCCATCCCCTTGTGGGCCTGTGTGTGAGTTTCCTCAGGATATAGGGGGGACCTGGGATAGAGTGCGACCACTGGGTCCCAAGGTTGCACAGACCTAATTTCCTGAAGGGCTGGGTGCCCCGTCCATAGGTGGTTCCCACATCCCACATCCCTACAAGCACTTGGCATGATCCCACTTGCTATTTTTGCCAACCTATGGGACCAACATCTCATTTGTTGTCTTTAGTCTACATTTCTCTGATGACCGATGATTCTGAACATCCCTCCTTGGGCTTGTTGTCTTCTGGATTTTCTCCTCTTTTTAAGGAGAGGTGACAGTTACCATGCAAACCCCTCCTCCTTTTCCTGGGCCAAACCTGGTATTAACTTAATCCAAGCCCTTGGAAGACTTTCAGTTATTGGCATTAGCAGCTGGAGAAATACTAATGAAATAGTAATAATAACCTCCATTTGTTGAACACTTACTATCTTCCCCACCGCTTATCAGTTTGCATGCATTATCTTGTTTAATCTCCACCACAGCCCTAGGAAGCAGGCCCTCCTGGGAAGGGGTGGAGCAGGGTTCAAGCCCAGGTCAGCCTGACTCGGCAGCCCAGGCTCCCAGCCAGCAGGCCGTCCTGCCTCCACACACCTGTGGGAAGTCGCACAGGCCACTGCCTGCCTTAGTTCTTTTGGGCCAACCTACAGTGAACTCATGGTCACCCATGGATCTAACATGCCAGCCCTGGCAGTGCAAAGGAGGCCTCATGGATAATCCCAATGAATAAGCATCCTCCCTTCCACCTTACAATTTCTTTCCCCATAGCAAAGGGACTTCTACTGGTTCCACAGTGACACCTCAAAGCATGTGTTCTCCATCTTAATAAAGTCTTTCTGATGCTGATGTGAAAATAAAATTCCTGAAAACCTACCAGGACTGCAAGTGGAAAAGGTCTGGAGGTATGAGATGGGGTGTGATATAAAAAGGAGTCAGCATATAATGTATACAATGGAAAAGCCACAAGTAGGTACAGAGGCATGAGCCTGTTAGAAAACTCACCCACTCAAGCACCGTGACCACAGCCCAAGTTCCAGAAAGGGACAAATCCCAGTCTTCATAGTCTATTTCTGTTTCTTTTCTTTATCCAGAATACAAAGTGGTGAAAGTAAAGACATGGCTGCAGCTGGCAAGCCCTGCCCCATTCCCTCACCTCCTAGGCAAACCTTTCATTCACCCAGCTGCTCATTCATTGTCCTTCAGCCATCGTGTCTTCGTTGAGTGCCTAGTACGTGCTGAGATTGATTGATTTCTTCCTCCCTCCTTTCTGTCTTCCTCCCTCCCTCCCTTCTTCCTTTCTTCCTCCCTCCCTCCCTTCCTCCTTCCTTTCTTCTTTCCTTCCTCCCTCCCTTCTCTTTCTTTCTTTCAACAGTGCCTCACTCTGTCACCCAGGCTGGAGTGCAGATGTGTGATCTTGGCTCACTGCAGCCTCAACCTCCCTGGGCTCAAGTGATCCTCCCACCTCAGCCTCCCAAGCAGCTGGGACTACAGGTGTGCACCATCATGCCCAGCTAATTTTTGTACTTTTTATAGAGACAGGGTTTTGCTCTCTTGCCTAGGTTGGTCTCGAACTTCTGGGCTCAAGCAATCTGCTCGCCTCGGCCTCCCAAAGTGCTGGGATTATAGGTGTGAGCCATCGTGCCCAGCCCTGAGATTTCTATCTTAAGAGCGGGGTCCTGTCTCCTTGGATCTCAGAGCCTGGAAGGGGCAGGAAGACAACAGAGAATTTGGGCATAACTCATGAGATTTTCCCTGATAACTATGGACACATGGTTGAACTTTTTTTTTTTTTTTTTTTTTTTTTTTTG
>NC_045453.1:19783430-19846938 GCF_002776525.5 Piliocolobus tephrosceles | reverse complement strand
TTTTTTTTTTTTTTTTTTTTTGAGACGGAGTCTCATTCTGTCCACCAGGCTGGAGTGCAGTGGCGCGATCTCGGCTCACTGCAAGCTCTGCCTCCTGGGTTCACACCATTCTCCTGCCTCAGCCTCCCTAGTACCTGGGACTACAGGCGCCCGCCACCGCGCCCGGCTAATTTTTTGTATTTTTAGTAGAGACGGGGTTTCACCGTGGTCTCAATCTCCTGACCTTGTGATCCGCCCGTCTCAGCCTCCCAAAGTGCTGGGATTACAGGCATGAGCCACCGCGCCCGGCCATGGTTGAACTTTCTGAGCCTCAGTTTCCTCATCTGTAAAGTGGAGCTAAGCATAGTTTGTTTATCTGGCTTATGATGTCAAAAATGCTAGCATTTCACCAATTTGTCATTTAAAAAAATTCATGGAATAAAAACATCCAGGGAAGGTTTTTTTTTTGTTTTTTTTGTTTTTTGTTTTTTTAAAAAAAACAATTTGGATAGGACCAAACAGCAGAACCCAAAGCAGACAAAGGCTCCTGGGGCACCCATGTTGGGTTCTCAGCTCCGAGACCAACCGGACGCCTGGTCCACATCTGCCTTGCTGCTGCTGAGTCGTCGAGTCCTTCTTTCCATCTTAAAAACTCCAAACCCACACCCGGAGCCTGTCTTCCTGCATCTTTGCTCCACGTGGAGTCCAGCCCACATCTGTGTTTAATCAAATCAGTTGCTAAATGTCACAATGGCCTCATTCACAGGTAGCATAAAGCATATTTAACTGGTAATAAAACAATCCGCATGCCTGAGAACGCCATTTCAGATAGGCTGCCCTGTCACTGTGTCTCTGCCACACAAGTGGGGATAATGCCACGGCAGGAGCAGGGGTGGCGGGGGCGGGAAGAGCCATCCTGCTGCAGAGGAGAAAGCTATCACATGTCGATCCACATGTGCTGGTGTGGGGAGATGTCCAAAATGCAGTGTGGGGTGAAAAACAAGGCGAGTTGCAGGACAGTGAGGCTACTCCAAGCACATGTTGGACTGAATATTTATATTTGTTGATTTCAGTTGAACAGGGGATCAATACATTTGGAAGGCCTCTTAGGGGAGATGGCATTTGCTAAATGGATAGGAAGGAGCCAGTTACATCATGAAGATGTGGGGACAGAACATTCTAGGTTATGGGAAAGAGCAAAGTGCAAAGACCCTGAGGAGTGAGGATCTGAAAGAAGCAAGAGCAAGTGAAATTTCAGACAGGATAAGGGGGCAAGTGTGCGAGAGGAGGTCAGAGAGGTCATCAGGAGCTGCACAGTGCTGGGCCCAGGCGAGGCGGTTGCAGCAAGGCATTGGGGTTTATTTCTGATTTCAGTGGGAATCCCCAGAGATGAACGCTTTTAAACGGGAGTGACGTGATCTGATACAGTATAGGGAGGGACAGACCATCTGCCTTCACCCAGTTTGGTGGAAACAGATCAGGGGATCGCAGTGGATCCCAAGACCAAATACCTATTCTTCCTGCAGAGGATCTCCTCTGGAGGGATTCTTGGGAATGGTAACCCAGAAAGACCACAGTTTCTGAAACAAGTTATATACGTTGGAGAGAGATTTTCACTGATACAGTCCCATGCAAGGCCATGAGGTTTGAGATGGCTTACACTTCCCTGGTGAGAATTTGGCACGGATGGATCACGTGACTGAGCCTGGACCAATCAGTGCATCATAGTCCCCTGACCACAAAGACTGCTTTAGGGGTGTGCACCTGAACTAACAGGCAGGACCAATGAGAGGGAATCTCAAGATGACGTATGGTAAAGAGGCTGGAGCTGCTGCAGCCTCTTGGCCACCGTGAGGGCAGAGTCTGTCAAAGCACAGCTGCAGAACACAGAAAAAGAGAGAGAGAAAGAGGAACCGAATCTGGCTGACATGTTTGAGCTCTGGATCCATCTATGTGTGGAGCCCATAATAGCTAGAGTTTTCAATAAATTCCTGTAAAAATATTAAGTCAGTTTGAACTGGGTTTTATTTTGCTTGTGTGCAAAAGAGTCCAAACTGAATCAAAAGTTCACAGGTAACAGTAAGAGAGAGATGGGAGCAGGGACTGGCATAGCTAGGAGACTGGCTGCATGTCCCCCAAGTGAGTACCAGAGTCACATGTCTGAGGGACGTGGGGAAGAGCAGCAGAAAGAACTCCGTATGGGACGTCCTGGGGTCCTGGGGTCAAGTCCCTGGCTGCCCAGGTGTCAAATCTCGAGTGCTGGGCAAAGGGGTGAATGTGCTCGTTTTCTGTCTATCTGCGTTCGTGAAGAGGATCTGAGAGGGGAGGAGGCTTTTACTCAGTACACCTTGCTTATCTCAAGCATCCCCCCACACATGCACAGAAACACCTGGTGCAGGGTAGACACTCAGTGCTGATCTGTTGAACGGAATCAGTGAAACTGATGGATTCATGAATTCAACAAATATTTTTTCATCACCAACCCTACGCTGACGGTATACGAATTTCAGGGGAAACTGAGATCAATGAGACATGATCTATTTCCTCAGTGTCATTCATTCATTCAAACCGGAGATAGAGATGTCAATGAAATGATATTTATTCCACAAATAGTCACTGAACAGCTCAAGCCAGGAGTGGCATCAGGGGCAAGCTAGAGAAGTGGGAAGTGCAGTGCTCAGTGCCTCACAATCTCCATGAACAAACCCCGTCCATTCTGTCATATGGACAACTCAGGTTTTCTCAAACATAATTATAATGATCACTTGTACTTATCATATTCTTACTGGGTGACAGGTACTTCTCTAAGAAGGTTAATTGTATTAATTAATTTGATCCTCACGACGACATTATAAGGTGAGTATTATCATCATCAATACCAACCCCATTTTACAAATGGGGAAACTGAGGCCCAAGGTCACTCAGTAAGGTTCTGAGCTGGGATGCAGACTGCAGCAGTTTGCCTTGAGTCTATGACCCTAATGACTCTACTTAGATCCTAACCTGACTGCTTCTCCTTGACAACCCTGAGCCCCTCCTTTGTGGAAATTTTAGCCCATGTATTCTCAAGGGGGCAAGATCACCCCCACCCTCGAGACTGCCTGTAAGCAAGTAAGATTATTCCATCTCCCAAGAACCAATATTCACCTCCTTGGGTGATAACTGGCTCTTGGGAGATACAAGAATTTTACTCTTTTTTTTTTTTTGAAACGGAGTCTTGCTCTGTGGCCCAGGCTGGACTGCAGTGGCCGGATCTCAGCTCACTGCAAGCTCCGCCTCCCGGGTTGACGCCATTCTCCTGCCTCAGCCTCCCAAGTAGCTGGGACTACAGGTGCCCGCCACCTTGCCCGGCTAGTTTTTTTGTATTTTTTAGTAGAGATGGGGTTTCACCGTGTTAGCCAGGGTGGTCTCGATCTCCTGACCTCGTGATCCGCCCGTCTTGGCCTCCCAAAGTGCTGGGATTACAGGCTTGAGCCACCATGCCCGGCCATTTTTTTTTTTTTTTTTGAGACAAGGTCTCACTCTTGTCCCCCAGGCTGGAGTGCAGCGGCACGATCTCAGCTCAATGCAGTCTTGACTTCCTGGGCTCAGGTGATTCTCTCACTTCAGCCTCCCGAGTAGCTGAGACTACAGGCATGCACCACCACACTCGGCTAATTTTTTGGATTTCTAGTAGAGATGGAGTTTCGTCATGTTGCCCAGGCTGGTTGAGACCTCCCGGGTTCAAGCAATCTGCCCATCTTGGTTTCCCACAGTGCTGGGATTACAGGCATGAGCCACTGCGCCTGGCCGAATGTTACTCTTTTTATGCATGAAGTAGAGATACACCTTCAGCACATAAACAGATGTACGGCATATCCGTGGCATTCGCTTTTCATAAAGAAGCCTTTCTTGCTGAGAAACTTGCAAAACCAATAAGGGTTCTAAGGGTGGAGAGAGAGAGATCTGGGTGACCTCCAATTTCCATTCTCCCTTATTCTTTGTAATTTCATCTAGAAGAAAAAATGTCTAAAAAGGATCCTTGAGGTGGGAGTGGGGTGGGGGACAATAATGAAAAAAAGGTTGAGAAACTATGTAAGGTGCACATGGAGGGTAGCCAATTCCATGCCCTCCACAGGCAACGGGGTAAGTGCTGGGGAGACCAAGATGATCCAGACACAGTCTTTGACTTCCAGAACCACATACGGGGTACACTCAGTGACACCGAGTCCGACGCAGATGGTGGCTGGAAATATTTCATGTCTCAGTCTTATACTGTGAATATGGATAAAAGAAATAGAAGCCCGTTTGGGAGGTTGAGACAGGAGGATTGCTTGAGGACAGGAGTTTGAGACCGTGCAGAATGTGCTGTGATGAGTCCTTGGCAGCCAGTGCTCAACGAGAGGGAAAGTCTGGTATAAGCTAGGGTCTCGCCCCAGGGCAAACAGAGGCCAACATCTGGTTAGTGACAGGGTGGCTGTCCAAAACACCATGTTATAGCCTCTGTTCTACAGTTTCCTGGCAGTAAAGACAACCTTTTCCAAACTGATACTTTTTCAAATGGAGAGGTCAAGTGCTCACCAAAATGACCGCCCACGGCAATGCTCGAATGCCTCGTAAGATCACAAATCCTGTATCTGTCTGTCCCAACGGGGCAAGGAGCCTCGTAAAACGCTGCAAGGTTCTCAGGTACGCCTGCTGGAGCGCTGCACTTTCTCTCTCCAAATATCAACTCCACTTCTGCAAAGCCGCTTGTTTCAAGTGTTTACCATTAGGAATAAGGGTCCTTCTGCAGACCTGTAAATTCCAAGTGGGTTCACCTAATGCACCCCAGGAGGATGTGGAAATACCTTATGCAAAAGCCACAGCTTCCTTTAAGATGTCTCTCACTTTTAGATCAAAGCCTTCTCGTCCTTGGTCCTAACAGCTATAATTCACTCCTTTCCTTAAAACCTCACATTGCTTATAAAGGTTTGATGGTCCGAGCAGCTGCGGACTTTGGCTTTCATCTCTGCTGGATTTATTTCCCCTTCCCTGATCATCTCTTCCAATCTTCATTGCTCGAATTATTTCCAAAGTCCCTGAATGTGGCTGTTTTTCTTTGCCACTCCTGCCATCACCAGGGGTGTTTTTAAGCCTTCTTAAAATTTGGAGGGTGTTCACAGTTACTGAGTGCTTCATATGTATTTACCATGTCAGCCCAAGCGATGGGTGAGGTCTGCTGACGTGTCCTGCTGAAAATTTTGTGTTTGTTTTATATTTTTCCCTCTCGCTACACACAGAAAGCATTTAAACCAAGCGGTTAGGACCCAGACTTTGATGATCAAGGTTAACAAGAGAGAAAGCCCAGCTCTCCGGCAGGCATACCTGAGAACCCTGCAGATTTTTACGAGGCTCTTTGCCCCACTGGGACAGAGACAGGATTTGTGATCTTATGAGGCATTCGAGCATGATGATCAAGGTTAACATCACCAGTAATAAGACATCAGCATCGTGCAGCCCCTGGGAAGATGCACTGAGGGTGCAACATCACTTATGTGATCTCCTTGACAAAAATGCACAGCCTCAAGCTAATCACAGGAAACATGAGACACGCCCATATTGAGGGACCACTGCCAAAATGTCTGGCCGGTATTCATCAAAAGCGTCAAAATCATGAGAGACAAAGACAGACTTGCGGCAGAGAGTGGGGGGTCTGTCACAGATGGGAGCCTAGAGAGAGAGGCACAGTTACATGCAAAGTGGGACTGCGTTTGTCATCAGTTTATGAATGTTATAAAGAAACACCTGAAGCTGGGTAACTTCTGAAGCAAAGAGGATGAGTTGGCTCATGGTTCTGCAGGCTGTACAAGCATGGCGCCAGCATCTGCTCAGCTTCTTGGGGTGGGGGCCTCAGGGAGCTTTTACTTGTGGTGGACGGCAAAGCTAGAACAGGTGTGTCACATGACAAGACAGAGCAGGGGCTGTCACATGACTAGACAGAGCAGGAGCGAGGGAAAGGGGGAGGTCCCAGACTCTTTGAAACAACCAGATCTGCAAGTGAATTAACAGAGAGAACTCATTCATTAACGAGGACAGCCCCAAGCCATTCACGAGGGATTCACCCCCATGACCCACACACCTCCCACCAGGCCTCACCTCCAACAATGTGGAGAGGACACACACCAAACCATATCAAGGACCCTTGACTGGATCCTGGAACAGAAAATGGATGTTTCTGGAAAAACTGGTAAAATCCAAATAAAGTCTGTAGTTCAGTTAAAGGCATTGCATTAAGTCATTTTTCTAGTTCTGATCACTGCCCGATGGTTATGTAAGAAGTTCACATTAGGGAAAGCTGGGAGAAGGGCTTCAGGGAACTCTCTGTACTACCTTCGCAACTTTTTCTGTAAGTCTAAACTTAATTTAAAATAAAAAGTTAAAAAGAAACAGAATAGGGACTGACTGAGTTTGAATCTGCTATTTACTGGCTGTGTGATCCTGTGCAAGTGACTTAGTGCCTCTGTGCCTCAGTTTCTCCATCTGCAAAATGGGTCTTAAAATAGCACCCATCTTCCAGGGCCATTGTGAGAACCACATGAATTAATACATTTAATGTGCTGAGTACCATAATGCGGTAGAACTCAGAAACGCTGGAACAAACGTCATCCACTATTAGTATTATTCTTCTTACTCTCACCTCTGCTATTTCTCTCTTGTTGGGAGTGAAGGAGGGGACACACGTTCAGCAATTCATAGAGTCCTGAGCCTCTCAGCCTGGCACATTTCATAATATCTGCCAGGGAACTGCTGCATAGTATTTTATTATTTATTTTTTTTGAGACAGAGTTTCACTCTTGTTGCCCAGACTGGAGTGCAATGGTGCGATCTCGGCTCACTGCAACCTCTGCCTCCCAGGTTCAAGCGATTCTCCTGCCTCAGCCTCCGCGAGTAGCTGGGATTAACAGGCACCCACCACCACGCCCAGCTAATTTTTGTATTTTTAGTAGAGACAGGGTTTCACCATGTTGGCCAGGCTGGTCTCAGACTCCTGACCTTGTGATCCACCTGCCTTGGTCTCCCAAAGTGCTAGAATTACAGGTGTGAGCCACTGCACCCAGCCTGCATAATATTTTGGAAATTGACAAAACTTACTAATTTCCCATGAAAACTAAGATTCTGGGCTTCCCTTTGAACAAAAAAGTGGGGGAAGCTCTGGCAAATGGGGCCCATTTTCTCGTATGTAATAACCATACTCTTTTTAGATGGAGTAGCAGCCCCTTTTAGATGGAGCATGTGTTCTCCATGTGACCACACTCCCCTCCCCTCCCTGAGGTCTCCTTAATACCAGGGAGAAAGGCCATCATCCTTGTCCTGATACCTTTCTTACAGTTAAAAATGTTTCTGTGTATCTGTAGTAGGCAGAATAATGGTCCTTCAAAGATGTTCATGTCCTAATCCTCGGAATTTGTGAATAAGTCGAGTTAGTTTATATAGCAAAAGGGACTTTTCAGATGTGATTATGTTAATGGCCTTGAGATGGGCAGGTGATCCTGGATTATCCAGTGAGCCCAATATAACCACAATTGTCTTACTAATTGTCTTATTAAGAGGGAGGCAGGGGTGCGGTGGCTCAGCGGCTAGGAGGGAGATGGATGGAGGGAGGGGCTACAAGCCAAGGAATGCGGGTAGCAGGGAAAATGGATCCTCCCATGGAGCCTCCAGAAGGAAGCAGCCCTGCCAACACCTTGATTTTGGAATTCTGACTTCCAGAACGATAAGGTCATAAATTTGTTTTGTTTTAAGCTATTAAGTGTGTGGCACTTTGTTACAGCACCAGTGGGACACAAGACAGTATCCACGTCCCTAACAAAAATGAGAGACAGGCTGGGCATGGTGGCTCATTCCTGAAATCCCAGCACTTTGGGAGGTTGAGGCAGGGGGATTATCTGAGGTCAGTTGTTCAAGACTAGCCTGGCCAACATGGCAAAACCCCCTCTCTACTCAAAATATAAAAATTAGCCAGGTGTGGTGGCACACGCCTGTAATCCCAGCTACTTGGGAGGCTGAGGTGGGAGAATCACTTGAACCCGGGAGGCAGAGGTTGCAGTGAGCTGAGATCGCACCACTGCACTCCAGACCGGGTGATACAGCAAGACTGTCTCAAAAAAAAAAAAAAAAAAAAAAAAAGAGAGAGAGAGACAAAAAACAAAGCAGTGCCTGCCTGCCTGCCAATCTTTTTTCTTAGGCTTAGCCCACTTTACTCCTCTGCGTGACCTGCCCTACTCCTGTGGGCATCTGTGTTTGCTGACCCTTACCTAGGAGTCTCAAATCATCCATGCACTGATTCATTCACACACACGTTTAATGGGGAACTGCTCACTCCCAGGCCCAGAATTACTCACTGAGGGATACAGAGGGAATAAGACACAGCCCCTGACCTTCAGAAGCTCACAGTGTAAGTGGGTATTCAAGGGGATGCACTACAACATTTAAACTTTGAAAAGAGAAAAAAAAATCATTATTTGAGAAATGTACATGATACATTTTAGAAAAATGAGCAGATTGCCCTAATCTGATCTTATTTTTGTCTTCACAATAACCCAGGGGAGATAGATATCATACCCTAGCCTGATCATCTTAAAAATAAGGACATTGAAGCTTAGAGAAGGAACATGTTTAAGGTTGCCCAGCTAAGTGGTAAACTGTCGGCAATAAGAGTTGTACTTGCTCCATGAGGCAGCTCAGATCCATCAGAACCCTTCCCAGATACACAAGACTTCACCAAGCTGCTGAACTCTTGAACTCACCTTAACAGTCATATTTTACCACGGCATATTTTATAGTGTCAAACCTGGTCCAGAACTGGCCCTAGTTTGGACCCTTTGTGGTTGCAGCCACCTGGCGACACATTTTGAATAGATGAATGGACTAGTCCAGAGAAGGCAGATTAGCATGAAATCCATATGCACTTGGCTAGGAGGGCTTGGACCCAGTCCACTCCGCTACACAAGCCTCCCATCAAAGCTCACTCACTGGATGTTTATACCAAGGGGGGGCTGTTGTTTTAGGATGAGGGCTGGAAATTCTGGTGGGCAGCCCACAGCTGACACTGCTCTGTACAGAGATGATGAAAGACGCAGACACCTTCATCCTTGGGTGCATCTACATGCTGGTTCCCCGACTAGCCATGAGCTGTAGAGGCTGGTAACTGCCCACAATGTCCATTCTTTCCTTCTCTCTCATAGTGATTAAGCTCACAAGGTTTAGCGGGGTCCATGGTCATCCTGAATAAATACGACATCTCCCAACTTCCCTTGCAGGTGGGTGTGGCCAAGTGTCTAAGATCTTGCCAATGCCACCAGTAGATGTGTTGTCTGTAACATGTGGGTTTTGCCCTTGAAAGGAAAGTGTGCCCCATCTTTCCCTCTGGTTGGACTAGGACATGGTGGTGAGTCATCATGGTGTCATAGACTGAATGTGTCCCTCCAAAATTCACATGTTGAAAGCTAATTCCTAACATGAAAGTATTTGGAGGTGAGACCTTTGGGAGGTGATTTGGTCACGAAAGTGGAGCCCTCATGAAGGGGATTAGTACCCTTATAAAAGAAGCCCCAGAAAGCTCTCTTCTTTCTGCCATGTAAGGACACAACAAAAAGACAGTTAGTGATCTATGAACCAGGAAGAGAGTCCCCACCTGAACCTAACCATGCTGGCACCCTGATCTTGGACTTCCCAGTCCCTAGAACTGTGAGAAGTAAGTGTCTGTTGTTTACAAGCTACTCAGTCTATGATATTCTGTTTGTATAGCAGCCCAAATGGACCAAGACATTAGTCTTAAGATGTTAGCTGTCGTATAGAAGAGGACAGCAACACAGGCTTGTGGAACAGCAAAATGAGAGGAGTCTGGGTCTCCTCCTCTGTAACACCCAATTGTTACATAAGAGAGAAATAAACCGCTACTTCATCGAACCATTGTTAGTTTTGGTCTTTGTTACAGAAGCTGGACATATACCCTTACACTATTCCCAAACCTGCACATACCATTGATGGTGAAAAAAAATTCTCAAAAACAGGCCCCTGCAAATTCCTGACAAAAGTTCTCTTGGTTCCACAGCAATTCCATTGTTCATGTAGATGAATATGAAAAGAGTTGAGGAAGAAGACAGGGGCAGCTTCAGGCAGAACGTCTTCACGGTAACAAATCCGTGGAAGCACTGTGCTCCAGTTACTCTAGAAACTTGCGAGACATTCTAAAGACAGGATGTGGTAGGTTGCCTTCAAATATGGCTGCCAAGAATTCTTCTGATCCCTGTATGCGTATAGTGTTCCCACATCTTCCCCTTTCCTTGAATCTGGGCTGACCTTGTGACTTGCTCTGACCAACAGCATGTGGCAGAAATGATGTTCTGGGACTTCTGAGCCCAGGCCTTAAAAGAGCTGGCAGTTTCCACCTTCTCTTTCTTGGAACCCAGTACTATGCTATGAGGAAGCTGGTTGGATATCTGGAGGAAGAGAGTCCATGTGGAAGAGAACCAAGGTGCCCCAGCCTATAGTAGCACCAGCTGCCAGATGAATGAGGATAGCTTTCTTGGGCATCTCAGCTGAATGCAACTGTTACGTGTGGTCCTAAGTATCACCAGGAAGAGTGGAAAACCACCGAGCTGAGCCCAGTCAACCCAAGGCATTATGAGAAATGATACATTATTGCTGTTTTAAGCCACCGCATTTTGGGGTGTTTTGTTACACAGCAATCACCAGTCCATATACTGGGCTTATTATTTCCCCAGGCCCAATTACAGTTCCTCAAAGCCCCTTGTACTCTTCCTTCATAGCAATTACCACAATTGCAATGACATAATTAGGTACATGATGATCTGTTTAGTATTGTTTTCCCTCTCTAGATGAGTACAGTGAGAAGCTGCATATTTACGCATCCTTGGCAGTGTCTCAGTCCTGGATTTAGTACTAGGTTCTGCTGTTCCCTGATTGTATGACCTTGAGCAAGTCACTCTGTCTCCCTGTGACTCAAATTTCTCACTTACAAAATGGGAGAAATACCAGTAATTACAAGATTTTTGTGAGATGAAATGAGAGAATGTTAGTTAAGCACTTGGCATGCCCTCAATAAATGTTTGCTGAGTGAAGGAATTAAAAAATGAACAACGTTCTACAAAAATGTGATGGCTGAATGCACCATGTGCTCAATGCCAGCTTCTTAGTGAGACCTAGCCTAACCACCTGGTTGAACAGTGCAACTTGCTATCACCCCCACCCCGCCACAAAGACTCTACTTTGTTCCTCATTCATAGCATTTTTCATCCTACAATACAATGTACTTATTTATTCTATTACAAATATTGAGTTTTGTCACACTGTAAGTATTGACTGTTGTCTACTTTGTCCACGGATGCATCTCCAGTGCCTGGAACAATGCCTGGCACACAGAAGGTGTCACCCAACATACGTTGAATGAATGAATAAGTCTAAGAAGGGTTCATGGGCTATCTGTGGCTCTTGGAAGTGTGGACCAGAGCATATGGAAAGCAGCCCCACTAGAGAAAGGCCTCTCGCTTCCTCAAGACACCTTAATGCCATATGTTGAAAATCGTCTGGATGACTGAGTCTATGATGACTTTGATGTGAATGGTGCCCCCTGGAGTTGTGTAAAATCAAAAGCAGAGCCCCAGTGGGAAGGGTTGGCTGTGCTGATAAACAGTATCCAGCCTTTGTCCACACCAGCACACCCCATGAACACTTCCCTAGTGCCCTGTCTCCAAAAAACACGGATTTAAGTCTGTGGTTAAAAGGATAGTCTATTACTGGACAACCTGGACAACTTTGTTTGGATCCAAACAGTTCATAATGTTGAACTATCAATATCTATATCCTATCAATATCCTCTTGATCACTAGAAAAGTGAGATAACTACTCAAAAACCACTCAACGTTGACTGGGAAGGTGTCAGCTTCCACTGACCCACTCAGACAGGACAATGATGATAATGGCAATAATGATGATGGTGTGGTAAGACTGAGAACTTATGTGTCAGCAAAGTTTCTGTGAGCTTTATACATATTAACTTATTTAATCCTCACAACAATTCTATGAAATGCATATTATCATCAGCCCATTTCATAGACAAGGATACTGTGGAACAGAGAGGTTAAGAAACTTGTCCAAGGCTACCCAGCTAGAAAGTGACAGGAAACAGTGCAAAGTCAGGCCAGGTCATAAATGAAAGGATAAACACCACCGTCTGAAGACAGCACTGCAGAAAGGATGCTGAGAGGTTCCACAAAAGAATGCGGCCTGCACCCATGACCATGGGCAGCTGGGGAGAAGCAGGACTGGCTTCAGGGCTACTTCCAGTCCTTGGCTGTGTTGGAAGGCACCTGACACCTCCTTCCTGAGACTCCCGTACGCCCTTCCCAGCCTGAACGCTGGCTCCCCCTTTTAAAACATTCCCTTTCCGTGGGTCCCCTGCCTGTGCCTCCTGTCGTACTTAAATATACATCTGCACTGCGATGAACTTTCATTCCCCTGGAATAAGTTTGCCAATAAAAACAAAAGTGGCCTCAACATGTAGAAGTTCACAGAGAAATCCTTTTAAGGAAAAATATAACATTCATACTCTCGGGCCCAGAGCTCTGTAAGAGAGCAGGATGAACATTCTTTTATCACAGCTCTGTAGAGCTGGAAGGGGTCTGAAGGATTAACCCTCCCTTTCCTCCCTCTCTCCTTTCCTTAAGTATTTACCGTCGCCCAATGAGTGTCTGCTCAATATCTGTTTCCTCTCCTTTCTTGTTAAGAAAATCCAACTGGAGTGGCAATGTACCCAGGTAAAAATAATCACTTCTTTATCTCCCTTGCAGCCAAGAGTGGCCATATAACACCAATCCAGCCATGAAAGCAAAACCTGAAAACTTCGGTTTTCCTGATTGTGGCATTGCTCCTTCTTGCTTCTCTCTTATGCCTTCCTGTAATGTGGAGGTGACGGCTGCAGGTGAAGCAGCTGTCTTGTGACCATGAGGTGACAGAGGCATAAGGATGAAAAAGCTAAGTCCAAGTATAGCAGGGTAGACCGACAGAGGGAAGCTGGGACACTGGGTTCTCTGTTGCTGGTGGCTGAATGAATTCTAACTGATAATGTGTGACAGGTGCTGTGGGTTCTTTGCGATAATGGATGGTTCCCGCCATCTGGAAGCTCAAAAACAGCCTAACTCCTGTACTTCACCGATGGGGAAATGGAGGGTCAGAGGCTGAATGACCAGGGTCATATACGAATTTGTTACAAAGACAGGGTTAGAACCCAGACTTATGTCTTAAAGTCCAGTTTTGCTCTTTCTACCAATCTAGGGCTGCCAAAGTGTGACAGAAACCACCAGTGATGATACAAAAGATAATTTTAGATGACTTTCCTTTTAATTGTCTTTTAATCGATCTAATAAGCAGCCTAGCTCAGAAGTGAAGAGCTTGGAGTCTGGAGCTAGACAGCTGGCTTGGGTCCAACTCCTGGCTTTACCACTCATTAGCTGAGCGACACTGCACCTGTCACTGACCCTTGCCGTGCCTCAGTTTCCTCTTCTATAAAATAGACGTGATAATAATTTCTACCTTATATGGGAGTTGTAAGCACTTAATGAGGGAGCACCTGGAAGTATTACATTAGTATTAATTATTCCTGGGTTAAGGAGAACATCTCTCACACTGGCTAATCTCTCTGTGTCTAAGTGAGAACCGTCTTCAGATTGGATACTTGGCTATAATTTAATTTTTAGTGAATATATTCTTACCAATTTTATATTTATTTTATAATTTTATTTTCAGTGAGTTTATTCTTACCAATTACCTTCCATTTATGGCAAACAATACTGGCTTTCCATTTAAGGTAGTGCTATAAATTTGGCTTTTAAAATGAATTTACTTTTGAACCAAAAGAAGTCTGTAAATTTAAAAAAATCGAATAATAATCGAGGTGGAATTTTGATGTGACAAAGCTATGTAAAATATAATCAAAGTATAGGAAACATTTACTAGACTGAGGGAGAACAATCTGAGCACCTATCCTAAAACTTCCCTCCTGTGGTCACGGCAGGCATCATTAATTGATCCCTGCACACCTTCCTACTGAGTTTAACAAGATGTTCACTGAATGAAATTTTCCAATGGCTTCCTTGATTGGTCCAGTTCTCTCAGACAGAATTCAGAACCTGGCACTGCAACTCAGTGATAAAAAGAGCAGACCAGAACAGACAGCTGGCAGTTGCTAAAAGCTTATGAGTCCTGATAGGTTTAGGGTTAGGTTTTTACCATTTGTATAAAAGTGTTCAATATACATGTATGCTTAGACGAGCACAGACTATCTCTTGAAGGACACAGAAGAAACTGGTGATGGGGGTTGCCTCTGGGGAAGAGATTTGGATGGCTGTGGGTTAAAAGTGGGAGACAGACTTAACTGCTACCTCTGTACTATGAGCAGGTATTAAGTATTCAAAAAAACGTAAGATATATTAAGGGAAAGAGCATGGGGAGGGAGGCTTTTCTGGCAGGTTGGAGTTTCCAGTTCCCAGTTGCCAAAGTTTTCAGATTTCCTTAGGATCAGGGGATTCTTTAAACACTAGAGAACAGAAATCAGATTTTTCTGTACGCAGGGGTGGGACTGCTACAGCAGGCTGGCAGGAGGAGCAGGGAGCTGGGGGCTGCACCCACCTGCTGGGTATCTAACTTCCCTGTGGAGGGTGGTTTATCCTCCAGCCAGGCCTAAGCTCCTTACCTGCTGGGACCCCACAGGGTGCTTCTGGCCCCCTGCAGCTGTGAGCACACAGCGGAGCCGCACGTGTTCTGTGAAACCCTTGGCACGCCCTCAGAACACGGACTGTCCAGTGATAAGACGCTGGTTACATAAGCCCTAAGTCACAGTGGTCTACAGGTTTTTGTTTTTTAACCTCCCTGCTAACCTTCAGACACTCCCATTTCTAGTGACAGTTCAAGACAAGTTTTAGTGTAGTGACAGTGATAACAGCATTGACTCTCAGCCAGCCACCACTGACTCTGAGCTGAGACCCAAGCTTCTTAACCTGTGTGACCTCAGGCAACTTGCTTGATGTCTCTGTGTTTCAGCCCCTACCTGTTGTGTTGCTGTGATTAGAGGAGCTACCCACGTAACGCGATTAGAACAGTTGCTACCGTATGGTTGCTATTTTTCTTGTGTAACAGCAGAGCGTATAACAAAACAGGAAATAATGGAAGCAGTGCTGAATGTCCCTGAGGGCTGGCCCCGTGCTGAGCCCCAACTCTGCGTTTTCTCACTAGTCCTCAGTTTGGCTTTACAGGAGAGGTACAGCAATTCCCCTTCGACAGACCAGAAAACTGAGGCTCAGACTGTGGAAGGAGCTTGCCCAAGATCCCCCATTGAGGGAGATTCGGAGACAGGCTCTAACTGGAACATACCATTCTTCAAAGACTGCAAAGACCGTTCCCACTTCTTTACGGAACAGTATTTGCAAACTGGGTAAGACCTGCTAGTGTGCATGAAATGAATTTAGCGGATAGAACCAATACTTAAAATGGCAAACATTTACCTGGTGTAGTCTGCACCAAGCATGGCTAAACATTGCGTCTGTTAAGTATTTGATCTTTGCCGAGCACAGTGGCTGACGCCTGTAATCCCAGCACTTTGGGAGGCCAGGGTGGGTGGGTCACCTGAGGTCAGGAGTTTGAGACCAGCCTGGCCAAGATGGTGAAATCCCATCTCTACTAAAAATACAAAAGTTAGCTGGGTGTGGTGGCGGGCGCCTGTAATCCCAGCTACTCAGGAGGCTGAGGCAGGAGAATCGCTTGAACCCAGGAGGTGGAGGTTGCAGTGAGCTGAGATCGCACCATTGCTCTCCAGCCTGGGTGACGGAGCAAGACTCTGTCACACACACACACAAAAAAGCATTTGATCTTCACAATGACCCTATGAGATGAAGAAGCTGGGAAACAGAGAAACAAAACAATATCCCACAGTCACACAGCTAACAGCACAACCAGGATGTGAACCCAGGCAGGCGGACTCCACAATCTGTGTCTTTTATCTCTACAAGATGCCGTGCCTCAGGAATAGGAAAAAAGAGAATTGAGAATATTACACCTATCCCAGGCAGTGAGGGTGTGATTTTATTGATACTTTGTTTCAATTGTAGGTATATTCATGCTCCAGTGCCAGCTCAGGGTTAAAATATAAAGCACATTTCTTTCTGTTGGTCTAGATCAAGGGACGGGAGAACATTTTCTTTAAAGGGACAGATGGTAAATATTTTCTACTTTGGTCATATGGTCTCTGGTTGCAACGACCCAGTTCTGCCTTTGTGATAGGAAAGCAGCCATAGACAATATACATAATGAATGGATGTGGCCATGTGCCAATAAAACTTTATCTGTAGACACTGAAATTTGAATTTCATATCATTTTCATGTGCCATGAAATATTCTTCTTCTTTTGATTCTTTTCCTCAACCATCTGAAAATGTAAAACCCATTTTAAGCTCATGGCTAGTACAAAAAGAGACAGCAGGCAGATTTGGCCTGAGGGTTTTAGTTAGCCGACACCTGGTCTAGGTCAAAATAGTTAGAAACTCACTGTTATAGAATTATAGATTTTTTTTTTTTTTCCAACATCTGCTCTGATTTTTTGCTAAGCCCAGCCATCTCAGGGACAGGACGCAGTTCTTGACCTCAAGCCTCTTGTGGCTCAGCCAGGGACCCTGGCTGGGTGATGTCGTGGGTAGAGTTGCGTCCCCTGAAAGGCTAAGTTCATCTCCTAAGGCCCAGTAGCTGTGAAGAAGATCAATGTTTTTTTGTTTGTTTTTCTCCTGTTTCGAGAAGCCCCTACTGTCTTCACAAAAGCCCCTCAGAAGACAAATACTGTATGATTCTACTTACAGGAGGTATCTAAAGTACTCACACTCTTGGAAACAGGAAGTCCTCGGCGGCTGCCAGGGGCTGTGTGCGGGGAATGGGGACTAGTTGTTCAATGGATATAGTTTCAGTTTGGCAAGATGGAAAAGTTCTAGAAATCTGTTGCACAAAGTAGTGCACACAGTTCACTCTCCTTACTGTATATTTAAAAATGGTTAAGATGGTAAATTTTATATCACAATGAACATTGTGTGTGTGTGCGTGCACACACACACACACAGACCCCTCGGGGTTTCCTCTGCCCTATGTGGACCTGTCCCGAGAGCATCCTTGTGGGCAGAAGCAGTAGTTCATATTTTTATTTATTTGAGACAAGGTCTCACTCTTTCACCTAGGCTGGAGTGCCATGGTGCGATCACAGTTCAATCTCCTGGGCTCAAGCAATCCTCCCACCTCAGCCTCCTTAGTAGCTGGGACTATAGGTACATGCCACCATACCTGGCTAATTTTTGTAGAGACAGGGTCAACTACTTTTTTCCCTGACCACCCCACCCCTACCTAAAATCATCGGCTTCCTGATTCTCTCCCTTGCTCTATTATTTTTTGTACATGAACCCATCACCATCAGAAACACTATGAATTTTACCTAAAATTAAAAATATATATACATCTACCTCTCCCCGTTAGAATGTAAACTCTGCAAGGGCAGTTTTTATCTGTTTTGTTACTGCTGTAACTCCCAATTCTGGTGCCCAGTGGATGTTGTGAATAAATACTTACTGAACGATGAACATGTGTGGTAGAGAGAACACATGCTCCTACCCACCAAGATATCCAATGAGAATCCCAGGACCTGTGGATATTTAGGTTACGTGTGTGACAGAGGGAAATTAGGGTTTCAGATGGAATTAAGGTTGCTAAACAGCTGAGCTTAAGATCAGGAGGTGATCCTGGATTACCTAGGATGGCCTAATTTAATCACCAGGGTCCTCACAAGTGGCATAGAGAGGCAGCAGAAAGAGTCAGAGAGATGGGACTACAGAAGATCAACCCATTGTAGCTGGCTTGGGGAAGGGGCTACAAGCCGAGGACTGGGGGCAGCCTTGAGAGGTTGGAAAAGGCAAGGGAACAGATGCTTCCCTAGAGGCTCCAGAAGCTCTGCTGATGCCTTGATTTTAGTGCAATGAGATTTCTGAAGTCCAAAATGGGAAGATAACAAATTTATGTTGTTTTAAGCCACGAAGTTTGTGGTAATGTTATAGAAGTCATGGAAAACTAATAATACAATGCAACACATAACAATGCAACACGTAATAATACCAGTGAACATGGGGTGCTTCTTTTGTGCCATGTCTATTCTCGGTGTTGTATGTGTTTTGACTCATTTAATCATTACAACAACCTGCTGATGAGTAGGGGCATTCCCATTGATATGGTTAGGCTTTGTGTCCCCACCCAAATCTCATCTTGAATTACAATCCTCAATCCCCATAATCCCCAGGTGTCAAGGGAGAGTCCAGGTGGAGGTAACTGAGCCATGGGGGTGGTTTCCCCCATATTGTTCTCATGACAGTGAGTGAGTTCTCATGAGATCTGATGGTTTTATAAAGGGCTCCTCCTTGCTTCACTTGGCACTTCCCCTTCCTGCCACCTTGTGAAGGTGCTTTGCTTCCCCTTCACCTTCCGTCATGATTGTAAGTTTCCTGAGGCCTCCCCAGCCATGCTAAACTATGAGTCAATTAAAGCTCTTTCCTTTATAAATTACCCAGTCTCGGTCAGTTCTTTATAGCAGTGTGAAAACAAACTAATACACCCATCATTTGCATCTTACCAATGTGGAAATAGAGGTCCAGAAAAACAAAGCCCCTTACCCATCACACAGCTGATAACTGTCAGAACTGGGATTTGAATTTAGGTGATCTGGGTTGTGTCCACATTCTGAACCCCTGTACTTGGTTATGCAGGTGACATAGGTGGTGTGTGCAAAACTGTAGAACCTACCAGAAGGAAATAAATAAAGCAAGAACTTTGGATTCTGGCTGCCTGGAGAAGTGTCCTGATTGGCACTGAACTAATCTGTACTGAAGCCTGAGGCAAAAGGAAAAATGCACACTCTTATATGCATTTACTAAAATATCCTCCAATATTATGAAGCAAGTGGAAGAAGTTAAAAACACTATTATCAAAAAGCATGACTTTATAATCATCCCTGCGTTGCCAAATCTGTCTGCTTGCCCTCCTCACCCTGCCATGGCAGGACCATGATGCCCGTGTGCGCCAGAACTCTGGGCTGATTGGAAACGACCATTCCTGTTGCACAATATTGCTGGGTCACAAAACAAACAGTCTTTATTTCAAAATTTGATACTTTGTTCATCAGGGAGTTTTTGCATGAACTTTGGCTATTTTAAATAGTGCATTAAAATACTTATCCATGACTGAATTTCCTGGCACTCTGTTACATTTTGCACTTGGAGCCAGTGCCTCTTTTGCTTCATGCTAGTCCCGGCTCTGATCCTGGTTAGCCACCTCCCAGCTTTCTCGCTTCCTCCCTTGGAGTCTCAGTTTTCTCATCTGTCAAATGGCAACAACTTGCTGCAAACACTGAAGTGGTGACCAAGGGAGTGAATACTGGCCAAGTGCTCAGCCTGGTCTGTGGTCCCCAGAAGCCCTCATTTCATGTGAGCATTTGTTTTCTTCTTTTGAGATAGGGTCTTACTCTGTCACCCAGGCTGGAGTGCAGTGGTACAATCACAGCTCACTGCAGCCTCGACTGCCCAGGCTCAAGTGATTCTCCCACCTCAGCCTCCCAAGCAGCTAAGACCACAGGTGCATACCACCATACACGGCTCATTTTTTTTTTTTTTTCAGAGACAGGGTTTCACCATGCTGCCCACGCTGGTCTCGAACTTCTGGCCTCAAGAAGTCCTCCTGCCTCAGCTTCCCAAAGTCACAGGTATGAGCCACCAAGCCCGGCCCAGTGTTAGCTATTTTTATGATCATTCAGCACCCATCACTACACTGGCCATTAATTCATGACGGCCCTGATTAGGCTTGTGGTCACTAGGTATTTGTCAGACAAACGCTGACTATTAGGATACATTATTAAGCGTCACTGCCTCAGGGTCCCGAGCTGCCATTAGAGAGAGGAGAACAGAGGTGCATGCTGGAGAGACATCTATTATGAATTTTTTCTTCCCCTTGGGGAAGGGGTGGCGGGTGGTGGCAGACAGAAGGGGCTAGTTTTAAAACAATAAAGTCAATTTGGTACGGTCTGCTTCAGTGTTTTGAGATCTTTGAAAGAGATATTGTGTGGCTATGGGAGGGGGTGGCCGGGAAGAAGGTTCTATTTATACTTAAAGAGCGAGCCCTGACCTTTGCTGGCATTGGCCTCTTGCTGCCTCACTTGCTGGGGCCTAGACCATCTTTGCCGCCACCGTCTCAGACTGAGACTAATGCAAGCCAGCTGAGCAGCAGGATCCTTGACCGACCTCTTTCACTTGGGTGGTTTCAATTTTTGCTAAGCCCAGACAGCTCGGGGACAGGACGCAGTTCTTGGCCCCAAGCCTCTTGCAGCTCAGCCAGGGACCCTGGCTGGGTGATGTCGTGGGTAGAGTTGCATCCCTTGAAAGGCTATGTTCATCTTCTAAGGCCCAGTAGCTGTACATGTGATCTTATTTGAAAACAGCGTCTTTTGCAGATGTAATCAAATTAAGATGAGGTCATAATGGATTAGGGTGTCCTCCTAAGAAGAAGGAAATTTGGACCCAGACACACAGAGAGAATGCCATGTGGCGATGAGGGCAGAGATTGGTGTGAAGCCTCTATAGGCCAAGGATTGCCAAGGAATGCCTGCCATCACCAGAAGCCAGGAGAGAGGCACGGGGCAGTCTCCCCCTGAGCTTCCAGAAGGTACCAACCTTGCCAATCCTTGGTTTCAGACTTCTGTCCTCCAGAACTGTGAGATGATAAACTTATATTCTTCAAAGCCACCCAGATTGTGGTGCTTTGTTATGAGAGTCTTAGGAAATGTATCCAGGCGATTTTGTTGACTTGCTGGCATTCATCAGTTTTCCTTTTAACTTTGGTGGGGACAGGGCCTTGGGCACAAGGATAGCCTAGCCTCTGAATTGCAAAGTTGGGGATCCCTCCTCGCCTTGGTCCCGGGAAGCTGGTTCACCCACAGCAAAGTACATCCCTTCTCTGAGCCTCCACTTGCACACTTACGCAAGGAAGATACTGAGCAAGATTCCTGCATCCAGACTCCACTCATCTCCCTGCCCCCACACAGTTTTTACAATAGTCTCAAACTACCTGGCCTATTATTTTATTTAATATTTCCCTTCTAGGCTGGGCACAGTGGCTCACGCCTGTAATCCCAGCACTTTGGGAGGCTGAGGCGGGCAGATCACGAGGTCAGGAGATTGAGACGAGACCATCCTGGCTAACACGGTGAAACCCTGTCTCTATTAAAAATACAAAAAAATTCGCCAGGCATGGTGGTGGGCGCCTGTAGTCCCAGCTACTCAGGAGGCTGAGGCAGGAGAATGGTGTGAACCTGGGAGGCGGAGCTTGCAATGAGCCAAGATCGTGCCACTGCACTCCAGCCTGGGCAACAGAGTGAGACTCTGTCTCAAAAAAAAATAAAAATAAAAAAATTTCCCTTATATCAGCTTAATGTTGACTCACATTTTCCTGAGCCCTATCCATATAATCATTCATTGTTTTTACTTAAATAAATTTGTGTGAGAAGACTTTACATTATTACTGTAAATAGAAAATCAATACCACTTGCCATTAATGATAAATACAAAACATAAAAAATATGTAGGGAGCAAATGTTTTTAATTCCAGCTAAATACTGTTGTCTGCCAAAGACCTTAAACCTGGGGTTTCCTCTCATCTTGTTAAAAAGAAATATTTGCAGGGATTAGAGACACACTGAAGACATATTAGCACCAAACAGAGACTTCCTTCCTCCCTTTATCACTGAATCAGAAGGGCTCACAGATGACAGAAAGGGGAATGGCTTCCTCACTATGAGACCCAATGACTTTGAGTGTCACTTTCATGGTCCATGTTAAATAATCTGTTGTGCCAATAAATCAGTCAGGAGAGGTTATCGTATGATGTGGTAACAAACATCCCCAATATCCCACTGGCTTGAACTCAGAGTTGATCTGTCTTTCATGCTATATGTCCACTGAGAATCATCAGGGACTCTGTTCACTGGAGTCACTCAAGAGCACCAGTTAAAGGAGCAGCCTTCAATTTGAACACTGGCAGAGTCTTGTAGTGGCCATTGAATGCTCTGGCCTGGGCATGACATGATCATTTCCACTCTCCATTCAGTGGCTAGAATTAGTTGATTGCCTCTCCCTGACACCTTGCCTGCAAGAAGGGCAAGAAGTACAGTCCTGCTACTCTGGGTCATTATGTATGATTCAGTGTCAGGAATAGCACTAAAGGCAGCCATAGCAACTCATCCAGGCCCCGGGATGGATTGACTTAGACTAACTCATATCAGGAGTTGGCAAACTATGGTCTGTGGGCTGGTCACCTGTTTTTATAAATAAAGTTTTATTGGAACGCAGCCATGCCATTTGTTTATGCGTCATCTACAGCAATGTTCACAGTGCATTGGCAGAGTTGGGCAATTGCAACAGAGACTGTATAGCCTGCAAAGCCTAAAGTTTTTCCTATTTGAACTGACCTCTGACCTAGATGATGTCTATCACCCCTTCTAGAAATATAGTTCTGAGATCCTGGGTTGTCTCTAGTAGGCTTCGGTATCTGCCTCCTCTTGGCTCTCTTCTCTTGCTCCTGAGTGATCAAAAATACCCACTGACCTAAAGGTCAGGCAGCCAGCTAGGGCCCGCATGCAGCAGCAGCTGGGATGGCCCTGAGCTTTGGTCTTGAGGGTTGCACAATCTTTTTTAGCTGCCAGTTCTTACAGGCTACAATTTAGGGCTGGAGTAGCAGAGATGCTAAGTGTGACGAGACCTGGCGAGGCCTGCTGCAGGAATTGGAAGGGGGCCCTGGCTGCCACAAAGGGAGACACACACAGGGACAGCAAATGGCTGCAGCAACCAAAATTCGAGACTGCAGGCTTCTCTGTGAAAACAGTGAAATGTGGGAAGTTTTGCCCATTTCAAGGGGAATGGCTGAATGCCATGGTGTAGCCATAACAATAACCATGATAACCAATGCAAGGAAGCACTTGACTTTGTCCCAGGCCCTGTCCTAAGCCCTATGTGTATATTATCCCATACAGCTTCACAAAAGCTACTCCTATAGATCCCATTTCACAGATGAGAAAATCGAGTCTTACAGCCAGTGAGTGCAGAGGCGGAGATTCAACCCCGGCATCTGGCTTTCTCAATGCAGTACTGCAGTGCCTGCAGAAGCCAAACAAGAGACTAAAGTGGGTTTGTTTGAACCGACTTTGAGAGATCTCCGAGACATGTTACTTGGTGAAAAATATAAAAGACAACTTATAAAACAAGATGCACACCAATATATATTATTTATGTTTAAAAAAACAGTATTTTCTACTGGTAAGAAGAAAAATAAGCTTGTAAATGCATACACAGAGAAAGTTAGGGAAAGATACACACTAACAGCACTGATGTGGTTTAAAATAAATGTATGAAAAATAAAAAGCAGCGTAAGAAGGCAGGTGGATTCAGGACTAGGGGGCTGAGCTGCCTTCCTGGGACATGTGTCAGCTACTGAATGGGAAATAATACAAAAATCAGGAATTCCTTGCATGTTCCCAGGGAAAGAAGCACACAACTCAAAGGCGGGTGGAATCTGGGCTCCGCTCCCCGCTTTACCACCTGAACTTTTAGGAGCAGCAAAAATCTGGTTTGCTTTAAGGGTACACACTGAGTATCCCATTGCCTGGCTTCTGTCCTGGCTGTGCATCCTCTCTGAACTGAGGAGTTACAGGGTCTGTGTGTCTGTCTGTGCCTCTCTCCTAATAAGTGGCTCCCTGCCTGAGGCTGTATTTCCCCTCTATCCCTTAATTACCCCTTCAATTCCTGAACAGAAGGCTGGGGCTGGGAGCAGGCTGCTCTCCTTTTATCTCTAAGGAATTAGCAGGGCAGGGACTTGTACCTTGGATAGGACTCTGCATTTTTTGTGTGTTTGTACTGGTTTTTAAAATTTGGTGCATTTTCTTTTCCTTTTTCTCATTCCACTCCCTTACCCCCACCCCCGCCCCTGCCAACGGTCAGATGGCAGAGAGATTTCTTCTATGACTTTTTCAACAAATTTTGCAGGTGCAGACCCTGGTTGTGGGCCCAGTTCTCATTTCATGGAAACATCAGAAATAAAAATGGTAAACAAATGAAATGATAAACAAGTGACACAAAAGCAATGACATCAAAGCCGTGCTCTGGGCCTTCGTTCCTTTGGGAGTAAAAAGATAAGTTGTGATAGTTCTAGCATTTTCTGAATGGGGTCACTGCGATCTGGCAGGCATTGTCACAGGTACATTTGTGAATATTGGCTTTACTGTGTCTGACCTAGAGAAGGGGAGGGGAAGGCAGAGGCAGCCACAGGTCGGGCACTGTCTCAGGACGGAGCTTCCTCCTGGCCTCCTTGCAGCCCCTGCTATCTGCCCATAGTCCACTTATCCCAGTAGTCAACTGGTCTTTCTGAGATGCAAACCAGATCACCTGCCCTGTTTTAGAACCCCATGGCTTCCTGGTGCCTCAGCACCGGCCACCTCATTCCCTACCCCTCTCCCCTTGGCTCCTCAGCCACTTGGCCTCCTATCTGCTGGTGACACTTGTGACCCACAGCTGGCTCTTCCGAATTAGCAAGTGCCAGCTCCACTGTCACTTCCTCAGAGAGCCTGGCGTCTTTCCTGGTTTCTCTTTGTTATATCTCCCTGTTTATTCTCCTTGGAGCACTCATCACAGTTGACATCATCTTGTCACTTGCTCATTTCCTTACCCACTGTGTGTTGTCAACTGAATTGTGGCCCCCAGATTTGTATGCTGAAGCTGTAAACCCCAATGTGACTGTATTTGGAGACAGGGCCTCCAGGGAAGTAATGAAGATTAAATGAGGTCATAAGAGTGGCAAGGTCATAACTGGTGTCCTTATAAGAAGTAGCAGTCTGGTGCACACCTGTAGTCTCAGCTACTCAGGAGGCTGAGATGAGAGGATCGCTCGAGTCCAGGCACTTGAGATTATAGTGACTATGATTGCACCATTGCTCTCCAGCCTGGGCTACAGAGCAAGACTCCATTTTTCAAAAAAAAAGAAGACAGCACAGATTTCTTTCTCTGTGAACTCAAAGAGGAGAGGTCATGTGCTCGCAGAGCGAGCACATACAAGCAAGCCCTCACAAGGAAGAGAATCTGCTGGCACCTCCATCTGGGACTTTTAGCCCCCAGAGCTGTGAGAAAATAAAGTTCTGTGGTCTAGGCCACGCAGACCATGGTATTTTGTTATGGCAGGTCAACTAGACTCATGCTCTGCCTGTATCCTCTTCCCTGGGATATAAATTCCATGAAGGTGGGGTTTGACTGTCAGCCTGGGGCTGCGTGGCCCACGCTTAGCATGCTGCCTGCAATGGAGCCTACACTGGTGAATGTTTGCTGAGCGAAAGATGTTCATTCCTATACCACAGCCATCTCTCCCCACGCCTGAACCTGCCACTGTGTAAACCAGTGGTTGGGTGGCTGCAGTACCCCTAGGGGGTGCCTGGAAATTCATGGGGACACTTTTATTGGGGACACTAGTGGCATTTAGTGGGCAGGTGACAGAGGTGCAGACATTCTGCAATGAGTGGAGAGTCCAACAAAAGGGATACCATTCCCAGGTCCCATCTGACTTTCAAATATCCAACCAAACATTCCGGCAGATAAGATCTGGTTTTAATCATATGACCTGAGAATACAGAGCTCAGCCAAATCCAACCCACCACCTGCTTTTGTAAATAACACTGTCTTGAAAGACAGCCTTGGCCATTCATTGTCGTATTGACTATGGCTGTTTTCAAGCTACAATGACACAGTTACGAGTAACTGGGACAGAGACTGATGACCCTCAAAATCTAAAATATTTACTCTCTGGCTCTTTTATAGAAAAAGTTTGCTAACTTCTGTTCTAGCATATCAGTCCATTTTACACGTAGAATTTTTTTTTCAGGGCTTTAACATACATAGAACTTTGTAAGAATGCTATTGTAATGTGTTCAATTAATGTGTACTGTATTCAATAATTCTTTGTTTTTTTTTTTTTTTTGAGACGGAGTCTTGCTCAGTTGCCTAGGCTGGAATGCGGTGGCGCAACCTTGGCTCACGGCAAGCTCCGCCTCCTGGGTTCACGCCATTCTCCTGCCTCAGTCTTCCGAGTAGCTGGGACTACAGGCACCTGCCACTACGCCCGGCTAATTTTTTTTGTATTTTTAGTAGAGATGGGGTTTCACCATGTTAGCCAGGATGGTCTTAATCTCCTGACCTCGTGATCCGCCCGTCTTGGCCTCCCAAAGTGCTGGGATTACAGGCGTAAGCCACCGCGCCCGGCCTGTATTCAATAATTCTTAATTGAATATTTAGCGGTGTTCAAGTATGTGTTGTAGAAAAAAGAAAAAGAGATGGGGTGAATGAAACACAGAGCAAGTGTTATAAAAACGTAGTGAGCAGGCAAGGAGCTTGGGCAATACGGGCAAAATGTAAAGATGTGTTAAGTGTAGAGAATAAGAAAGTTAGTAACCCTGCAGAAAGAATGAATGGGAGGTATGAGGAAAAGGATGTAAGAGACAGCAGTGCTACTTACAGAGGAAGGGGAAAAAGGAGTAGGTAAGCCTTAAATATTATGAAGGACCTGATCATGCTTCCCCTGCAGATACAGTTATGTCAACCCCAAATCAGCTGCCCACTGGTGACAGCCATTATGGCCTCATTCTGGTTCCACCTGTCTTCTGCCCTGAAAATATGGATAAAAGCCATGGCTGCCCATCAAGGTAACCAGTGAGCTACAGGGTGGCCAGGCAGAGTTGCCCCAGCATGTCTTCAATAAGCTCCTTCTATGGGCTGAGCCCTCGTTCCACTTCAACTCTTATTCTAGAAACCACACCATCATTATTCTTCCAGCTGATGTGGCTGAGAGAGACAGGACACATCCATAACCTGTGGCCCTTCTGCCTTCTTGCACCCCGTCCTGAATATGTTAACCCCCATTTATTCCCCTTCTGAGCTCAGAGTACCCTGCCTTCACATCAGTTCTCTGCATGGTCATGATGGAGTACACAGTTAGCAAAATGGCAGCCTGTGGCCTGAATCCAATCTGTACAAGTGCTTTGGCTTGCATAGTAAGTTTTATTTTATTTTGTTTTTAAAAATTTGTTGCTACCAATTGAAGTCTTTTTAATTGGGAAACTTCTTACAAAATATTTCTGGCATTTGTTTTTTTAAATTTAAATTTTGAATAACTAATCTATGGCACTGCAATAACCAGCTTTAATGGGGTGGGGCTACCCTGGTATATAGGGCTGGGGCTCCTTAGTTTGTCACAGGCCCCACCCAGCCATCTTCACACACTGACTGTGTGGGCCGGCTCCTGAGGCATCTGGGTATGTGACCAGTGGCAGAGTGAAGAGCACAGGCTTGGAGCCAGAAGGTTGCAGACTCCGCCTTGACCCTGTGTCCTAGTGCTTTACGGGTGCAATTTTACATGTGTTGTGCCATCATTGGATTATCGTCCATCTCCCAACCCTGGTGTGAACTCCAGGGGGACAGGGACTGTATTTGTCTTGCTCACCTCTGCTTTCTCAGCACCTGGCACAGTGCCTGGCACAGAGGAGATGCTGCCTTAATATCTACTGGGATGATGGCTGTATGAAGGCACCAGCTTCTGTCACTCACCAGCTCCTGATGCCACACATAGACCTGCTTTGCTCTGAAAATTCGTCTGATAGTGAGGGCAAGAAGAGAAGAAGGTGAAGCATCTTCAAAAGAGAAACAAACAAAATGTTCAGGATATTAGCTTTTCCAGCTCTGCTTCTGCACGTCTAGGAAAAACCTACTGTCTTCGCGCAGGCTGCTGTAACAGAATACTGTCACCTGGGTGGCTTAAACAGCACATATTTAGTTCTCATAGTTCTGGAGTCCAAGAAGCCCAAGGTCAAGGTGCCAGCTGGTTGGATTCCTGGTGAAGGTCTTCCTCCTGGCTTGCAGATGGTCACCTTCTTGCTGTGTCCTTGCATGGCCTGTCCTCAGTATGTACATTCAGGGAGAGACAAGGAGGTCGAGAGCTGTCTCTCTCCTTCTTAAGAACAGTAATCCCATTCTGAAGACCTCACCCACATGACCTCATCTAACCCTAACACCTCCCAAAGGCCTCATCACCAAAACCCATCACATTGGAGGTAACAGCTTCAACATATGAATTTTAGGGAAGGGGAACAATTCAGTCCATAACACAACTTCAGAGTTAGCTTGGAAACATCCCTTAGACCTGTGCTGCCCAATAGAGCAGGTGCATTTGCAATTAATTAAAATTAAACAAAATTAAAAATTTAATTCCTCAGTTGCACCAACCACATTTCAGTGCTCAGTAGCCACCTGTGGTTAGGGGCTATCACGTTGCACAGCCACACAGAGCATTTCCATCATCACAGAAGGGTCTATTGGACAGCACTGCCTTAGTAAATTGCTGTAAGCTAAACTCCCTCCTGATCCCAAACTCATTCTTAGTCTTTCCAGCTGTTTCCACCTGTTACCTCCAGTGGCTTTTTGAGATAGGGGTGATCAAATCTAACTTGTTATGTAACTAGGGAAAAGACCCTCCATTTAAACTCTATACGTTTTAGATTCCGAAAACTTTAGCTTAAGCAAAAGGCAGCAAGCCTGCCAGCACACATGAAGGGGAGGGGAAGGTGACCCCCAGGCTGGAGGTGTTGCACAGGGCGAGAATGCTGACATGCATGGGGAAACCTCACTCACTTAATTGTGTGCAGAAGAGTTGCTGATTCACATTAGGAAACTCGGCCTCAGTCCAACAACCCATAGGATGCCAAGCCTGGCTGCTGTCTTGACCGATGCAGTGAGATCAGGAAGATTTAGACTGCTCAAAACTGGCTGGGCTGGGACAGCCTGAAAGCTGCCATCGCCAGGGAGGAATAGGGAAATGACTCCATTTCACCATGAGGAGGCCACTGGGCTCCACTCTCAACAATTGCCACAGCGATCACTCAAGTTCTCTGGAACACACCTCACCGATGAAACAAGCCAGAGGTGGGGGAACCCAAAGGAGGTGATCTGTGTGGTTCCCCAAGTCACCAGTTGGCTTGTGATTTGCTCCATGCAGTCATCTCAGGACCTGTGGTTCAGTTAAGAAAATATGGCACAAGATTGCAAGATGTGGGCATGAAGCCAGCCTTATATGTGTTTGTGTGCTTCACAAGGTGCTTCAAAGAGAGTTTAATCAATTGTCCATATTGAAAAAGAATAAGGAGATTTCACATTAAACAGAGTTTTGGGGATCACTTTGAAAAATGGAAAGATGTGGTCTCCTTGGGATCCAATCTAGAGGGGCAGCAATGGGCTGAAGCCAAGTAACGCCCCCCTATCCCCAGCACTGGTGGGGGGTTTAGTCTCTAGTTTGCTACGGTTCCCACCCTCCCTATAACCCTATACCTAGCTCATATCTCTCTTTTACATTACTGCATGGCCCTGTAATATTTGAGTTTGAAATCCTGATTAAGAAGAACCACATCCTGGAGCAGGTTCAATCCACAGACTAGTAGAATCATTTTTGAAAAAGTAACATTTCTTTGTGACTTCAGATGTAAATATTTCTTTTCAGTTTGTCATTTTGTTTTCTTTTTTTGTTTGTTTGTCTGCTTGTTTTTTGTCATTTGTTTTGTTGTTTTGACTTCTGGTGTTCTTTGCCGTGCCAAAAAGAAAAAAAAAATTCTGTAGTTGAACCTGTCAATCTTTTCATTTATGGATTTTGGATTTCTGAGTCCTGGTTAGAAAAGCCTTTTCCACTCCAAGGTTATAAAAAATTGTGCTGATTCTCATTCTAGTATTTTTATGGTTTTATTTTTAACATTTAAACCGTCAATCCATTTGGATTTGTTTTCTGGTAGTAGGAAGGGATATTTTTCTCCAGATGGCTAACTAGCTGTTCCAATGCCATTCATTCAATAGTTCATATTTTCCCACTGACTCAAGATGTCACCTTCTCCACGTACTAAATGTGTGGGTCTCTCTCTGAGACTGTTTGTTCTCCTCTATTGATTGGTGAGTATATTCACACTAGAAGCATGTTGTTTTGATTACTGAAGCTTTATGATATGCTTAAATATTGGTATGCCTAGTACTTAATTGCTTTTCTTTTGCATACTTTTTCAAGTCAAATCTCCTGTGTTCACAGATTCAAACCAGGGTTCACAGGAAAGGAAATACAAATCAGTCAAGGGTCTGAAAAGATGCTCAACCTCACTTGTGAGACAAGACTTAGAAATTACTACTGCCCGAGACGCCATTTTTTCATGCATTGGCAAAAACTTCAACCATTAGAGGACACTGGGTTGGTGAGTTTTTGTGAAAACAGGTACTACTCCCAGACACCGTTGGGGGGAGTGTAAATGGGTTGAATCCCTACGGAGGGTAACTTGGAGATATCCACCAAATTTAAATATAGACTTGCCCCTTGACCCCAACCCTATTTTTTGGAAATTTGCCATTCAGATATACTTATAAAAAATAATATGCATATAGGGGTTTTCATAACCATTTTGGAGGCAGTTGTAAAAAGAGTAGAAACAGGCCAAATAGCCCCCAGTAAGGAACTGGCTCAATCATTTCCAGCACATCATTCAATGCAATAATAGGCATCTACGAAGAAGAATGAAGAAGCTCTTTCTATATATCGACTTAGCAAGTTCTCTCCAAGGTATATAGCTAAATGGGGAAAACAAAGTGCAGAAGAGTGTGCATAGTATGTTACCTGTGAAAAGAATATAGACAAGTGTTTCTGCCATCATGTGATAATGCCTTCTTGAAAGGCCATGAGTTACGTGAACCCGTGCACTAAAATCAGAGAGCTTATGGGAAAAAGTAGGGTTAGAGCTGACTGCCCCAAAGCAATGCCACTTTGTAGCCACAACATTAACCAAAGCAGTGACAATCCTAGTAAAAATGATAGCACGGTGAAAAAACAAATATGTAAATAATAAACTGAGAAGCATTATATGAAATAGAGATCTTTGCTTTTAAAAGGAAGTGAAAGTATCTTGATGGAGGTGATGAAGAGATGATGGAGGTGTTAAATTATGGAAACAAGGGCAAAATGCACAAAAATTGGCAGGAATTGCAAAATTAGTTCTCCCAAAATAGAACATGTAACCAAACTGAGGAAGAGGAAGGACATAGGGCATTATGAGCAGAACTGCACTTGTACCAGGCTTGCTGCATTTGTTTGTGTTTGGTATTTTACATTCAGCTGCTGTTAGCCTACGCTCTGGAAAAACTACAAATGAACCAGTGCAGTGGAATTTCCACTTCTGGCCAAGACGGAGTAACAAGGTCTGGATTTACCCTCCCAGCTGAAACACTTTGAAAACTAGGTTTCCAAGACGTTGGGCATCAGACGTGGACAGTGATCCTTGCAAGAGAAGAAACAGATGGTGAGCTGAATGACTGCCCCAGGATAGAGTTTCCAGGAAGGGAAAACCCAGGTGGAGCCCCGTGGTCTCTCTGAGCTGGGGAGATGGAGCTACAAGTCAGGGGAGGCTAATGTGGCTGGAATTGGCAGAGCAGAACTCCCAGAAAAAGAGAGGTGCGCTGGGAGCGCTCTGGAGGTTTGCTCACAGTTCCCCTTGAGTGGCCACCTGAGAACTGATGAGCACACGGGTGTGAGGAAATTACCCAGGGCTGAGAGAGAACCACTGGAAAAGATCAGAAGCAACAAGCTTCAGAGCTCATAATGAAGCCGGAAATAGGTCCTGTTCCCACCTGCCAGAATTGCAGAACCTCACAATTCATGGGGCATTGGGTAGAATACTCAGAAGGGTTTGGCTCAGTAGTGGAAAAAATTTCTCCTGGACTAAACGCTGCTCTGATCCTAACTGGCAAGGCTGAAAGCAAGACTCAAAAGAATCCAACAGTTTCTAAGTAACCTAACTGCATCCCAGAACAAAGCTCAAAAGTATTTATAGGAATATAAAAATATCCAGCATCTGACAAGGTAAAATTTATGTTTGGCATCCAATTGAAACTTATCGGGCATGGAGGGAAGCAGAAAAATACGATTTTTAACACGGAGAAAAATCAATGAAAATGAACCGGGAAATGACAGGAATGATAGAATTAGACACGGACATTAAAACGTTTACTACAACTGGATTCTATCTGTTCAAGAAGCCAGAAGATTGGACATGTTATATACAGACATGGAAGTTATTTAAAAAAGACCCAGGCTGGGCACGGTGGCTCATGTCTCTACTAGCACTTTGGGAGGCTGAGGTGGGCAGATTGCCTGAGCTTGGGAACTCGAGATCAGCCTGACCAACATGGCAAAACCCCGTCTCCACTTAAAATACAAAAATTAGCCAGGCGTGGTGATGAGCACCTGTAATCCCAGCTACTCAGGTGGCTGAGGCATGAGAATCGCTTGAACTCTGGAGGCAGAGGTTGCAACGAGCAGAGATTACTCCACTGCACTCCAGCCTGGTGATAGAGCAAGGCTCTGTCTTAAAAAAAAAAAAAAAAAAAGACCCAAGTCAAACTTCTGGAGATGAAAATGATATATGGGATGAAAAATGACCTGGGTGTAATTAGCAGCAGATCAGATACTACAGAAGAAAAGATTTATGAACTTGGAGTGGGAGGTAGCAGTGGTGGAATATCAGAAAAAAATTTGAAGAAATATTGGCTGAAAAATTTCCAAATTTGATGAAAACGATAAATCCACAGATCTAAGTGTCTCAACGAACACAGAGCACAAGAATCATAAAGAAAACTACATCAAGGCACATAACAACAGTGATAGAGAAACCCCTAGAAGCAAATGAAACAATGCAACTTGTGAGTTATACTAACATAGTTTTCTTATTTATGAATCACGTCTGAACTAATTCTTGTAATAGTAACATACAATATAATAGACTGCTTATATTTTACTTATGTTTGCAAAAATAAGTTCTGGATGGGTTCCCACAAAACTATGACAGTGGTTAATGGTTAGGGGTTTGAAAATGGGGTGGATGTAGCATGAAGGCAGAAGAAAGATTTCTATAGATGCCTGAACTAGGTAAATGCATAACCTGTTTAAAAAATTCATGTGTCTTTTTTTTTATTATTATTACAAAAGGAATATATTGGAGAGAGAGGAACTAGGGAGTGATGCTAATGGACATGGGGTTTCTTTGGGGGGGTGACAAAAATGCTGTGGAATTAGATAGTGGTGATGGTTGCACAATTTTAGTGAACATACTAAAAACACTAAATTGAACACTTTAGGTGAAGTTTACCAGCCTGTGCAACACAATGAAAGCCCGTCTCTATAAAACATAAACAAAATTAGCTTGGCATGGTGGCGGGCACCTGCTAGTCCCAGCTACTCAGGAGGCTGAGGTGGGAGAATCACTTGAACCCAGGAGGTGGAGGTTGCAGTGAGCTGCCATCGCACCACTGCACTCCAGCCTGGGTGACAGAGAGAGACCCTGCCTCAAAAACAAAAACAACAACAACAACAAAAAAACAGGTGAAGTTTAGATATGTAAGTTATATCTCAGTTAAAAATTAAGGCTGAGCACAGTGGCTCATGCCTGTAATCCCAGCACTTTGCGGGGCTGACGTGGGCGGATCACTTGAGGTCAGGAGTTCGAGACCAGCCTGGCCAACATGGCGAAACCCCATCTCTACTAAAAGTACAAAAATTAGCCAGGTGTGGTGGCAGGCGCCTGTAATCCCAGCTACTTGGGAGACTGAGGCTGGAGAATTGCTTGAATCCAGGAGGCAGAGGTTGCAGTGAGCCGAGATCGCGCCACTGTACTCAAGCCTGGATGACAAAGTGAGACTCCGTCTCAAAAAGAAACAATTTAATTAAAACACAGGAAAAATAAATATATACATGTTCATTGTTTAAAACAACAGAAATTCAAAGAGCATTCATAAAGGAAGGGTCCTAAAAGATCATGACATCCAGGGCTTCTCAGTGACCACAGAACGAGTTTGGACAGAGGGGCCCTCAGCCTATCTGCTTGGGAAAACTGCCTCCTGAATTCTATTCCTGGAGAAGTACAAGGCACAACAGCCTGCAAAGGCTCTGAAAAGTCTTGTAGCAAAGATGTCTATTTTAACTTTGTGGCATGCACTATTTACTAAACGTATTTGGTATGTATGACCATGACCCGCACCAACCC
Organism: Piliocolobus tephrosceles; assembly: GCF_002776525.5. Classification (NCBI taxonomy): domain Eukaryota; kingdom Metazoa; phylum Chordata; class Mammalia; order Primates; family Cercopithecidae; genus Piliocolobus; species Piliocolobus tephrosceles. Next base: position 19,812,707 of record NC_045453.1, on the reverse strand, counting down.
CTTTATTTTTTCCTGGAGCACTTGTTAGCACTAGAACTGTGGAACACAGATCATGAAAGTTTTGTCACTTGTCCAAGGTCACACAGTTTACTGGTGGTAGATTTCATTAATCTGACATCGAGACTTCCGAAATCCAACACAATCCGGCCTCGGAGGTCTCGAGCTGAGATCACTGAGTTATAAGTACTTTTACTGAACTGCTAATTTCCTACACATCCTTGAATTGCATGTTTCCATGTTGCTCCTGAGTGGCTGCTGGAGGGGTTCTAAGCTTCAGTCTTTACGTTCCCTGGCCCTTCATAAATGCAAAAGGAGTTTCCATTGGACAGGGCTCCCACTGTTTTCCTGCTTTTTTTCTTTTTTTTGAGATGGAGTCTCGCTTTGTTGCCCAGACTGGAGTGCAGTGGTGTGATCTCGGCCCGCTGCAACCTCCGCCACCTGGGTTCAAGTGATTCTCCTGCCTCAGCCTCCCAAGTAGCTGGAATTGCAGGTGTGTGCCACCACACCTGGATAATTTTTGTATTTTAAGTAGAGATGCGGTTTTGTCATGTTGGCCAGGCTGGTCTCGAACTCCCGAGCTCAGATGATCCGCCCACCTCAGCCTCCCAAAGGGCTGGGATTATAGGCATGAGCCACTGTGCTTGGCCTGTTTTTAAGTCTCCTTACAACACAGAGTTCACTGGAAGGGGAGTTTATGTGGATGCAGACAGTACTATAGTCTCAAATTAGTATTCCTCTTTTCTCTTACCCTGGCCACTTACTAAAATTGAGAGTTCAGGAAATAGGAGTGAACTTGGAAAGAACATGGCCCATCAACCCTGAAGTGAGGCTAACAGTGTCAATCATAACAACGATAATTAACATTTAGAGAGCATTAGTTTGTGCCAGGCGCTGCTCTAAATACTTCACATACATTTAGTCATCATAGCACCCCACGAGTAAGGTACTCTTAGCGTCCCCATTTCACAGGGAAGGAAACTGCAGTACTGAGAAGTAACTGAGCTCAAGGTCCCAGGGCTGGTTTGCAGCTGTATTCGGTTGTTAACTCAACCTGACTTGAGAGCCCCTGCTTTTAGTTGTTTTTAACTACCATGCTAAGGAAGGAATAACAGAGATAATAAAAAGAAAATCCAGCCTTTATGGATCTCATCTGATGTGCCCATGAATCATGTTATTTAGTCTCCCAAAGCCTCATGTTGTCACTTCTCTCGCTATGATACCAGTTTCACAGGTGAGGAAACTGAGGCACAGAGGAGTCCATGTGCTTCTCCAACTCATGCCACTGTGTGTGGGGTACCGCCAGGACTGACCATAGGCCAGGTCCAGAGCTCTTAACTCCTCTGTGGCACCAGAAACTTCTTATAACACACTCTGGAGATTTTTTTTCCCCTCTTTTTAACCTTGGTGGTTATTTCTGTGAATAGCAGTGTTTTACCAGGAGAAGCCAAAAAGAAAAATATCACACCCATAAGAAATACACTTCAGCCATAAAAACCCCAGGGTGAACTTAAAATAAAGAAAATAAACAACCATGCAAAGGCTGAACGAGAGCTGTGAACTTTTTTCTTTTACGTTTATTGTATATTCTATGGAGGGGCAGTGTTAGCCAAACAGCTACAGATCTCAAACCAGGGCCTTATGGGTGATGGCTGTGCTAAAGCTTTTAGAAGTTTATGAGATTAGACCTAGTGGGAGGCATCCTGGCTTGTCTAAAGCTTGCTCTATGCTCTTCTGTAAGATGCTCCGTTGTAGTGCCTCAGTTTACTCAACTGTAAAATGATGAGGTGAGCCCCATGAGCGTCCTTTTTTTGCTTCTATAAAATTATATATTTTTTCTTTTTTTGAGACAGGGTCATGCTCTATTGCCCAGGCTGGAGTGTAGTGGGGTGATCATAGCTCACTGCAGCCTTGAACTCCTGCATTCAAACAATCCTCCCACCTCAGCCTCCTGAGTAGCTGGAACTACAAGTGCACTCCACCATGCCCAGCATTTTTTTTTTTTTTAGAGACAGGGTCTTGCTCTATTGCCCAGGCTGGAGTACAATGTCATAATCATGGCTGACTGCAGCCTTGACCTCCCAGGCTGAGGTGATCCTCCTACCTCAGCCTATTGAGTAGCTGGGACTACAGGCATGCATCGCCATGCCCAGCTAATTTTTTTTTTTTTTTGTAGAGATGGGTTTCACCAGGTTTCTGAGGCTGGTCTTGAACTCTTGGACTCAAGCAATAAATATACCTGCCTTGGCCTCCCAAAGTGCTGGGATTATGGGCCAAAATTATGGTTTTAATTCTTAGAAAGGAAAAAGACTTATGCTAGCTTCTCACCATGGGCCAATTTCACAAAATCAGCATTTTCAGGCCTAAAAGTTCATAAGCCTCAATCTGCTTTATTTTCTTCTTCCTCTGAGAAACTAAGCTCAACCAATGTCTTCCATTCTGAAATGCTCTCAGTAGTTCGAGAGTTTATTTCTCCTCTGGAACAACTCAAAAAAAAACCAAAAAAAAGTTAATAGGAAGCACATGGGCATGGTGTGTGAGCGTTCCGTGTGTTTGTGTTTGAAAAAAATACTTAAGGAGGAATATGTCAGGCTTGCAAAATGCCTGGGCTGTCTCAAGAGCAGTTTATAGCCATTAGCATCAGACTGAAGGCAGTTAATTGGGACAAAGCCCAGCTGCTGCCACTGCCCTTCTGTCATCTGGGCTGCGAGGAGGATAAGAAAATAACCTGGACGATTCCCATGGTAGGGTGAGAAGAGAGCTGGAGACGTTGGCTGGTGGGGATTGAGGTTGGGGGTGGGGCCCTAGGCTCACCCCTGAGAATCACCTTCCAGATGGATCTAAGAGAGTGTGAAGGGCAGGATGGCATGAGGGTTATGTGCCTGGGCAACTGCATGGCTCATTTCCCACTGCCATGGCCGTGTGATCTTCGGTAAGTGACTGAAACACTTTATGCCTCAGTTTCTCCACCTGTAAGATGAGGGCAGTAACAGTGCCCGTGTCATGGGGCTACTGGGGAGATTAAGAGGCATGTTTATGTGCAGACATTAGGACAGTGCCTGGAGTCCTGAAGGAGTCTAGGAAATCTCATCATTTAGAGGCGGCGGCACCGGAGACACCGGAGTCTGAATCCTAGCTCCGAACACTTATCGGCTCTGTGGTTTTGGGCAAGTCACTCGCCCTCTCTGAGCCTCACTTTCACCAACTATGAAAGCAGGGCTGATGGGGCCCACCTCACACGGTTGCTGTAAGGACCAGAGAAGAAAGAACATTATTCTGCATATCCTGCTCTGGGGAGGAGAGGATGAGGCTCCTCTGGAGTCCTTGAACACTGTGAGCCTTTTCCTGCCGCAGGGCCTTCGCTCTTGCGTTCCTGCTGCCTGTACAGCCCGGCTCTGGCCCCTCCTGTGGCGGCCTCCTTTCCATCGGGAGGTGCCTGACCACCTGGGGAATGCTGATCGCCACTCCTGGGCCATACCATTGCTCACGGTCCAGCATGCCACCCTGCTTTTGTCTGTCACAGGCTTTATCAAAATCTATAATTATTTATCTGTCAATCGATTACTGTCCATGTTTCTCCATGAGGAGACTGTCTTTGTGGGCTGCTGTGCCCTCAGTGCCTAGAAGGGTGCCAGGTGTCAAGCTGGTGCTCAACATACGGAATGAATGAATAAATGAATGAATGGGGGCTCCTCCTACAGACCTTAGATCACTTATTGTGTGGCTGAGGGGGTGTCAAAATGGGATGGGGGACTGGGTTCCCAGTTCAACCTCTGTGGCCTCGGAAGCCCTGAGGCAGTAAGTACAGTTTCTATTTAAAGAGCTGGAAAGAAACTGGCTTGAAATGGACTCAAATGCACGTTCAAGTTCAGTACCTTTACACGCCTCCTAATTTCGGGGCTGGTGCCATTTTTCACTCACTACTTGGAGAGATGGGTCCCAGCAGTTTACTCCCTTCAGTGGGCCTCAGAAAGGCCCCAATTGGGGACACAGAGGTGACAGCAGAAGCAGAAGAGGCAGGAAAGTGCCGGGGTTACAGGGACGGGCTTTGCAGTGAGGCTGGGGGTCGGGATTCCACGAGGCCCCCGAGAGATCTGACACAGTCCCTTTGCCATTACGCTTACAATAAAATCTAAACTCCTTGCCCTGGTGTTGGACAAATCAGTCATTCCTTCTATGCCTCAGTTTCCTCTTCTGTGAAATGGGAATGATACAGTGTGGTCACTTGAGAGCGTCATGAAGGTTGTATGAGGAACCCACACAGCATCACCTGGCAGCTGGCATGTTTGGTCAAGGCTAGCTCATGGCATCACTGACAAGCTTGAACACAGACCCTTCCAGAGAGCTATTCTCAGGGCTGGGCATGAATGTTTATCACCTGCTTTCCTTACACACATCTCTAAGATTATTGTTCTCCTTTCACAATTTTTTTTTCCTGAAATGCTGCCCTTGACAATCATTTTTATTACTTCCTTAATAAAAATTAAAATAATAAAGATGAAGTGATAATACTTCCAAGTAGTTTCTTTTAAAAGAAAAATACTATCAAAGCTGGGTGCAGCAGTGCACACCTGTGGTCCCAGATACTCTGAAGTGACAGAAACACTTGAGCCCAGTCTGGGCAACATAGCAAGACTCTGTCTCAAAAAAAAAGTACAATCACTCATCAGCCCAGCGCTTTGTTATTTTACTTTTTCAGACCCTTGATGGTAAATTTTAGCAACTTATATAAAGGGAAACAGCAGAATGGGCATCCCGAAAATTACAGCCACCAGTCCTCTGCTCCATGCATCACCTCCAGCATGCTCCCAAGGGGGCATCAGAACCGAGAAGGGCTCTTGGATGGTAAAGAGTGGAGGTGAGCATGGGAGAACCCAGCTAGCCAGTTCCTTATGGCATGTGGGTGGAGGATCACACAATGGAGTTCTTTCTTCCTTAAGGCCACCCTGAGCCTTGATCCTCCTGCCTGGAATAACAGCTTCTTTACCTGACTGTCCAATATTTCCACCATCCAACATTTCTGAGTCTCTACAATAGACTTGCCTGTCCCATCACACTTAAAATACAAGCAAACTCCTTCCCACATCCCTCAAGGCCATGCGTGATTGTGCCTTGCTCTTCGTCCAAGATTCTTTCCTCCTACATGCCTTCTGACTGTGCTCCAGTCTCACGGGTCTCAGCTCTGTGCCTCAAATACATCCAGACATTTCCCTGCATGCAGCGTTTGCACAGGCTGTTCCCTCTGCCTGGAGTGCTCTTCCCTAAGATGTCTATGTGGCTGCTTTGCCTCATCCTTTGGGCTTCTGCCCAACGTCATCTCTTCAAGAGCCTTCCCTGATGATTTGATCTAAAGTCACAAATCTCACCTTTCCTGACCTCCCAAGTGCTCATCACTCTCTATGCAAAGACCAGGTTTTTTTACATTCAACCCTTCCCAAATCATCTGGCTCATTTGCCGACTTTATCATTAGTCTTTCCCCAATGGCAGGTAATGGCCATGAAGGCAGATCTCGTATCTATTTTGTCCACTCCTTGAGATAGAGCCTGGCACATAGTAGGTGCTCAAAAAATCTGCTGAATGAATGAATGAATGGACACCCAACTTCGGTGGTCCTTAGAGACGGGCAGGAAGGGGCCACAGCGCCACACTGACCGTGCATCTGGTAGGTGTATGGGCTCTGTCCAGTGGGTGGGGTGCTGAAGCTGGAGCCATAGCTGAGGAATCCACTCTGGCCAGGGGAATGGTTCAAGCTGTCTTCTGTCTTGATGCCTTTGAAGGAAGAGGGGAAAAAAAAAAGCACCAAGGACACATGATTAGGATGCGTCCTTGTCACCCACAAAAGAGCTACTGGGTCAAGACAGCATGCAATTTTATCAGCTTCCAAATGAGGAGTTGCAAACTGGTGGCTTGTCAGCCAAAGTTAGCCTACAGACATATTTGACTTGGCCTGCATATTTTTAAGAAAAACTGAATTAGTTGATTTTGTTTAAAAGTAAGGATATTTCATACACAAAAAGCTGGAGATATGGCTTCTTTTTGAATGACAAGATGGTCTAGTAACACCATGTCTGCATCACATGTGACCACAAGCTGCCCCTTTCACATGTTTCCCAGGTCATCATAGATTTCATTCCATCTGCAGGACTTTGAGGCTGGTTTTAAGATGCTATTTTCTCATTGCAGTTGTGATTTGTTTTGGTACATCCTAGGATCCTATCAAAAGTGGGGAAGGGAAACGCAGGCTACAAACATCTCATATTTTGTAAATGCCACCAGCTTCATGCTACCTGCCAGCTTGGTAGGTATGCAAGCCTGCAGCCCACTACTCCACTGAGTAGTGCCGTGTATGGCTTAAACGTCCATTAGGATTTTGGGCAAAGGTGTGAAATGAACCACCCTTCCTCTGCAAAGATGATGTCACTTAACTGTGAGACACACTCTCCAATCTCTTGGGGGGGACCTACTTATCCCAAGGCCACAGTCACAAATCTGCCTTCTGCTTCAGCAAAACGTGGCACGCTTAGCTAAAGCATAGGTACTAATTCCATGAACAACTGGCTGAGAAAGGGACTGTGTTGAGGAGGTGAGGCTAACCATCATCAGCTCATTCACTTAATTTTTATCGAAACTGTAATGAATGCATTGTAGAAAATTCCAATAGTACAAAAGGCATAAAGTGTCTCTTCCTATCCCTGACCTCAAACCCCAGCTCTTCTGCCTATAGGCAACCACGATTACCAGCTTTACGGAACACAAGTCACTTCCAGACAAGTTCTGTGCATATACCAACTTATGTATATAATATACATATGTAATGTAGATATCTATTCCATCTTTTAAAAAATAAACTGGAGTATTCTATAAATTCTGTTCTTCATTTTCTTTTTTTTCTTTTACTGCTTCACAATATGTGATAATGATCATTCTTCATGAGCTTATAAAGTTCTTCCTTACTTTGTATTGATGGCTGCGTGACATTCTAATGTGTGGTTTCCCCATCATTTAACCAGTTTCCTATTCATTAACTTTTGGGTGGTTTTTAGATTTTATGACTCTAATTTAAGCTGCAGCAAATACACACATAACACACACACATGCAGCAAATGTGTATATATACACACATACATACATGCAGAAAATATATTTAATATATAGATGTACCTATATGCATATACATATGTATTTGCTGCAGCTTATAGTCATCACACCACACACACACATTTTGTGCACATGTGCAAGTCTTTTACGTAAATTCCCAGTGGCTGGAATCACCGAGTCCAGGGCAAGAGCGTCTTAAATTTTCTTGGATGTTGCTGAATGGTGCTCCCTACATTGTAGGTGACATTCTCTCCAAGCACTGAGTGAGCCCTGCTTTTCCACAACCACACCAACTGTGTTATCAAACATTGCTTATCTCTGTCTATCTTATGGGTATAAAACAGCATCTCATTGCTGTTTAAAATTTCATTTCTTTCAAGAATACTTCTAGTTCTGCTGATGGTTTTCTTATTGAAATTACCTCCTTCTTACCCTGTCAACTCCACAAGATAAGAGAATGCTTAGTAAGGTAAAAACAGATAGATTATGAGTCAGGAAATCTGGGCTGGAGTCCTAGATGGTTTGCTTCATTCATTGGTGACCTGGAAAGTTTCTCCTGCAACCCCAGGTTGGAGGCCTCCTTTCTTGTGAAATGATGGGTTGTTAGGAAATTAAAGAGGAAAGAATGAACACATAAAGGCTCTGAGCGAAGTAATTAAAGCACACATCTCTTTTATCCTCACATCAGTCTCACACGAAACAGGCAATATAGTACTTCTCTCATTTTAAAGATGTGGGAATTGAGATTGCCAATCCATTGGACTGGGGTCTTGCAATTGGCAGATAACTCTGAAGTCAAGGTTCCTTATCTTGATGCTTCTCAATAATAGGTGTGAGGGGTTTTAAGCCATTGATGGTGCCAGACTTTAGTAACAACAATGATGGCAGCAACAAGCAATATTTATACAGCACCTTCTTTTTGCTCAGTCCACCAGGAGTGGTTAACGTTGCATTGGGTACAGTCGGCCTCACTGTGCACCTAAAGTAAAATCTAAACTCTGCAGTGCAGTGACCCCCAAGGCCCTGTGTGGGCTCTGCCCACCCCTCCGACCTCACTGCCTTTCCTGGGCTCCTTCGCTTACTTTGCTCAAGCCATATGCTCAGACACTGTTTGTTTCAGTGATGGGATGGAAAGCCGAAATCGGAAATATCACTGCTTGCTCAGCCAGTTCCCTGATGATGAAATCCAGGTTGATTCCAGTTTTTACTATTACAATCCAAGATGAAATGTACATACTTCCTCCAGCAATGTCACAGTGTTTGTCATGACAGAAATTGCTGCATCTAAGGATGCCTACATTGTCCATTTTAAATAGATACAGACAAACTTCAACAACGTCTTTGGACTCAAAGCCTTTGCATATGTTGCTTCCTCTGCCTGGAACCCATACCTCCCTCTTCTCTATTAGGCAAATATTGTTTGCCTAGAAAGGCCTTCTATGACCTAAGTCAGCCCTGAGTAGCATGCAGTTCTCCTGCCTGGCACTCATCCCAGTTCACTGCTGAACCTCTGCTCTCTGTTTAGGCTGGAGGCTCCAGGAGGGCGGGGCTGGGTCCCTCTTGTACCCTGAAGTCTCCCCATATGTGGCTCCCTGTCTTGCACACAGTAGGTGCTTAAAAACTGGTGAATGAATGACTATGAAAGAAAAGAAAATAAAGTTTTTCACCTCTTCTTTTGTTTGCTGAAGTGGTTGGATCATAAAATTCTAATCCATGAGAAAAAGAAGAGAATATGAAAATGGCAAAGGCACACGAGGGCCTTCATCCCGTAAGTCTGCTGTCCAGACTGCAGTCCATGCATCAGTCACAAATTCAGAATGAGAAAGTCAGACACTGAGAAGTAAACATGCAGAAACTTTTGCAGCAACTTGGCATTGTTCTGACATCTAAGGCTATTTCTCCAGACTTGTATTTAGTATGCTTTTAAAACATTTTAATCTGGCCCGGTACGGTGGCTCACACCTGTAATCCTGGCACTTTGGGAGGCCGAGGTCGGTGGATCACTTGAGATCAGGAGTTCAAGACCAGGCTGGCTAACATGGCGAAACCCCATCTCTACTAAAAATACAAAAATTAACTGGGAGTGGTGGTGCACACCTGTAATCCCAGCTACTCAGGAGTCTGAGGCACGAGAATTGTTTGAAACTAGAAGGTGGAGGTTGCAGTGAGCTGAGATCACGCCACTGCACCCCAGCCTGGGCTACAGAGTGAGGCTTCATCTCAAGTAAATAAATAAATATTTTAATTTGATTTTTCTAGCAATTCATTTTATTTTACGAAAATATTAGTCCATAGTGGAATGGCAATGAAAAAGCAAAAACCTGAAAACTGGTCTTTTAAATCAGATGGAGAAACACTGCTCTAAGAGATTGTGTTCAAAGGAAATCTGGTCACGGTTTGGCCCAGAGACAGACTGATCTCATCAGCCCTCCTGCTCCCCAGCTATCTCTGATGAATATCTTCATACCAAAGAGAAAGAGGCCTCCGAAAAGGTGCTCGTGAACTATCTGCAAGTTCCACTGGCTTCCGCTCATGGAAGCACCAAAGTGAGTGTGTGGATTTCAGAGAGGGTGTCAAAACCAGACAGCCACTAAGCATTCATTCACTCATTCACAACTATTAGCTCAGCACCTGCAACAGGCCAGGAGATACAGATCTTGATGCTGGAGATACTGCAGTGGTTGGAGCTTACATGCTAGCGGGAGGAGAATGACAGTAGAAAAACAAGTAAAAACCCACAGTAGAGGAGAAGCATACAAAATACTTTTTGGGTAACACAAGAGACAACATGATTGGCTCCCAGACTCCCTGGCACTCAGCGGCACACACTTTTCCCTTCCATCTTATGAACCTCGCACTAACACAATTCTCCAAACGTGATTAAATCTTTTGGACTCCATTTAGAGTCTTATGGTGCTAAAAAGAAGAATGAGGCAGGGAAGGAGGTAGCAAAGTTGGTCAAGGGGAGTCGGGATTTGAAATTTCAAACAGAGTGATCCGGAAAGGTCCCATGGAGGATGAGGAAGAGGTCCCATGGAGGAAGAGACATTTGAACAAAGACCTGAAGGAAGCAAAGGAGCAAGATTTGTCGATACCCGAAGGAACACCTGTCTAGGCAGAGGGAAGGCATGTGCAAAGGTCCTGAGACAGGAGCGTACTCGGTATGTTGGATGAATTAACAGCAAGGAAGCCAGTGAGGCTAGAGTGGGGTGACGGCTGGGGAGAGGGTGAGTGATGAGGTCAGAAAGATCATCAGGATGGGGATGGGGCAAAGATACTGCAGTGGAAAACCTTTGGCTTTGATCCTGAGAGGGGCCCTGGAGGGATCTGAGCAGAGGAGAGACAGGAGATGGTTCGTGTTTAAAATATCAACAGCCCCCGAGCAGGTGCTCAGTGATGTGAATTCTGGATCAGCCCATGGCACTTGGCACAGTCCAGAGTCCTCGTTTCCTGTCCTGGCTCTGGGATATCACTGAGGCAGGTGCCCTCTGCTTTCCAAGCCTCAGTTTCCTCATGACTACAATGAGGGTTTTGGACCAAACGAGCGCTTCCCTATCTTCAATGTTGTGCACCATTTGTTTGGTTTCCCCGTATCCCAGCACCATCCATATAATGATTCATTTCATGTTATTTTTAAACATCAGGCCAGGCGTGGTGGCTCATGCCTGTAATCCCAGCACTTTGAGAGGCCGAGGCAGGCAGATCATTTGAAGCCAGGAGTTCAAGACCAGCCTGGGAAACATGGTGAAACTAAAAATACAAAAAATACAAAAAATTAGCTGGGTGTGGTGGCGCACATATGTAATCCCAGCTATTCAGGAGGCTGAGGCAGGAGAATCGCTTGAATGTGGGAGGCAGAGGTTGCAGTGAGCCGAGATCATGCCACTGCATTCCAGTCTGGGTGACAGAGAGAGACTGCATCCCCCAAAAAAATCAGCTCAATTTTAAAACTATTTGCTTGCCTTAAGCAATAATGACTAAGAAATCACAGGTTCCATATATATACACACACACACACACACACACACACACACACACACACACACATATAAACACACACATATATAGATATAAAGTACATATTAAAATAAATATATAACTACATTTTTTTTGAGACAGGATTTCACTCTGTCACTCAGGCTGGAATGCAGTGGCATGCTCACGGCTCACTGCAGCCTCGACCTCCCAGGCTCAAGTGATCCTCCCATCTCAGTCTCTCTAGTAGCTGGGATCATGTGTGTACCACCACGCCCGGTAGTTCTGGAGACTCAGCACCCAGAGGCTTTGAAGCTTCCATCTTCAGCCTGCTGGAATCGGAGCCCACCATGCCTGAAGAAACCCAGGAGGAAGGACCACATGAGAGGGAGGCCCCAGCCTGCCATCGCCATCAAGGCAGCCCCAGCCCACCTGCTGGCTGAGCACAGCAGCGTGAGAAGGACTGTGGGAGACCAGCAAGCAACAGGCCCACCTGGCCAGCCCACAGAAATAATTTGTCAGTGTTGTTTTAAGCCACTAAGTTCTGGAGTGGCTTTTTACACAGCCAGAGACAACAAAAATTCTTTACCATTATCCAGGATAGTGAAGAATGGTTATACCCCATGACCCAGAAATTCCTCTCGTAGGTTTTCACCCCTGGGAAATGCACAAAGATGCTGATCACAGCATCCTATGAAATGAGAAACAAAGCCCTAAAAGACTATCTAAAGAATGAGTAAATAAATTATGGTGCAGTCAAGTAGTGGAATATTATACAGTAGTGAAAATGAATGAACTACAGCTACTTGTATGAATATGGATACATTTTACAGACATAATGTTGGGTGGAAAAAGCAAGCTGCTAAAGAATCTGTACTAAAAGACACAAAGTAGGTAAATTTTAAAAAATGCTTAAAATACTCTACATTAAAGGTCAGCAAACTCCAGCCCATAGGCCAAATGTGATCTGCTGTTCATTTTTGTAAACAAAGTTTTTTGAGACATAATCATTCGTTTATGCTTTGTCTATGGCTGCTTTCATGATACAACAGCAGAGCTGAGTGGTTGAGATAGAGACTGTGATTTGCTGAGACAAAAATATTTACTATGTGGCTCTTTATAGAAAAAGTTTGCTGATCTCTTCTACATAAAGAAGTGCCGGGGAATGATAAACATGAAATTTGGGGGCACAGGAATCTTTGAGAGGAAAGGAAGGCCACCTCCCTTTATTTTTTAAATTGAACGGTCAGTTCATAGGTGTCGTAGTATTACTCTACTATGTATGTCTTTAATATTGCATAATAAATTGAGGAAAAAATACTCAATACTCTGTCCTTGCCTCTAGTTTGCTCAATTGTGTTATTTCCTGCAGCTATTTAAACAAAGTAAATAGCACTATTTGCCAAGGAGCAATGAAAAAAGTTTCCTGACAAGATTCAACAAGGTTTGTCCAGATGATGAGCAAACACGGCTTGCTCAGGCACAGGCAGATATAAAGGGAAACGGCTTTTCATCCACCTGTTATTGTTCAGTGACATGGACATTCTGTGTGTGTGTGTATGTGGCAGCCTCGCTTCTACTGGGACAGGTGACATTTGTTGAGCATTTCTCTTGGGGTGGGCCCTGGTAAGGAAGCCCTTCATCTAGATCATGGTCAGTGGACCAGTCCACTGCCCGTTTGTGTAAATAAAGTTTTATTGGAACGCAGATACACACATTAGTTTACATATGGTCTGGCTACTTTCATGCCACAATGGCAGAACTGAGTAGTTGTGATAAAGATCATATGGATCACAAAGTAGAAAATATTTACGACCTGCGCCTTTACAGAAGAAGTTAGCCAACCCCTGGTGTAGATGATCTCATTTAATCCTCCCAGCAATCATGAGAGGGGTAGACTTAGTATTACTCCCATTGTATGAACGTGAAAACTGAGGTTTAGGGAGGGGAGGCTGCTCCCTCAGAGTCTTGCAGCCTGCAACAGGCAAGAGTGGGATGTGAATCCGGGCAGCAGAGTTCCAGGACATGTGCTCTTATCATCTACACTGTATCATCCAGGAACAGACGCTCCAAAAGTAACTGAGACAGTAAAATAACTTTGCACCAAATTGATTTCCATCTGATGCCATGTTTTGTCTGGGAACAGGGCTAGTTTTCTCTTTTATGTGAAAAAGAATATGGCTTCATTTTTCTTGGCTCTCAGCCAAGCAGGGTAACTTATGTGTGATTGTATTCTAAGCCTTCTAGCACAGGAGGGGAAGAAAGTTAGAAAAGATGCCCACACCTGTTGGCCGAGGTCTGTCATAGGTAATCCCCCAGGATTTACAGAATGCACAGCCAGGCGTCGGAACCCCACGGGTGAGGGCTCGGGGTCCAGAGTCAGGCTACCCGGGCTTAATTCTACCTCTGCCACCAACCAGCTGGGTGACCTTGGGTAAGTTATTTAACCTCTCTGAGTCTCTGTTTCTTTATCGCTCAAGGGAGGATAATGAGGTGACCTTCCTCGTAGGGTTGAGGTGGGGATTAAAGGAATTAGTGGAAATAAACCAGTGTGAGTGACAGGAAGTCAACGATGGTGACGATTACTAAGCCTGGTCTGATGCCTCGACAGGACCTATCAATTCCGCCTCTAGAGTTGCTCTTGATTCTGTCTACATGTGTCTGTCCGCTGCCATGGCCTCGCCCCAGGCCTCCAACATTTCCTGCTCCAGGCTTCATCTGTCTCCCAACCGGCCTTCCTGCTTCCCTTCCTGATTCTCTTCCTGATTACATCTGAGCCAAACACACCACAGCAGACAGTGTGATCTTTAAAACCTAGGCTGGGCACGGTGGCTCATGCCTGTCATTGCAGCACTTTGGGAAGCAGAGATAGGAGGATTGCTTGAGGCCAGAAGTTCAAGACCAGCCTGGGCAACAAAGTGAGACCCTGTCTCTACATAAAAATAAAAAAAAATTAGCCAGGGGAGGTAGTGAGTGTCTGTAGTCCCAGCTACTCATGAGGGTGAGGGAGGAGGACTGCTTGAGCCTGGGAGGTAGAGGGTACAGTGAGCTATGATTGCACCGTGGCACTCTAGCCTGGAAGACAGAGCCAGACCCTGTCTCTAAAAATAATAAAAATAAGAATAAAATTTTAAAAAACCCCATGTAAGTTGTATCCTATTACCTACTGCTTATAAACCCTCTAGTGGCTTCCAGTCTCACTTGGAACAGAACCTCAAATCTTTCCTGGGCCTCGGAGGCCCCGCCCACCTCACTCACCTCATCTCCCATCGTGCTCTAGCCATTGGTCTTCTCAGAATTGCCAAGTTCCTCCCCATTCCCAGGGGCTGCCCCTCTGCTTGGACGCTTTCCTGTCTATGCCTGCACATGGCCCTCTCTCAGTTCTCAGCCGAATCCGTTCCTTATTTAAAGGCCTTTCCCGGCCCTAGAACGTAAAACAAGTCTTTGCTTCCTTTATGCCATGCATCATAATTTGAAATTACACATACAGATTTAAAAATCTGGGGCCAGGTACAGTGTTGTTTCTTCCTGCCTCCTTTTCCTTTGTGAACCACCCCTTCCTCACCTTCAGATCAGTTGTTTTGGGTGAGGCTGACCTGACCCCTGGTTCTGTGGGTGGACATGTGGTCAAATATGCACCTATCTTCTTGGATGGATATGGGAGTCCAGTAGAGAAATTCCTGGGGCTCTGCAGGAAGTCCTAGACAGTGGGGGCTCTCTTTTTGGGGGGGCAGTGCAGCCTGAAACTGCCAGGGCTGTCTTTGCCACCACAGTGGGAGAGACTGCCTGAGCCTGAGGTCCTCAGATAGGGAAGCAGAGGCTGAGTCCTGATATCATTCCTTGAGGACCTGGACCCAGGCCTGCCTGAAGCCAGTGCCCTAGGTTTTCCCAGCTACATAGGCAATAAACTCCTGTTTCCTCCAGCTGATTAGCTTGGGTTTCTGTCACTTGCTACTAAAAGGGCTTTGGTTAAGATATCAGCTAGGACGGGAGGGAACAGCTTGACTCAAGGTCAGAGGCAAGGGCAGGTGGGCATGGACGGTGAGCCAGTTCGCAAGTCTTCAGTTCTTAGCTGTAAGATGTGAACAGTCAAGGGTGGAGGTCTGTTGTTTCTGCCCCGTCCCCCACCACATCCATTTCTTCTTCTTCCAATACAACCACTCTGTTTTCCTTTAAGGAAACCACTCCTCCTGCACAGATAATCCACAGGCTTCAGCTTCCTTATCTCCATCACCCTGTTCTCCTTGCCTTGCTATAAGCATCGTTACATGACCCAATTTGGGCCAATGAGGGCTAATATGGGATTCTGTTGGAACTCCTGGGAAAGATGAGCTCTCCTTCCACTAGGCATGTGGAGCTAAAAGGATGCAAACCTTGAGTGGACAGGCACCACCTCTGCTGTCATGCAGGGAGAACTTGCTGGGAGCATCTGAAGATGGAAAGAGACTTACTCCTCATGATGACACTTTAGCACCTAGATCAAGCCATACCTGATGAGGGTTGTATCCACAGATCTCTCAGTATGCAAATCATTCAGTTCCGATTTTCCCTAAACCAGCTTGGGTTCAATTTCCAATTCTTGCCATCAAAAAGGGTCTTGATATTATAGTCTATAGAATTTGAACCATATTTAAAGTGTTACTCTTTTCCCTTTATCTCTAATCCAGAATCAGGTTGGTTGTGTTTATCAATCCACATTTAGCTGAGACAATAGTGCAGAACAAAGACCATGATTTGGGGACCGGAAGAGGAGAGTGAGGACTTGTTTGCTACTCACTGTAGGAAGGGATTCCATAGGCTTGTGCTGGAGGTGGGTAAGCTGTATAGGGGGTAGCCTGCTGGATCCCCGCACTGTACTGCGTCTGGCCGTAGGCTGCCATGGCTGTGGAAGGCTGGCTGGGGAGGACACGTGGGCAAGATCTGTGTGGAAAGAGAGAAGATTAAATCTCCAAGCCCAGTCTGGCACCCCTTCTTCCTTATCTTGATATCAACACCCCCATTTTTCTTTGGGGTTCTACTCTTTCCAGAGCAGAGACAACGTACATGTTCACCAAATTCCATTTCATTTTCCTCTTCCAGGGAAGCAGGAAGATTACATTTTCTGTCTCCTGTACAGTCAGATTCAGCTGTGTGACTGGGTTCAGCCCCATAGAATGTAAATAGATATGCTGTAAGCCACTCGCAGGCCTGGCCAATGGACACATCCCCTGCAATCCTCCTGTCCTTTCTTCTCTTTTGACAGCAACTGTGGAGGGCACAGGTTAAGATGGCAGAGCCATAATATGGAAACACCCTGGATCCCTGAGTCAGCTTGTGGAGGAGAGAGAGCTGCCCTGGAAGGTTTCACCTCATCCACATTGGACTTCATGTGAGTAAGAAACAAACCTTTGTTGTGTGAAGCCACTGAGATGTCAAGGTTTACTGATTACTGTAGCGTAGCCTATCCTACCCCGATTGTCCTAATTTAGATACCTTCTCAATTGACTGCAGCTTTAACAGGGCTGTCAATCAAGATGTCTTGCTCTTAGCTAAGGGGTGGGGACATGATGCAAGATCCTCCAATCAGACTCTGTCTTGGGAATTTAAATCCTCCATATTGCTTGAATGCTGAATCTGTCCTATTCTTAATCTCTCTCAAGGCCTGATTATTTCATTTATGTTGTGAGCTACTCCAGATATTCCCCCAAAAGTTCTTTTAGACTTATATCAGCCAGAGTTGATTTCTGTTGCTTGCAACCAAAGACCACAAATGGGTTCTCTACTCCATGGAGAACAACAGGTTCTATAATGGGCTAGGATGTACAGGGTTCCCTACTTAAGATACTTGTACTGTGGGTGCTGCCAAGCACTGTGTTTTTTACTAAGGGTTGGGAATTATGTCACATGCAACTGGTATGTACATTATATCTCACGGATGCTCTTATGAAATTCCTGGGGTGGAGGCTCTTATCTCTCCTGGTTTAGAGATGAGGAAACCAAAGCTCAGAGAGCTGAAAACACAGCTACAAAGTGGTAAATACAGAGTTTAAACGAAGGAGTCTGACTGCAGAGCCCATGCTTGGAACCATGAATCTGCTATTTCTCACAGGACTGGGATTCATCCAGCCCTGCAGATAGCAATGAAGTCAGTCAAGGTGAGTTGTTCAAACACAAAGGGAGCAAAATGGTGGCCTAGGGGCCACATCCAGTGCACAGATCCATGGATATAATTTCTTTGGCCACTGAAGTTATTTTTTTTTCCTAATTTGAAATTGTTGCTAACATTTGAAAACCAGGTTACATGCACACATACACACACACACGCACACACACGCAGGCATGCACACACACACACTCGCTTTGTCTCCCTTCTCTTGAAAACCAGGTGCTTTAGCATACCTGGGTCTGCACTCCTGTGTGGTGCTATCAATAAGCTGAATTTGAGCAGCAGCCACTTCTTGAGACTGAATCACACCCTGTCTGCAACAATCCCTACAAGGGCCACTTCCCTTAGCGGTAAAGGTAGTTAATTCTCATGCCTACGTGCCAGGCACTGTCCTAGTTACTTCATGTGAATTGGCTCATTTAAACTCCACCACAACTGTGACAAGTCTTGGAGGTGATTTCTGTTTCTATTCCCATTTCACAGGTAAGAAGACAGAGGCAGAAAGGTGAATAACACGTCACAAGCACACGGCTGACACAGAATTTGAACCCTGGCTCCAGAGGCCACACCCTTAACCCCTCCACTCTGCCACCCTCCCCCAGACACCACAACTATGATGCGTCTAACTATCATAACCGGGTTAAGCGTACAGGTAAATGTTGATGAGATTCCTCAATCTGTGTCTGATTCAATTTTGGTTACATGACGTCACTTTCGTTAAAGCCTGTTTGCTTCCAGAGTTCCTCCTCCACCTGAGGCCTCATAGCAGGTGAATGCAAAAGTTTATGGAATTATAAACAGATGTCCCTATCCCCATCTTTCTTTTTGACTACTGCCACGATAAAGGGTTATTTGGGGGAACCTGTTGCAAAATGCATAAGAAACTCATTTGAGCTGGAGATATCAGTCCCATTTATCAATATTTCGGCTCTCTGGGGCACTGAGAAGCATGCAACCTGTAGAGCAGACAGCCTTATTTGAAAATGTTCCCAATTCACATCCTTCCTTAGAAGAGAAATAGAAGCTGGAGACCCAAGCCGATCAACTCCTGCTTGCCATCAAAACCCATCCAAGTGGCTCAGATTAAACACGGGCTAAAGTTAAAACCCAGAGGAAGGATGGTGGAGCTTTCTAACTCTGAGGCCTTAAAAAAGTTAGGTAGATTTAACAGTCCTCGGTTGCTACTAATACTCCCCAAAACATCTTCTGGAGGGAAAGGCAGGCAAAGAAAATGCCTTCCTTATCAACAGCTGCTCCAATGTTGGAGAAGAAGGATGATTTCCAGATGCTGAGGAGCTCACCACCTAGCCTGAGGGGCACCCAGGGCATGGCATGCAGCAGCAGGCTCAGGATGGCTGCTCCCAAGGGCAGCACCCAGAGGGCTCTGGGCAAGGCCATCCCAGCACTGAGCTCCCACTGCCCCAGCATGTGCCTGTGGTGGAGCATTTATGGCACCAGGTTGAGATCTCTGATTTCCTGGTTTAGCTTCCCCACTAGACTAGCTCTCCAGGGGCAGAGACTGCATCTCATCCATCTCCAAGTTTCCAGGGCTCAATGTGGGGTTAGGTACTGAGGAATGATGTGTGAGTGGTAGAGGAGGAAGAAAGCATGCATGCACACGTATGTTCATTGCAGCACTATTTACAACAGGTAAGACATGGAATCATCCCAAATGCCCATCAATGATAGACTGGATAAAAAAAATGTGGTACATGTACACCATATGCAGCCATTTAAAAGGACATATGCAGCCATTTAAGAGGAACAAGATCATGTCCTTCGCAGGGATATAGATGAAGCTGGAAACCCTTATCCTCAGCAAACTAACACAGGAACAGAAAACCAAACACTGCATGTTCTCACTTATAAGTGAGGGCTGAACAATGAAAACACATGGACACAAGGAGGGGTACAACACACACTGTGGCCTGTTGAGGGAGGGCAGGGGACAGGGAGAGCATCAGGAAGAATAGCTAATGCATGCGAGTTTAATACCTAGGTGATAGGTTCACAGGTGCAGCAAATCACCATGGCACATGTTGACCTATGTAACAAACCTGCATGTTCTGCATGTGTATACTGGAACTTAAAATAAAATAAAGAAATGATGAAAGCAGGAAGGGGAAAAAGGAGAGAGAGGTGGAGAGAAAAGGATGAGGGACAAAAGGGGAAGGAAGAGAGGAAGGGAAAGAGAAAAAGGGAGAGAGAAATAAGGATAGAAAGAAGGGAGCCTGTAGTCCCAGCTACTTGGGAGGCTGAGGCAGAATTGCTTGAACCTGGTAGGCAGAGGTTGCAGTGAGCCGAGATTGCGCCACTGCACTCCAGCCTGGGTGACAGAGCAAGACTCTGTGTTGGGGTTGTGGGGAGGGAAAGAAGGGAGGCTGAAAAGAAGGGAAAGGAAAGGAATGAGGAAAGGAGAGAAAAAGATGGCAGGGGGGGGGGAAGGGAGGAAGAAATTGAGAAATTTCCTATGCATGGGAAAGGAGAGGAAGGAGAGAAAAAAAAGAATTTTTAAAAAAGAATGAAGAGAAGAAAGAAGAAAATAATAGCGAAGACTCTGAGGACACTCTGTTCCAGGCCCCATTCTAAGTGTGTTTTACCTGCTTTTGCTGTTTCGTGGGGTTAGGCAGGATGACTGTCCCCCTCTCCCAGATGGGAAGGCTCAGGCCCAGGGAGGTGGAGTGACTTGCTCAAGCTCACTCAGCTGGGAAGTGCTGAGGCCGGGATTCCTATTCAGGGAATCTGGCTCCAGGGATTCCTATTCAGGGAATCTGGCTCCAGGGCCCTTTCTCCTAACCTCTACCTTCCAAGAGAGAAGAAAAGGAGGGTGTGTGAGCAAGAGACAGGTGAATGGCACTCACCTGGAGAAGAGCTGGGACACTCTCAGGGGGGCTGATCTGGTGATGCCTGGAGGAGAAAAAGAACAATTGGAAGGGTTTTAGTGATTAGGGTGATGTTCTGCAGAGGTGGTGAGTTCAGACACCACTTAAGCAGGAGTAGACTTGGAGGGGTGCTGCCCGCGGCTTTCTCCACCACAGATGCTTATCTGAGGTGCCACATCTCAGCACTTTTCTTCTTGAGGAGTTCAGAACCCTTTCTAGGTGCGCTTTGTCTCCAGGCAGTTGAGGAAAAATGACATATAAAGAATCCATAGCATCTTGAAACGTCAGAGTAGAGTCCATTTCTCCATCTATGTACAGATGGCGAAACTGAGACAGAAGGAACGTGCTTGAGCCAGGTCACATGACTAGGCAGCAGCACAGCTGGGAAGTGGAACAAGCCGGTGCCATTTCCACTTCTGGATGGAAAACCGCTCCCTTCCCTCCTCAAAAGCAATCCCCAAGAACCCCAGCATGGCCGACATCGGCTGGCTTTGCTCATCCTATGTCCATTTCCCTTCTTCTAATGACATCGCTTTGATGTTCCTCCCCTGCCTCCTCACTTCCAGTCCATGCGGTGCAGGTGCAGCTGACCTCAACACTTTAGGGGAAGGAACCTCTTGGATCATCTCCTGAGCTCCACCTAGGGTGGTGGAACAGAGAGATGGATGAGACCTGGGCTCCTGATGCAGGTACCTTACACCCAATCCCTCGGCATGCAATGTCCAATCATCGATGGGAGGCAATATGCAGGCGGTGATGAAAAGGTGACAGAGTTAAGCTGGGAGAGACATTTGCCAGAGGATAATTTCACATAGGGACAGTGCACTGGGAAGTACTTTTGTGCTCCATCATCTTGAACAATGCAACTCAATGTCCTCATTGCAGAGTCCTGGACAAATTCTAGATAATGTGTGTACTGATGGCAACAGCGTCAACCTGCCAATGCCCACTCCCTGTTCTGTAGTGCAGTGGCCGTGTCATCATCGCACCCTAAGGCTGTGGAGCTCAGAGCCTGTCTCAGCCTCTGTGCTGGAGGCTGAGGAGACCAACGTGCACTTCCAACTCTGCCACTTCCTAGTTATGAGACTTCAGGCAGGTTGCCTCGATCTGTGGGCCTCAGAGCTTCCCCCTCTGCAATGGGGATGAAAATACTTATCTTGCAAGGACAGGAGAGGATGAAATGAGATGATGCCGATAGCCATCATTTACCCAGTGCTTTTCACGTGCCAAGCTCTCTTCTAAATTCTTTACCTGGATTAATTATTTTAATCCTCATAACCACCCTATGAGAAAGGTTCTATTCTCATCCTCAGACGAACAGCTGTAGGCACAGAGATCTTAAGTAACTCACCCAAGGCCACGCAGGAAGTATAGCGTGGATCTGTGACCTGAACCCAGGTGGTCTGGCTCTAGAGTCTGTCTTCTCAACCATGACACTACGGCTGACAATGACAGTCATTGTCATAAGAGCAACTGGCATTCACTTAGAGGTTGACTATGTGCCAGGCCCTTGTTAACTGCGTATAGACAGGCTCTCACTGAGTCTTCACAACAATGCTCTGAGCATGCAACGCTATTAACCTCATTGTACAGATGAAGAAACCGGGGCTCCGAAGGTCAAGTGCCTTGTTCAAGTCACACAGCCATGGGCAAGGGAACTGGGACTTGAACCCAAAAGCTGTGTGAGTCCAAGGTCAACACTCTTAATTCCCTCCCTCTGGCTGAGTGAAATTCTGTTCAAGCCCCAAACCACTGGGGTCGGGGCGGGGGTGGTGGTCTTGAAGTTCATTTAGAGAGTCATAACTGGACTTAAGAAAAGGAGAATTGCCTATTTTATGATATACGACGGCAACATGTATCGCCCATAGTAAGAAGGGATTGTGTAACACTTTTGTTGCAGGTACAGGT
Source organism: Piliocolobus tephrosceles (assembly GCF_002776525.5). Classification (NCBI taxonomy): domain Eukaryota; kingdom Metazoa; phylum Chordata; class Mammalia; order Primates; family Cercopithecidae; genus Piliocolobus; species Piliocolobus tephrosceles. The sequence goes on along the minus strand of NC_045453.1, from coordinate 19,790,701 downwards.
GTGAGAATGTGTTGTGTGTGCGTGTGTGTGAGTTCAACAATGCAGAAATATATTTCGCATTATGTATCACATTCCAAGAAAAGGTTAGAACAGCAGCAGCCGAATGTCAAGGAAAGCCCCTGGCACACAGTAGGTGCTCACTCAATGCTGATTTCCCTACCCTGGGTTTGCTCCTAGGCGGGGTGTCCTGTACCCCATCACCCCTTCTTCCTCCTCCCGCAGGGTTTGAGAATGAACTGTCTGTCTCATTCTGAAGCAGCCACAGTCTCATTCCTGGTAAAAGCCCATGACTTGAGTGCATTTAGTACTGCATAAGTTACTGAATTAAACATTTTGAATGTTTTCTTTCATAAATATGTAAATATTCATAAAAATCTAAATCTATGGGAACAACATTCCTATGGGCTCGAATTAACTCGGCATTCCATAAATCGGAGGCAAGCGTCTTTTCTGCCAATCTCCATGGCATGATTTGCATGTTTGCCTCACCCAGCTCCTTTTCAAGCTTCCACCCAGTTCCTCTGAATTGTTGAGCAACCTGCCTTCCCCAGGCAGACAGGTTCCCCTCCCCCACTACGCAGACCTGTAATATTCTCCCTTTCCCACCCCAGTAACCTCAGGAAGACTGTGCAAGCGAGAAACAGGCATTTGTAAGTGCAAAGAGATTTTCCTCTGGCAATTGTGTGATTTTTGAAAAACATAGGCTTTTTTTCCTGTTGTCTGCTGGTATCAATCACATTTAACCTTTTCATCCCAGGACACCCGGGGGAATTGAGAAACTGGAGAGTGAGTGTATTAAACTCTATGTGGAATGATCTTCTTCTTCCCTTTCTGCTTCCTTTCTCCATGGTTAGGGTGGTGTGGACTTCATTGATCATCTTTATCATTAATACACATGATAAGGCAGGGCTCTCTAAGCTCCTTTCCTCCTTTGGGAGCCTTGGATGGGACAGTGTCAAGGGTAGAGATTCTTTTCTTTGGCACAGAGGTGGGCAGGGACTGCCCAGGAGCAGAGAACGCCTTTCTTCTTCTTGCGCACTTGCTGGTGGTCCAGAGCTCTTAGTCCTCAGAGGTCACGTGGACCAGGAAGTCCACCCTGCAGGTGTTGTAGCCAAATGTCATCACAGTATCAGGAAGTAGGCTTGACCAACTGGTGGTTGTGGGCAACGCCAGCCCCGGTGCAACAGGTGGAGAAGTGGGCATCACTGTCACAGTTGCAAGCAACAACGTGGTCTTCAGTGTAGCCCAGAATTTCTTTCAATGACCCAGGTGCCTGCAGCACCATTTTCTTGATGTTCCTGTGCTCAATAGCTTTTTCTAGATGGCAGGTCAGATCCTGGACAGACACACTGAGGGTGGGGATATAGGAGGCTGTATCAGCAAGCTTCCCATTCAGCTCATGAATGACCTTGCCACAGCCTTGGCAGTGCCACTGAATACACTCTGAACAGTCTCATGGCCATCGCACCACAGCTTGCCAGAGGGGCAGAGAGGGCACAGGCAGTGGTCATGAGTACCTTTGTGATGCCATGGTTGTCATAGATCCTTTTGGGGGGACAAGCAGATGGCTTGCTGGAAATCTTAGAGGGAGTAGGTCACCCCCATCTCGAACACAGGCCATCAGCACAAGGGACAGAGATGATGCCCCTTTGATGCCACTCTTCAGGTGAGCCTCAAGCATCTCTAGGGTGATGAAGGCACCTTCTTCAGTGGCAGCAATGCTGGCAGCAGTGGCCCCCTTTGGAATCTGGTGCCTGGCAGATGGAGATGAACTTCCCACTGATCATAGCTTTCTGTTCTCAACCTTGTTGGTGCCATTGAACTTGCCATGATGGATTCATATTGAACCATGTAGGCTATGAGGTCAAGGTCAACGCAGGAGTCATTGATGGCAACTTAGATCCACTTTGCTGGTAGTGAAAGCAGCTCTAATGAGCTGGCGCCCAACAGAACCAAATCTGTTTACTCTGAGCTTTGCCCCTTCTTCATCCTCCCCCAGGGCTTGAGAATGGACCCACAGGATAAAGGGGCTGCGGCTAATGCATAATGGGCCAGCTGGCTGCCAAGTAGGGAGGACAGAGTGCCTCCTCTATTTCCTTCTGAATTTTAAACTCTAAGCCTCCTCTTCTTCCCAAGCTTCCTAGGGGTGAGGAGAGAGGGATCCGCTGAGCAGATGGCCACAGCCTCTGGGCTGAGCTCATTCATTCATTCATTCAGTGCCAGGCATGAGTTCAGAACTGGGTTACAATAGCGAGTGTAATCCCCAGTGTTGGAGGAGGGGCGTGGTGGGAGGGGACTGAATCATGAGGATGGATTTTCCCGTAGCTTCATGTTCTCACGATAGTGAGTGAGTTCTATCATGTTCTCATGATTGTGAATTCTCACAAAATCTGGTTATGGTTGTTTAAAAGTGTGTGGCACCTGCCACCCCCTCTCTTCCTCCTGCTCCAGCCATGGAGGATATGCCTGCTTCCCTTTTGCCTTCCACCATGATTGTAAGTTTCCTGAGGCCTCCCGAGCCGTGCTTCCTGTACAGCCTGCGGAACTGTAAGCCAGTTAAAAGTCTTTTCTTTATAAATTACCCAGTTTCAGTTATTTCTTTATGGCAGTGCGAGAATGGACTAATACAGTGAGCCAAGGCAGTCAGGGTCCCTGTCTTTATGGGGCTGAAGCCTCCTGTCTAGCGAGTGAGATGGATGACAAACAAATAATCACACAAATGAGTACTTAACTGCAATTATAACAAGGTGCGAAGGCAGCGATGGACATTTGAGACCAGCGCACCTGGAACCAGGATTCACCTGGGGATCTTATTAAAACACAGGCTCTGATGGTCAAGGAAGCCTCCAGGTGATGCTGATGCTGCAGGTTCACAGACCACACTTTGAAGAGTGAGAGTTTAGACCACTGGCTAATACAAAATTACACATCACTAAGCATTATCACAATTTGGGGTTCATAAAAAGAAATCTCCATTTCAGAAGACACAAACTCAAGTGCGTATTGGGGCCACGAAGACAATATAAATGTGCAAAGCAAAAGATCCAGTTTCAAGCGAGGAAATTAAAGCTTCAGTCTGTGTGTACTGAGTGCACACTACGTGCAATTGTGTATGTGAGTGACTGTGTGAAGCAACTTACCCGAGGACACACATTCATTCTTGCAGTCAACAAATGTTTCATTCATTCACTGCAGTCAACAAATGTTTATCATGCACCTACTATGGGCCAAATCTACAACCCATTCTCATAATTTGTTGATGTTCTTTCCAAAGAAAACACATAGGCTTAAGGGGTCAGATCCAAATTTAAATCCTGGCTGTGCTGCAATACAGCCATGAGACCTTGTGCCCTTCACCTCTTCCCTCTGAGTCTCAGTTTTCTCATCTGCAAATTGGGGCAATATCTTGCACATATGCAGATGGGACAGGTACCTGACAAGTGGTTAAGTGCTCAGCACAGAGGAGCTATTATTAGCTTCAGCTCTCCTGGGGGCCCTTGGTTAAGCCACTTAAATTCATGAGCCCAATTTGAATGTTCACACTTTTTTCACCTCTCACTGGGAGGATTAAGAAGCTAATGATTCTGAAAGCAGCAACCGCTGTTATGTTGCCTAATTGGACCCCAGGGGCCGGCTTCTAAGGGATCCCCCAGTGAGATGAGACAATTTGTAGTGCCAACGAGACGTCTTGAGGCAGGTCTCTGCTATAAAGGTATACGTCTGTAAACTGTATCAGTTCATCTTCCTCGTGTGGGTGGTTTAAATCACTCCCATACTAGGGACAGGGACAGCTGGAAAGACACCACGCTAGGCGTCCAGAAGTGTGTGTCCCAATTCTGACTCTCACTGAGAGGCTCTGTGACCATGGGCAAGCCCTTTGTCTCTTGTGGGAGGTGCCACTGAGGACAGAAAGGAACGAGGCGGCAAGTCCTAGAGTGCGATGGTTTTTGGGAGTCCATAAATACTCCCTCTTTGACTGAAAACATGGCAAATTAATTTTATGCACATTAGAATCACAACAAGACCATCAAAGTCATAACTTTTCATTTCTGGAACTGGTTTAAGTCATCCTTTTAAAATGAATTTATTTCAAAGGAGTTGTTCTAAAGAAACAACAGGCCGGGCACTGTGGCTCACGCCTGTAATCCCAGCACTTTGGGAGGCCAAGGCAGGTGGATCACCTCAGGTCAGGAGACCAGCCTGGTCAACATGGTGAAACCCTGCCTCTACTAAAAATACAAAAATTAGCAGGGCATGGTGGTGGGCACTTGTAATCCCAGCTACTCGGGAGGCTGAGGCAGGAGAACTGCTTGAATCTGGGAGGCAGAGGTTGCAGTGAGCCGAGATCGCACCACTGCACTCAAGCCTGGGTGGCAAGAGTAAAACTCAGTCTCAAAAAAAAAAACCAAAAAACAAATTAGTGCCAAGTGGCCGTAGAGGTGGTCTGAATACATGACAGAAAGTGGCTCGAGACTGTGACATTTGTGAGCTACTGCCATCAATGGAAGTTCTTTACCTGTGGAGGCTACGATGGGATTAATAGCACCCTTTGCCCCCACAAAACGGGATTTCTGTTCCACACAGGTAGAGGTTGTTCTGGGTGTGAACAACTACAAAAGCCTTAAAGGTGAGAAGGATGAAGCTGACATGTGGTTCCCCAGGCCAGTACCTGGGCGAAGCTCTGGGCAGCTCAGCCTGGCTTGGATGAAATGAATCAAAACCCATCAGCTCCAGGTTGGAACCGGTGAGACTGAAACTGAAAATGAGGTCTTGTCACGCCCAGGGCAGAGGAGGTGCAGGAAGTGAGAGCAGTTCCTTGGAAACACTTAATGAGATTAGAGCATCAGTTTCTGAAAAATGCATTTGCATTTTAAAAGAAAAATTTTCCTCTATTCAGGGTAACTCCCCACCACCCCTTCCCTGAGACAGGATACAATTCAAATCCATTTTTCCAGTGAATCGTAAAGAATAACAGGTAATATTTCTCAAGTGGTTCCTACAAACAAACCAGGGTTACTGTGCCAAGGACTGCATGAGCATGATCTCTTTATTCTCCACAACAACCCAGTAAGGAAATTATTATCAGTACGATGCAAATGTAGAAAATGAGGCAGGGGGAAGTGAAGGAAACTTTACTAAGGATTCAGAGCTAATATGCCTCTAAAGTTATCTGGGCTTCCTCAGCACCACTCTGTCTTCATCTACCTACCCCGTCTTCATCCACGCACCCCTTCACTCACCCAGAAATAATTTTTAAGGATCTACCATGAGCCAGGCACTAAGTTGCATGATAAACAGGAATAGAAATTTAAATATGTATATGTATATATGTTTGTATTAATATATGTAAAGTTTTTGGAGCACACTGCTGCCTCAGGGCCTTTGCACTTGCTGTCTTCTCTGTGCATAAGGCTCTTGTTCTGTGTAGCCATGTGGCACCGTCCCTTACCTCCTACAGGTCTTCACTCAAGTGTTATCTTCTCAGGGACCTCTTTTCTAGCCACCCTAACAAAAACTGCAACCCTCCACCCTGGCATTCCTCATCCTCCTCCCCTGCTTTTTTCCTTCACAGCACGCATCACCACGCAACGTGCTGTATACTTCTTTATCGTCATTGTCAGCTTTTTGCTTTGTCAGCACCCTAGTGTGGGCTCCATGAGGATAGGGTTTTCCATGCTGTCTCCCTAGGACTTAAAACCATGCCAGGCACATGGCTGATTAAACATTTGTTCAATAAATGAATGAACAAATGAAGGAAGGAAGGGGCAGTTCCTTTCATTAGGAAAGACCTCTCTGATGAGAACTGAGGGAGGGCTGGTCCTGCAGAGCCTGCGTGAAGACTGGTCCAGACAGAGGAAACAGCAGGTGCAAAGGCCCAGGGCACAGAATCATGCTTCTCAGTTAAAGCAAAGGAAAAGGGGCCAGCGGCTGGGCCCAAGGAGCAAAGGCGATAGGGAGGGAGATGAGTTTGGGAGGCTTCCAGGGATAGATAAGTAGGGCCTGGTGGCCAAGGATAAGGAATTCAGATCTTATTCTATACTTTTTAAACACACTTAGTGTATAGAATAAGTTTTAACTTAATATAAACCACCCCCTGTTTTAACTTATTTCATCCTCACATTGAGTCTGTGAGGTCGGTGGAATAATTACTCTCATTAAACAGATGGGGCAAATGGGTCTCAAGGAGGTTAGGCCACTAGCCAGGGTCCCACGGCCAGTAAGAAGCAGAGGTGAGAATGCAATGGAGCTTCTTGGCTCCATGCTCCCTCCAGAATCCCCCTGAGTGCAGGTCCCGTGACTCACGACTCTCTGGGGTCCTCCTTTGAGTAGGATCTTTGAAGCCACCTAGTAAAGACTCTGTAATAGAAGGAATGGCCCAGGAGGAGGGAGAACAGGAGGCCAGGCAGGGGGAGAGGCATAATCCGGCACTTGGGGGTCACGCTCCAGGGTGGAATGTCCCCTGCAGAGTCTCTGGAGCTCACCACCTGCCCCATGAGAAAGAAAGTGTGTGTGTGTAACCTGACCTCACTGGTGCAACCTGTTCCGAATTTGGGAGCAACCTCTCTCTGCCCCATCGCTTCCACCCTCAAAGCCTTCACCATGGCAGCCAGCTTGTTCCAGGGCAGTAGAAAGGGCACTGACAGCTCCAAGTCACAAACAGGAGTGTGTCTGTGGATTTCACGACTGCGAGAATTGAAGAGCTAGGCTCTGGAGACTCTCACGGCTTGGCAGAAAGTGAGTTAGAAATGGTTTACAAGGGGGAACTCTGGAACCAGAGTGCCTGGGTTTGATTCTGGTATGACTTTAACCTGGTTACGTAACTCCTCCATGCCCCAACTTCCATGTCTGTAAAATGGGCTCATAGCCTAGTCGTTGTATAATAATTAAATGAGAAACAGTACAGAGTACTGATCAGGAGAATAAACTCTGAAGTCAGACTATGTAGGTTCAAATCTGGGCTATCTGTGCCATCTCAATCAAGCTGCTTGACCTCTCTGCATTTTGGTTTCCTCATCTGTAAAATGGGGATAATAACAGGACCCACTTTTTAGAGTTGTGAAGATTAAATGAGTTAATAGAGTAATGCCAGGCACATGACAAGTGCCGAGTGTTTGCTCTGACGGTGATAGAGAGGGAGGAGGAGAATGAATCTAGACTTATGTTGCTTTGAACAGTGCCTGGCAGAAAGTAGGTGCTCATAAAAATGAAGGACAAAAGGGAGAGACAGGGATTCACCTACAGGACAGCTGCCTCTCAGCTCCTACCAGTGG
>NC_045453.1:19666340-19783330 GCF_002776525.5 Piliocolobus tephrosceles | reverse complement strand
AGGCTGGAGTGCAATGGTGCAGTCTCGGCTCACTGCAACCTCCGCCTCCCAGGTTCAAGCAATTCTCCTGCCTCAGCTTCCCAAGTAGCTGGAATTACAGGCATGTGCCACCATGCCCGGCTACTTTTTGTATTTTTAGTAGAGACAAGGTTTCACCATGTTGGTCAGGCTGGTGTCAAACTCCTGACCTCGTGATCTGCCTGCGTCAGCCTCCCAAAGTGCTGGGATTACAGGTGTGAGCCACTGCTCCTAGCCAGCCTTCAGCCTTTTAAGAGAAACTAGAACTCCAGATTTGTATGGGAGTGCTCCCAATTTTTACAAATTCACTTTTACTTAAAACATAGTGTAAACCAAACAAAGACAAACTCCAGGGCCAGATGTGGCTACGGGCTGCCCTGTGTGCAACCATTGAATTTACCATGGTTATTTGGTTCAGAGGAGAACGACGATGGAATGGTACATTTAACCATGCACCATGCCCCCAAGGTGTGCCAGACACTTTACATCCCATCACCTCACTTCCTCCTTGTAATCGGCACCCTCTGAAGTATGCCATTATGCCCCCATTTGACAGGTGAGAAAACTGAGGCTCAGAAAAGTTAAACGGTTTGCCTGAGATGATTTGGCTGAGAAGCAGTGGGGCTGGGATTCCCCGCTCAGCAGCCTATGCCCTTTCCTGTTACTACCGGCTCTCAAATGAAGACAGTTGACTTGTGTCTCTACTTAAGTGGACTTGTGTCTCTATTTGGAAAGAAAATGATGAATGTCTTTGAACAGGGCTCAGTACATTTTCTTAAACTCTCAAAGGCCCCAGGGCGGTTTACAAGGATGGTCCAAAGTGCCAGGAAGAATGAGGGTGTGCTCCTCACCATCCAGTTTTGGCATGAGAGCCCAAGCCACTTGGTGGTACTTTCATCAGCGCAGTTCCAGCTCTGTAACCAGCATGTAAGGAGAAATGTCATTGTCTTGCTGACAGCAATAATTACTCATGGGAGCCTGGGTTGGCTTCAAAGCCAATTCCTTGTGATGTTATATTCCACTAGACGCAAGTCACTTTGGTTTTCTAAGACAGTTACACAGCATTTGTGCCCCGTGAGTTGGCGTCAAACAGATAGTGAAGGAAAAACAACGAGGGGGTCTCAGGACACCAGCAGCAAATCCCAAAGCCAGCCAAAGAAAGGGTTAAGCCCAATGGTTAAACATAATAGCTTAATGCCTTTTGCTAACTCCAAGCTCTACCAGGAAGGCTGACAGATCCCAAACAGAACAAACAATAGCTGGAATTGTTCTAGTGAAAACTAGTTCGACTGCATCATTTGCCAATACTTTTTTAAACAACTTTGATTCTTCTCTGCTTCCTTGACTCCAACCCGACCTGAAAGCAAGAGGCAGATGAGTTCTTGTCCTAATGTCAAACCCCTGTAAGCAAGACGCCTGCTTGGACAAGGGGATGGCAGAACAGAGTAGAGGACAGAGCTCAAAGCCGGAAGCAGACACTGCAAATCACATCCAAGGGCTGGGCCTGGGACTCACCCCAAAGTGACTATCATCTGTGGTGGTGTCAGCATTTCTTGGAATCGGAGACCAAGAAAGGAAGTTCAAGATACGAACGAGCGTATTTTTATCTTTAACAATGAGACAGAATTGTCAGAGATGTATGCCAAAGTTTTGGTTCAGAGGCAAGCATTTAAATGGCAGGGGGAGAAACTGTCCTAAGGACAGTACTTTGGAAAGGATGCGTGTCTGTCACTTACGATATTCTCCGGGTGACCAAGGACCACCACACCTGTTGACCCAAACTCACAGCAGGAAGCCTACCTTCTCTGTCACTCAGAGTCCACACAGTGGCGTCAGCACGGTGAAACTTCAGTGTCTCCAGACAAGCGCTGTTTACAGTGAGGCTGGCTGAGATCACTAGTTCTAGCATTTCCTTGTACCTGAAAGAAAACAAAGGGAAATATAATTTATTCATTAATTATTCATGCTTGCTAATGATTCCTATTTCTTTCCCTAAGAGTATAAATATTAAAGCTGATTACCTAAACCCGGCCTTCTTATAAATTCCACATGATAAAAATTCACTGAAGTTTTCATCAAAGGGAAATGAGAAATTAAAATGAAGTTCTTGCTCCCCGCTGGAGAATACACCCAGTTGATTAAAACATTCCCCTCCTTCTTGCTGTATTTTGCCATTAGAAAAATTATATTTTGGTCTCTTTTCAATGTCATATAAATGAGCCAGAGCAAACTAGGGCAACTTCCCAGCTGAGGAAGAGAGAGATAGGCAGAGAGGGAGCATTTGGATTCAGATTTCCAAAAGCCAGAGGCTTAGGGAGAACGTGGAGTTGACTGTGGTTAAGAGAGTGGGCAGGGTGGCCCACGCCTGTAATCCCAGCACTTTGGGAGGCCGAAGGTGGATCACAAGGTCAAGAGATTGAGGCCATCCTGGCCAACATGGTGAAACGCCATCTCTACTAAAAAAAATAGAAAAAGTAGCCAGGCATGGTGGCGTATGCCTGTAGTCCCAGCTACTCGGGAGGCTGAGGCAGGAGAATCGCTCGAACCCAGGAGGCGGAGGTTGCAGTGAGTCAAGATCGCGCCACTGCACTCCAGCCTGGCGACAGAATGAGACTCCATCTCAAAACAAACAAACATGGTACTACTTGCACGGACAGAGAAAAGCTCAAAAGGCATCAGCATCATTAACAACTCTCTAGGTGGCAATACTCCACAGTTCATCATTGTGGTCCTGACCAAGAGAGAACATACTGGCTCCTGAATTACCCATGATTTTTATAATATGCTATGGGGGGTGGGCAGGGGAGAGCAGGGATGAAGTCTCCTTTGGTCTTTCTCATTTTTTAATTGAAAATATTTCCAATTCTTGCACCATGTTGGTAGTCACTCCTTCTAAATTCTGGCCGGGCGCAGTGGCTCATGCCTTCAATTCCAACACTTTGGGAGGCCGAGGTGGCAGATCACTTGAGCCCAGGAGTTTGAGACCAACCTAGGCAACATGGCGAAACCCCATCTCTATGAAAAATACAAAAAAATTAACTGGGCATGGTGGCACATGCCTGTGGTCCCAGCTACTCAAGAGGCTGAGGTAGGAGGATCACCTGAGCCAGGGGAGATGGAGGGTGCAGTGAGCTGTAGTCGTGCCACTGTATTCCAGCCTCGGTGACAGAGTGAGACTCTGTCTCAAAATAAATATTAATAAATAAATTCCCACCCACTGGGTTTAGAAAATGAGGTTCCTGGTTAATGCACACAGTACTATACATGGTGTAGCAATTTTCCAAGGTCTAAACTACAACTAGTAACATTTAACCCACAGTTGTCTTCAGAGAAAGGCTAAATTTATTGTGAGCACATCATTATCACAAGGTCATCCTTGGCAAGATCAATCATTATTCGGTTAATGAAACACAACATAGCGATCGGTGGTGTGAGGCTTATAAACTCAGATCCCGTTGTAAAAAGGTTGCAAATTCAACCCAGTGGGCTACCCACTACTTTAAGGTACCAAACTGCTCTAAGTCAAAAGTTTTCTCATCTGGAAAATGGTCATGGTGAAGATTAAAAAAGGTGATTCATGTTAAAAAAAAAAAAAAAAAAAAAAAGCACTATTTTAATAGCAACTTAAACTCTTATTCAAAATACAGTTCAAAAATACAGCCACCCCTCAGTGGCCCAGGAGGGCTGTTTCCAGGATCCATTCCCGCCTCCTGCCATGGACACCAAAATTGGCAGGTGCTCAAGTCCCTTATAACAAATGGTAGAGTATTTGCACATAACCCACATACATCCTCCCATATACTTTAAATAATCTCTAGATTACTTATAATGTCCAATGCAATGTAAACACTATGTAAACAGTTGTTATATACACTGTTTTAAAATATATATTATTTTTATTCTTGTATTTTTGTCTTTTGCCCCAAATATTTTTTATATATATATAAATATATAAATATATATATATTCTTGTTCTGTCTTCCAGGCTGGAGTACAGTGGTACAATCTGGGCTCACTGCAACCTCTGCCTCCCAGGTTCAAGTGATTCTCCTACCTCAGCCTCCAGAGGAGCTGGGATTACAGGTACACACTACCACACCCAGCTAATTTTTGTATTTTTAGCAGAGACGGGGTTTTGCCATGTTGGCCAAACTGGTCTTGAACTCCTGGCTCAGGTGATCTGCCTGCCTCAGCCTCCCAAACTGCTGGAATTAGGGGCATGAGCCACCGTGCTCACCCCACCCCCTGAATATTCTTGATTTGTAGTTAACTGAATCCTTGGATTGGAACCAACTGTACTGTTAATGGACACAGATGCATTCCACAAAAAGAAAACTACACTCAGGAATGATCAACACTGTTTTCAAGAGAATGGCTAACTCTGGGGGTAGGAGGGGGGCTTCGACTGTGCAGTGTTTTAATTCAGGGGCTGACACTACCTATGGCCCGTAAGCCAAATCCAGCCCACAACTGTTTTTGTGTGACCCGTGAGTCAGGAACAGCTTTCACATTTTTAAACGGTTGCAAAATAATCAAAAGAAGGATACTATTTCATAATATGTGAAAATGATGCGAAATTCACATTTCAGCGTCCATAGGTAAAGTTTTATTGGAACACTGCCCTGCTCACTGGTTTACTATCCTGTCTGTGGTTACTTTCACGCCACAGTGTTAAGTGGAGTAGTTTCAACAGAGACCATGTGTGGCCTGCAGAGCTGAAGGTATTTAGTATCTGGCAGCAAAACTTTGCCAATCCCTCTATCAGTTAAGCAGGATGCTGGGTACCCTATTTTTGTATGTTTTATCCATCTTTGTATGCCTGAAACACTTAATTTTTAAATAAGAAAGCCCTTATCTCAGGGCTTGCACATAGGAAATTCTTTCCACATATGGACGTTTTGATCTGATGAGAGAATCCCACCCTGATACGGTTTGGGCTTTGTCCTCTTCAACTCTCATGTTAAAATGTGATGTGATCCCCAGTGTTGTGGGAAGAATTTGGGTCACAGGGGTGGATCCCTCATGAATGGCTTGGTGCCCTCTCCATGGTAAGAGTGAGCTCTTGTTCTATTAGTTCACAGGAGAACTAGTTGTTTAAAAGAGCCGGGCATCTCTCTTGCTCCTTCTGTCACTGTGCGATGTGCCTGCTGGCCCTCCACCGTCCACTGTGAGTAACAGCTTCCCAAGGCCTCACCAGAAGCTGAGCAGATGCTGATGCCATGCTAGTACCACCTGCAGAACCGTGAGCCAAATAAACTGCTTTTTTAAAAATAAATTACTCAGTATCAGGTATTCCTTTATAGCAATGCAAAACGGGCTAACAAACACAAGAATCAGCTCTAGTGTTTATATGTTTATATTCTATCTCTCTGTCTATATATATATATATACACACACACATACACACACACAATGTTTATATCAACGTTGAGTCCTAAAATGTCCCCACATATATATACATCCATCCTGGTACCTGTTTTTTTGTTTCTCAAATGCCACAGGCACTCCAGGATAGAGGCCTAGGTGTCTTGCTCCCTCTGATACATCAAAGTGTATTGTATGGTGCTTAGCAAATGGTAGACATTGTAGCTGTTATCTGGCTACAGGTGCCAGAAATTTGCATCTTATCTAAACTAATTCCCTTCATTCTTTTGGGTGTGTGCAAATAATTAAAGGTTAAGAAAATAAACAATGAGGTTAAAAAATCTCACTAGTCTCCAGATATCCAGATGCTATGAGAGTATTAGAAGTAGCAAATTGTTAGCCAACTGACCAAATCTGGTTAAAAACAAAATGAATTGTTTCCTCCACTCCCTGGGGTTTAAAAATATTTGAGGTAGTTGCCAATATTTAAAAATGAGACAATTTCACATAAAAATCTGGATTTTCAGCTTTTGTTGAAACTACAAGAGTATTGCCTTATTCTTGCGTGGCAGCAACCAACTGGCACTGAACAGTGGCTGCCCAATTAAGTCAAGGTATATGGACTCCACTTTGTCACAGTCCCCACCACTCCCTACTTTCTTACATTTGACCCTCTTTTTCCATTTGTATTTCCTCCTGGTCCCTACAGGCATTTGCATTTGAGAGCTATGTCATATGTATTATCAGAAAAGCCTGCTAAGGAAAGAGACAGCAGTGTGACACTTCTGGCCTCAGTCACGTAGCTTATTTACTTTACTTGAGTGTTGCTGTCATCCTTAAGAGCTCTTACACATCCAAAAGAGCATTTGTTGATTTTAAGCAGAGCAGGAATGTGTTTGTGAGTCTGAACTCTGGGACAGAGTATTGTTACTAAGGCTTCTGGTGTATTCACCTTAGGTCCTTGCCTAAGGTTCTTGAAGGCCAAACCAATGGGGAAATCATCTTTATTTCCTCCACAGCACTTGACACAGAATCTTGTTCATTCCATCATCCAATTACCAACTGTTGGAGGAAGGGAGAAAAGAAGGGGCAGAGGGAAAGAGGGACAGGGAGGGAGGAAATCTTATTTGAGCCATCACCTTCTTCCAACAAGATTTTTAAAAGTGATTCTTATTTTCCTCCACACCTTAGACAATGACTCTGACATATTAAATATGTAAATGTTTCCTTATAAATGATGTCATGTTGTTTTACGTGTGGTATGTGTTTTAATTTAATGAATAATGTGCACAATATCTCATTCTGTTTAGAAGGCTTTTTATTTTCAGTCTGCACTGATTTAAAAATGTGCATATTACTGGATGCCTATCTAGCTTGTAGTTATAATTCTATATTGTACACCCACCCTATTGAATTTATGCAATGCCCTGGTGGTGAACAGCTAGGTAGCCTTTATCTCTTAGCCACTTATAAACAATGCTGCAATGAACATCTCCATTCATCTTCGTTTTTTAAAATGCAGTATCTCTCCCTACATAACACTATATACACACACATTCCTAAAATGTATTTATATCCAAGGTGGAGGATTTCTGTGTTATGGAGCATGCGTGAACTGAACTTGAACAAGTACTAGCAGACTGTTCTTCATAATTCCTGTGCCATTCTAGATTCCACCAGAAGTACATAAGCGTTCCAGTTTCACAAATTCCAGCTAACACTTGGCACTGCCCCACTTTCTACTTTTTGCCAAACTGATGTGTGGAAAGTAGTATCTAATAGTTGTTTTGATTTTCATTTCTAGGATTACTAGTGAGTTTGAGCATATATTCACATAATTGTAGGCCATATGAATGTTTGGAAATTGCCTGTTCAGATCTTTTATGCTTGCCCATTTTTCTACTGGGTTATCTTTTTTTTTTTTCTTATTGATTTGCTGGAGTGCATTACAGAGTCTAGCTATTCATTGTGTGTTTTGAATGCTGTAAATTTCTTCTCTTAGTCTTTCATTTGTCTGTTTTCTTTATTTCTATTGTCTTTTGTAGAACAAAAAATCCTTACATATTTACCAAATAATTTCTTTTTGTAGGTATAAATATGCTTTCTCTATTCTTGGGATTTAAAAATTTGTCTACATGTTAAACTATTCACTTAGAATTTTACCTTTCATATTTAAGTCTTTAAGTCATTTACAGTCTGCCTTTTTATGTGGTTTAAAGTTTAATTTTTCTCCATATTGAAGAAAACAAAAATAAGCCATTTTTCCTAATACGTATTAAACTGTCCAGCTGAGTGCACCTCCCAGCTATGATGGGATAGCTTGTATTTTTAGCCAATCTCACTATCATGATCAAAAATAAAAGCTATAAAATATTGTCTTAAGGGATTGGAAGTCAACCAAGGCAGGTCCTGAGGGACCAAGATCCCAGAGAGACGAAAAACAGACTAAGTTTGACCTCTATCAAGTTTCCCCTCAAGACATTTGCCAATTTATAATCAAAGAATTAAAAAGCAACAGCTTAGAGTTTTTCAGTCTTATGGAGCTGGGGAGACAAAAACTGGAGTTCAGGATGACTAAAGTAGTTAGGACACAGGAGCAAAGATTGTAGAAATATGAGAACCACAGAGGTATGAGTCTGATATTGTTGACAGTTATTAGCCTTGAGGCATTTGCTGATACCCAGGCTGGGGGTGGTGAGAGGTAGAGAAACCAAGCAAAAAGGGGTAGCTATGAAGGCAAGAAATTAAGCAGAGCTTTTTTGCAGTTGCCTAATTACAGGAAGGCAAAAAATGGAATTCACCCTCAATAAGGATGAGGAGCCTTGAGAAACACTCAAGGCTTTTAACTAGGACCCTGAAGGGTCACTTCCTTGGAGTTAGGGCAAACAAAATAGATCCTGCCTTGAGTCATCTCAATCCCATATTGGACAAACGTGGTTTGCCTCTACTATCAATAGCCAGAGGAAAGACGTTTCTTTCGGGGGAAATGTCATCTTCCAGAGTCTCCACAATGTTTTATACACAATAGAAAAATTACCAAGAGACAAAACCAAATGATCAAAAACCAAGACAAAAACAAAAACAAAAACAAAAATCTCAAATGAGATTCGGCTATTGAAGTTGTCAAACATGGAGTCCCTAGCAACTGTGATAATATAATAAAAAAACTGATTTAAGATGAGAATGCTGCTAAAAACAACCAGGCTCTTTAAAAATGGAAATTACTGGTTGGGCATGGTGGTTCACGTCTGTAATCCCAGCACTTTGGAAGTCCGAGGCGGGTGGATCACTTGAAGCAGGAGTTTGAGACTATCCTGGCCAACATGGTGAGACCCTATGTCTACTAAAAATAGAAAAATTAGCCAGGTATGGTGGCAGGTGCCTGTAATCTCAGCTACTCAAGAGGCTGAGGCAGGAGAATTGCTTGAACCCAGGAGGCGGAGGTTGCAGTGAGCTGAGATTGCACCACTGCACTCCAGCCTGGGTGACACAAACACAACTCCATCTAAAAAAAAAAAAGGAAATTATAGAACTGAGAAATGAAATAAATAAAATTAAGAACTCGACAGATCAGTTGAACTACAGACTGGGCATAGTGGATGAAAGAATTAGTGAACTGGAAGGTAAGTCAGTAAACAGATCTCAGGAATAAGGTTGAAAAACAGGTTTAAAAGAGCATAAAAGAAACATGGAACATGGTAAAAGATCTAGCACACATGGAGTAGGAGCCACAGAAGGAGAGGAGAGAGAGAGCAAGTCGGAAACAATATTTAAAGACAAACTGACAGAAGACCTTCCCAGATGGATGACAGACATCAAATCATGGAATCAAGAAGTTCTGTGAATCCCAAACAAGATAAATAAAGAGAAAAGCATTCCTGGGCATGTGATGGTCAAACTGCACATGTGCACAAATTAATCTTAAAAGCAGTCAGAGGGGGAATAAAAGACATAATCTTTAAAGAAGGTATAATAAGACTGAGAAGCAGCTTCTCAGCAGAATTGACGGAAACCAGAAAACAATGGAATTTCATCTACCAATGTGGAATTCTATGCCAGCAAAAAAAAAAACAAAAAACAAACAAACAAAAAAAAACTTCAAAATGAAGACAAAATCAAAATGAAACAAACCAAAATTAAGATAGTATGCCATCAGTAAACCTGCACTAAAAAAGAATGTTCTGGAAGCATGAAAATTCAGCAAAGATAAAGAATAACGTAAAAGGGTAAATATGTGCAGCAGGAGGATAGATAAATATAATCAAACATGTTTTAAGGACCTTGCATTTTCTTGGAAATGGTAAAAGTACTAATTTATAGTAAAGTTTTAGATATATCAAGGATGTATCCTATAATATTTAGGGTAACCACTTAAATAATAATAATAAATGTAAACATTTCATGTACATATATTACATTAATTACAGTAAATGCAAACAGAATAAATACAACACTTGAGAGACAAAGATCACCAGACTGACTTTAAAAAACTAACTACAAGAGACCCCTTTTAAATATAAAGATATACCAAGGTTCAAAGCAAGGATTCAATAATATGAATACAACACAAAAGAAAGCTGGCATTACCCCAAGTAGATTTTAAAATAAAAACCATTATTAGAGATGTACAGGGACACACAGTAATGATAAAATAATCCACCAATATATGATAATTCAAAAGTTTATTTTTTCCAAAATTAATGTGCATGAAGAAAGGGACTTGACTGATTCTAGGTCTCTGTTAGATCTAGAATTAGATCTGAAAAATCTAAAATACCTATAGCAATTAAAATACCTAGAGCAATCAAAACACATCATCCTTTGGAGGCAAATAAATGAACAGCACTAACAAAGCCAAAGCTACAGAAATATTAATCTTCACAAACTAAACATGACCCTGACTTGAGAACCTGACAACTGTTCTTTCCTGCGGGCAGCTACAGCTACAGGCCCTGGTGACTTACAGAAGCAAACTATTAGCCACAGAGTATAGGAATGTGAATAAGCAACTCAAGGCAACTTGGTTTCCAGAGTTAGTAAAACTCTTCCAAAAATTCTAGTCATGGTTCTCATTTCCCAAGCACCTATTATATGCCAGGCAATTTTCCTGATCACATTTACAGTATCTCTTTTAATTCTCTCCACCACGCTGGGAGATAGAAGGATCTGTCCTGTATTTCCTCCAAGGCCGACTAAACACAGATTTAAGTCTGAGCAAAGTGCAGTCACCAAGAACATGTGAAATCGTTCCTGTTTGGTGAACTTATCCTGTTCTGCCATGAAGATCTAAGAAGAAACTTTTCAAATGTCAGCGCACTCCATCAACTGATGGATGGATAAAGAAAATGTGGTATGCATATTCAGTAGAATATTATTCAGCCATGAAAAGAATGAAATCCTGTCATTTGCAGCAACGTGGATGGAACTGGAGGTCATTATGTAAGTGAAATAAGCCAAGGACAGAAAGACAAATATGGCATGTTCTCAACCACATGTGGGAGCTAAAAAAGTAGATCTCATGAAGATAGAGAGTAGATTGTGATTACTGAAGGCCAGGAAGGGTGGTGGGGAGGATGAAGCGAGGTTGATTAATGGGTACAAATATACAGTTAGAAGCAATAAGACCTAGTGTTCAATAGAACAGTAGGGTGACTATAATTAACAATAGCTTATCATACATTCCAAATAGCTAGAATAAAGAGTAATTTGAATGATGCTAGCATAAAGAAAAGATACATATTTAAGGTGATGAAATCCCAATTATGCTGCTTTGATCTGTACACATTATATGAATGCATCAAACGATCACGTGCACCCTGAAAATCCGTCCATCTATTATATACCAATAAAAAAAGACTAAACAAAACTGTAAAAAACTTCTCAGCACACAGTGAGTTTTTTGTCTTATGAACCACATTGTTTCATTATTGAATTGGAGGAGACAATGGAGGAGGGAGGCCAGTCTCTGGTGTTTGAGGCTGCTAAAGGTTTTAACCTGGCCCTGATTACATTGCTCAGTTTACGGATACTAGAAATAAAAACAGCTCACAGTTACAGAGCATTGACTCTGAGGTTTAAATCTCTCTGCACGCACTGGTTCATTTCATCCAATGAAGTAGGTAGAGATAAGGAGACAGGTTCAGAGATTGACCTGGCCAGTTAGTGGTAGGGCCAGGATTCTCAACCAGGTGATCTGGCTCCAGATCTGTGCTCTTAACCACAGCTTGCAAACAGCACTGGATCACAATTTCAACTCAGGGCCCATCGAGCTCTAAAGTCTATTAAGCTACCCAATCAGAGCACCAGACCTGTTATCTGCTCCAGGGGTTCAAATCCCAGCTATGTCCTCGTCAGCGGTATAACCTTGGGCAAGTTATTTCACTTATCTGAGCCTTAGTTCTATAAGATGGAGTAAATACTACCCTCCCCGCCAGGTTATTCTGAGCAAAATGAGTTAGAGAAGGCATTGGGTATTCAACAAAGGGCAGCTGAGATTATTTGCATTCACACAGACAAAAGCTTGAAACACACCATTCGTTTCATTCCAGGTAGACACTGGAAACTGTCATGAGGATCACCCGGAAACCACTGGTTCCTATTGTGGTTTGAGGGGCAGAGTTGAGCTCTCCTGCAATTTGAGGGGAAGGCTTCCTTCACATTCTCCCCACTCTCCCCACCTCACAATTACCTGAAATCGGAGACCAGCTTATTCTCTATGCAGGGGGAAGGAAGACAGAACTCAGACAGCCTTCACAGAATCTGGGGGAGGAGAAAGACTTAGCTTCCCTTTCACGAAGGGAGGGAAGGGAAAGGAAGCAAAAGCATGGAATTCATTTACAAAAAAAAAAAAAAAAAAATTCTTTCTTTGTTGCATTGTTGTAAAACCCTGATAGCCCGGCTACCTCAGAAGAGAGCCTGAAGGAGCGGGAAGAAAGAGGCATTCAAGAGCCCCCACCCTGTGGCCTCCTTGGCCTGCTGCTGCCTGCGGCTTGTGCCATTTGTTACCCTTGTCACCACCCCTGTCCCTGGGGACTGGGAAGAAGTGGGGGAGCCCGAGAGATGACAGCTGGGGGGTGGGGGCAGGGGCAGCTTCAAAGGCTGGGAGGGATCAAAAGCAGATGGAGGGTCCCCAGTGGGCGGGCTGCTCACCTTTCCCCACCCCCGTGAGTGCACCAGCTACCTTGGCTGAGGACGGTGGCCCTGCCTGTTAGATGCAGAGGACAGATGGCCAGTCAGCCAAGGGGACTTTGGAGAGGGCCACTCCCAGCATCCTTCACGGGCTGAGAAATCAAAGCCTGCTGACTTCAATCACAGGCTTCGAAACAGACAGCAGCTGTAGCCCAAACCTGGACGTCTCTGGCAGCCTCCACCAGCCTCATTCAATTTCCATTCAAAATACATCTGTGAATCACAAATCAACTTGGCTTCCCCCATTTCAGGGGGTAGTTGCTCACACCAAAAGCTCAGGATCGCTCTTACTTCTCCCTCTCCTCCAATCCATCTCCAGGCCTTATAAAGTTCACCTCCACGGTCATTACCCAGGTCCAAGCCACCATTCTCCCTGCCCAGGAAGACCACCGCAGTCCCCCTGCCCACGTCCCTGGGGCCACCATGGCCTCCCTCCAGTTTGTTCTCTGTGCAGCAAATGACAGCATAAATGTGAACCTGCCCCCCCTACCTCATCCTTGCTTATAACCTCCGACGGCTTTCCATTGCTCTTAAGATGAAGCGAAGACTTCCGAACATAGCCTTGATCTGGCTTCTCCTCACCCAATGTCTGATTCCAGCACACTGGCCTTTCTTTTGCTCCACGCTCCCTCTTGCCACAGGGCCTTTGCACATGCTGTTCCCACTGCCTGGAACTCCCGTCCCTCCTGCTCACCCTGCAGAGGCCTCAGTTCCGGCAGGACTTCCCCAGGCCCTCCCTGAGTGAGCGATTTCCCTCCTGCAGCTTCCACAAGCCCATGGCCCTCTCTCTCACACACCAGTCACTGTTAACAGTTTTTACAGGTGTTTGCGAGTTATTTAATTTCCCTAGGTCTCCCCATGACTCTCAGTCCACGTGGCTTGGCTGGGACTGACCCTACTAACAAGCTTGGAGCCTGGCAATTAGCATCTCCCATTCCTTGGTCTATAGTGATTGGCTCCAGGGTGGTGGTCACGTG
Organism: Piliocolobus tephrosceles; assembly: GCF_002776525.5. Lineage (NCBI taxonomy): Eukaryota > Metazoa > Chordata > Mammalia > Primates > Cercopithecidae > Piliocolobus > Piliocolobus tephrosceles. Next base: position 19,769,783 of record NC_045453.1, on the reverse strand, counting down.
AGCCACCTGGGGCAATAGGAGGCCCAAGATGAACTGCTGGAGAAGAGACATTCTCTCCTGCTGCACACAAGCCCTGGAAGATGTCCACCTGGAGCCATGGGCAGCCCCTTGCCTGCGAGACTACAGACTGCCTTTGTATTTTAATACAGGTGTATCACGCCTTAGGTGTTCAGTGTGAAAAATTAGAGTAGGAATCAGCTGTGGGTTCAGCCAGTGAAATTCAGCAGCTGTTGTCACTTCAACAACCTTGGGGAAGAACTCCACAAGCCACAAGAGTGTGATCACAAATCCCTCCTTCTGTCCACACCTCCATCTACCTCTACCCTGTCTCCCTTAACATGGGGAAGGTGTCATTGAATAGAAGTTGTGGGACAGGGCTGCAATGCATTGTGAACCATCTCCCCAGATAAATAAGGCAAATTCAGTTTCCTTTGCAAAGGCTAGAAGGCAGATAAATGGATAAGGAACACAGCTGACATTAAAGCCATTCACTGATTCATTCATTGAGTCAGGCTGCCCATCATTTAGAATCACTGATGCTGTTTACGTAGCACACCAAAGAGCAAAGCTGCTACTCCTTCACTAATTGATTTCATCTTTCTTCCCCTTCCCCTGTCCTTTAAGGGCTTTCTTAGAGCCAGGGACTGTCTCAGGCATTGAGGATACAGTGTCCAACCAGACAGACAAGTTCCTGCTCTCCTGAAGTTGGCATTTCAGAGTGGGATTTGCCATCCAGACTTAGTGGGAATTCCTCAGTGGGTGACCCCAACTAGTCCACCTGTGCCTCCTCCTGCTAAGATAAGAATTGCATGGCCCTTTCTCTCTTAAAATAAAATTTTGGTTACCCAAATAACATCTAAAAACATTTGTAAATACATTTTAAAATTTCAGATAAGATTAGAGTCACATTGGGGCACTACCTCCCACCAGATGTATCCACAATTAACAGGATAAATAGCTTATGAACACAAACACCCACACGCATTCATTAAAATATACAGTACTGTTTTTACAAATGTGTTTTGCGAATGTGTTGTTGACCGCTATTATCGCGTACATCTTGTTCCAAGATGTTTTTTCACTCTAATAATAAAATACCTTGGTGTTCATTCCATGCCATGACACAGAGATCTAGCTTATTCTTTCTCATTGCTGCACGGTGTCTGTAGGTATGTCTGTGTCACAGTTCACCTGTCCAGTCCTCAGGGGTCCCACGTTGTTGTTAGGATAATGGACTCCACAATGACTGCAGCAGGTCTTCTTGGGTGCACATGCCTGGAGTTCTCTAGAAGTGATACCCCAAGGAAAGACTGCAGGCCCCCCAGTTTAAAACCGTAAAACCCGTTTGCATATCGCTCCTCAGAGTGGTGAATCCAATTTATACTCCCAGCGGCATGTCCCATGTCTTCATCCCTTGTGCTATTTTTACTCCCTGATAGGAAAGCTTTATCCAAAAACTCTCTTAGGGGCCAGGCACGGTGGCTCACGCCTGTAATCCCAGCACTTTGGGAGGCTGAGGCGGGTAGACCACAAGGTCAGGAGATCGAGACCACCCTGACTAACAAGGTGAAACCCCATCTCTACTAAAAATACAAAAAATTAGCTGGGCGTGGTGGCGGGCGCCTGTTGTTCCAGCTACTTGGGAGGCTGAGGCAGGAGAATGAAGTGAACCCGGTAGGCGGAGCTTGCAGTGAGCCGAGATCACGCCACTGCACTCCAGCCTGGGCGACAGAGCGAGACTCCGTCTCAAAAAAACAAAACAAAACAAAACAAAAACTCTCTTAGGAAGACATAAACAGTTATTCTATTTTTATAGAGACAGGTGCTTGTTGTGTTGCCCAGCAAACTCCTGGTGTCTGCCTCCTGGGCTCAAGCAATCCTTCTGCCTCAGCCTCCCAAGTGGCTAGGACTACCCCATCACACCTGGCTAGTGTTTTCATTTTTTTTTTTAAAGACAGGGATCTCACTTTGTTGCCCAGGCTGGTCTCCAACTCCTGGGTTCAAGTGATCCTCCTACTTTGGCCTCCTGAGGTGCTGGGATTACAGGCGTGAGCCACTGCACTCAGCTTACATAAGCAATTGCATAAGTAATATGCCTCCGCAGCAGCCTATTCACAGCACCATCCTTCAGCCAAGCAGACTGAGTCCTAGGGAGTCTTATGAAGAAAGGAAACCAGTTTGAGTCCTGAATCTCAGTTCCAGACTAAGCTCTCTCACTTGTGCTTGATGAATTCTCATTCACATGAGCTCGGCATAGAATAAAAAATAAAAACGGCCAATGGGAAAGCTTTCACTCTACTTCCTCCCGGGTTCAAGTGATTCTCCTGACTCAGCCTCCTGAGTAGCTGGGATGGCAGGTGCCCGCCACCACGCCCAGCTAATTTTTGTATTTTTAGTAGAGATGGGATTTCGCCATGTTGGCCAGGCTGGTCTTGAATGCCTGACTTCAGGTGATCCACCCGCCTCAGGCTCCCAAAGTGCTGGGATTACAGGCATGAGCCACTGTGCCCGGCCTGCTTCCCTCATTCTTGATCGCCTGTAAAACATCGCCCATCATTTGGTCAATCAATTCAATTTTGCTGTCCCTGGTATTTTTAAAAACTTTTTTCATTTTATTTTATTTTATGTATTTTATTTTTTAAAAGACTGGATTTCACTGTGTTGCCCAGGCTGGTCCTGACTCCTGGGCTCCAGCAATCCTCCTGCCTTGGCCTCCCAAAGTGCCGGGATTACAGGCATCAGCCACGGTGCCTGGCCTGCTTCCCTCATCCTTGATCGCATGTAAAACAAGGGCCATTATTTGGTCAATGAATCCAATTTTGCTGTCCCTAGTATTTTTTTTTTTTTTTGAGATGGAGTCTCGCTCTGTTGCCCAGGCTACAGTGCAGTGGCGTGATCTCCACTTACTGCAAGTTCCAACTCCCAGGTTCACACCATTCTCCTGCCTCAGCCTCCCGAGCAGCTGGGACTACAGGCACCCGCCACCACGCCCAGCTAATATTTTTTGTATTTTTAGTAGAGACGAGGTTTCACTGTGTTAGCCAGGATGGTCTCGATCTCCTGACCTCGTGATCCACCCGCCTCAGCCTCCAAAAGTGCTGGGATTACCGGCGTGAGCCACCGTGCCCAGCCGCTGTCCCTAGTAGTTTTAAAAACTTATTTTATTTTATTTTATGTATTTTATTTTTTAAGGGACTGGATTTCACTATGTTGCCCAGGCTGGTCCTGAACTCCTGGGCTCCAGCAATTCTCCTGCCTTGGCCTCCCACACTGCTGGGATTACAGACGTGAACCACTGTGCCCAGCCAAAACTTTTTATTTTGAGATAGTTTTAGATTCACAAAAAGTTGCAAAACATAGTACAGAAAGGTCCTGAGTACTCTTCAACCAATGTCTTCCACCCTGTGATTACATCTTACATAACCATAGCACAATGTCAAAGCCAGGAAACTGAGGTCGGTTCAGTACGTGTGTAGCTCTGTGTCATTTTATCACATGTGCAGCTCTGGATAACCACCACTGCAATCTAGAGAACAATTCCATCACCACAAAGATTTCCCCCCACCCCAGACCCCCCCGACCCAAAACCCTTAACCCCTGGCAACCATGAATCTGTTCTCCATCTCTAAAATTAGTCATTTTGAAAATGTTATATAAATGGAATCACGCAGTATGCAACCTCTTGATACTGGTTTTTTAGAAAAACACATGATGCAAGTTCAGATGCCTGCATTTTACGATGCATGTTCCAGTATTCTCTAGGCCCACAAGAGGCAACCTTTAAAAAGGCACCCAACGTGCAGTGACAGACTGGGATAGGACCACACACGTTCTGGTTGATTCCTGGTTGGGTTCAGCAGGGCCCTGGAGCAAAATGTAGAACTTTATAGAATATGTCTCATGCAGAGCCATTAAAAAGAAAAAAAGAAAAGCCAAACCAAACCCACAACCACCAAAACAAGGCACAAAGCAAAACACCAAGGACTCTTACTGTAAGGGAAGAGTCCTCCTGCCAAGGATGGCTGGAGAACACAAAGTGCTTGAAGCCACTGGGGGAGTCCTGGAGTCCTGATATCCTACCAAGAGGCAGGTAAGAGATCCAGGGAGGAAAGAGAATCCTCAGGTTGCAGAGGCATTTTGCTTTCAGATACCACACCAGCAACATTGTTCTTCACTGTTGCTCTTCCTTTCCTTCACCCCAACCATAGCCCATTGCAATGACCTGGACCCATGTGAAACCATTTAAACTGTGGCGAGCTTTGTTCTGAGTCTACAGAGCAAGGGCATTTTTATTGGGCGAAGGGAAACAGGCAGGAGAGAAATGTTGAAAAATGGGTAAGAGAAATTGAATATTGGAAACCAAATATGAGAATATCTTCACTTGGTCCAAATTATTGTATGTGCCTCCATGAAGCTTTGACCACTATGAAAGTGAAAATAATAGTAGATCATGTAGACTAAGCACTGTCTACAAGTCAGACATTGTTTTCAGTGCCTTTCATATTTGAGTCCCCTTAATCTTACCAATAGCCCCTATGAGGTTGATAGAACTTTAATCCCATTTTACTGATAAGGAAAGTGAGAACAGAAATTGAAGACATTTGCCTACAATCAATGGTAAGCAGCAGAGATGGATTGAGAGCCCTGTGCTTTGAATGTTCCACTCTTCTGCCATCTGCCATTGACAGCAGCAGATGTCTTAAAATTAATCTTTTCTAATGACAGATCTCCTCTAATTACATCATTACCCTGAAATTGAACGAGCCATGCAGTGATTCATAAGTTGTATTTTTTTTTTTTTTTTGAGACGGAGTCTCGCTCTGTCTCCCAGGCTGGAGTGCGGTGGCACTATCTCTGCTCACTGCAAGCTTCATCGCCTCCCAGGTTCACGCCATTCTCCTGCCTCAGCCTCCTGAGAAGCTGGGACTACAGGCGCCCGCCATCACATCCAGCTAATTTTTTTGTATTTTTAGTAGAGACGGGGTTTCACTGTGTTAGCCAGGTCTCGATCTCGATCTCATGGTCTCGATCTCCTGACCTCATGATCCACCCACCTCGGCCTCCCAAAGTGCTGGGATTACAGGCATGAGCCACCGCGCCCGGCCAATTCATAAGTTTTTTAAAAAATGTTTTTATTCTTGTTTTGAGGTTGGCTTTTATTTTATACAATTTTTATGCAATTTCATATGAGTTTTTTTTTTTTTCCTTCTCTTTTGGTCTGATGGCTTCATGGTGAAGGCTATAAGTTTTATTTTTAATGAAAAATTTCAAACATATACAAAAGTAGACTGAACAGTGCAATGAACTGCTGTGCACCCATTACTTAGACTCAACAATGTTCATGATTTTTACCAAATGTGTCTCTTCACAAAATTTTGGTTTATTTACTTTTCTCTTTGCTGAAGTGTTTAAAACAAATTCAAACTTGAAGTCTCTTCTCTCCACCACACTTCATTTAAAAATATGGACATTTTCTATTATCACACCTAACAAAATTAACACTCATTCCTTGTGCTGTCTTGAACACAGTCCACATTCAGTCTTCCCCAACTGTCTCAACACACCCTTGTAAGGGTGGACTGTAAGATACGGGATCTAAACAAAGTCTGCATAGTAGATTTGGTTATTGTATCGCCTACATTTATTTAATCTAGAATAGCCTCCCCCTCCTTTTTATACAGACTCTAGATGTGTTGGAGAAACTAGGTTAGTTGTCTTGTAGACTATCTCATGTTCTGTATTTGTCTGTCTGCCTCTTTATGGTGTTGTTAATGCATTTCTCTTTTCATTGTATTTCCCATAAATTAGCTTGAAATGTAATTAGGTTCAGAGTAATTTGGGGGAGGGTAGCAATGTTCTGGAATTGGTGCTGGGCTCTCACCACTGCATCTCATCAGGTGTCCCAGGTGTCTCCCTTCTAGTGACACCACGAGGGCCCTCGTGTACAGGTAGCACCTCCTGCTTCCTCCATTATAAACTTCCCTATTAACCTCCGATCTGATGGTTTCATCCACTAATGTTCGTGGCCTGAATCACTTCTTTCATTAGGAGTTTAGAAACTTTAAAATATTTATTTGTAAAGAAGAGAGATATTCCAGAATATTTCAATAATGTTAATACATTTGTTCAGCATTTACATTCTTGAAAGTTGCTGTCAAAATTCTTTCCTCATTGCACACTCCCAACTGGATTGTGAGGTGGGCAGAGCCAGCAGGAAATTGATAGAGTGGTGACTAAGCAGCTACCTCAGGTGCCCGGGTGCCTGAGTTCAAATCCTGGCTCTGCCACTTGCAAATGGTGTGGGATCCTTCTTGACTTCTCTGCTTCAATTTTCTCACTTGCCAAATGGGGATAAAAAGGGTCCCGACCTCCTAGGGCTGCTGTGGGGATAAATGACTTCCTACTTGTGTAGTTCTGAGAGCAGAATAGGATACAGAGTAAGTGCTCTTCTCCACCCTTAGAAGTGAAGAAACTGGGAGGCCAAGATATCAAGTAAGTTTCCTCAGGTCCCACAGCTAATGACAGGCAGAGCTGGAACAAGGCGCAGATCTCATTTCACCACATGACACTGTGCCAGTGGAGTGTTTTCCCACATTCCATGTTTCCCAATTATTTTGAAAATGATTGCAAATAATTAGGAAAACCACCTTTTGGCCGTAATGACTTGGAGTAATTAATACCCAAATGACCTAATATAACGCTTAATCCAAAACACTTCCCACCCTCCAATCTCACCTCCTGGAAGTTCTGTCCTTATAGCTTCTCCTGCAGGGACATTATCCTTTTTGCTATTATTTGAACCTAGTGAGTTGACTCCCACTTTATAGCTTTTGCACTGGCTGTTCCTTCTGCAACAAATCCTCTTCCACCTGTGGTGTTTTCTCAAATGTCACCTCTTCAGAGATTCCTTTCTTGATCATGTTGTCAAACTCTTCCCACATCCCCCCAATCACCCCCTGCTTTCTATCCCACGACTGTGTTTTATTTGCCTTCTTAATTCTGATCACTATCTTAAAATATGCTGCATATTTCTCTGTTCACTTTCAGAGGCTGGGGGCTTTGTCTTGTCATTCCTGTGTCCTTAGCATCTAATAAAGTAATTGTAATCAGCACTAAACAGGCAATGAGTATCAGCAAAATGAATTTGAAAAATGACACTGCAGCCTCATATACAAGGATCATGCACACACCACTTATCATAACAGTTTTTATATTTAATTCTTTTTACAAAAGAAAAAATATACATGCTCGTGGTAAGAGTCAGAGCAACATATCAGGTGAAAAGATAAGTTCCCCATGGTCCCATTGATCTGTACTAATTATCATTCACGGTTGGAGTACACCACGGTAGAGACTGTTAGGTGATCCCCAATATTCTTTCTCTTTTCCCTTCTACGAAAAACAACTGATTCTTAGCAGGGCACTCAGCCACCCAGAATAAAAACTACATTTCCCAGGTTCCCTTGCAGTTAGGTTGTGGTCATGTGACTAAGCACAGTCACTAGGGTGGAATCAAAAGTGATGCAAGTAACATGTAGGTTAGGTCCTTAAAGGAATGGGGTGGACCTTCCTCTTTTTCCCATTCCTATTGGATGGAATGTCATGTGATGGAGTCATCTTGGACAATGAGGAAAAGAGCAGCACCTTAAGGATGAGGAAACAAGATGAAAGGAATCTGGGCTGCTGATGACTTTGCAGAGCAGAGCTGCTGTATCATCTCAGACTCTTAGATGAGAGAGAAATAAACTCCTAGGTTATTTATGCCACTGTTTTTTAAGCTCTCTGTTACACAGAGCCAAATCTACATCTGTCTGTATTTATCTACCACCCACTATCTCTTATCTCCTACCAGATCTTCTTCAGTGCATTTATGTGTGTGTGTGTGTATGTATGTGTGTGTAGCAAATTTATATTATGGAGAATTCCAAAAACACTGCAAAAATACTCAGACTCATCTAATGAGCTTCCCTAAACTCATGACACAGCCCCAGCACTCATGGCCAGTCCTGCCCCATTTCCACTTCATCTACTTCCCCCGTCATAGTATTTTGAAGCAAATTCCGTAATATCATTTCATTTGTCAATATTTCCATGTAAGTCTCTCTCTAAAAAAAAGGTATTTTTTTTGAAAACATAGCCACAATATTCCTTAATATTAAGCCACAAAATTCCTTAATATCACCAAAACCAGATAATAGTTTAACAAAAACTCTGTTGTGTTTGATTTTACTTCCATTTAAAAATACACCCTGGACAGTTTTCGACATCAGTACACATGGAGCCGTCTGCTGCTTCTTCAACGTCTCCACAGTACTCCATTGAAATGACGTAGCAGAGTTTATTATTTAACCATCCCCCCACTGATGTACATCCAGGTTATTTACAGTTTGGGTTTTTTCCCCTATTTTAATCAATGATGCAACGAACGTCTCTCTATCTCAGAAGTTCTCAGCCTTGGCACTATTGAGGTTTTTGGGCTCGGTGATTCTTTGTTGTACAGGGAATTGCAGGCTGTTCAGCAGCATCCCTGGCCCCTCTACTCACTCACCAGTTACCAGTAGCTGCCCTCTCCCCGAGTTGTAACAACTAAAATGTCTCCAAACATTGCAAAATGTCCCCTGGGGTCAACGTCAACCCTGGCTGAGCACCTCTCCTCTATTTTTATATACATTTAAGCAGAAAACCCTAATTTCTATAGCAGCAGCCAGTAGTGAAATGGAAACAGAGAAATTTTCAAAATGGTGGCTATTTGAGAAAAAGATCAATTCACATTCGCTCTGGATTTTAGGAAGTACTTTCACCGCACTTCAATCGCGCTTAACTATGGAAATCTGAGAACTGATTCTTCACCAAGAACTGCAGTCAGTGTCTGCGAATGCAGCATATAAATCAAAGACCCTTTGAGTTGATCTATTTTTTAACATTATGCCTCAGGTCAGAGGATCCGACGAAGAACATGAGATGCATTTTATAAAAGTAGCCTTGGAGATGGGAACATCATAAGTTTTATGGTCGAGCACACTTTTAATTATAGGATTATGTTTCAGGGAACATGTGTGACCTCTGCATGCCCCTTCACCCCCTACATTTAATAGTAAATTGTATTATAATGATGTTTGCACACAAATGGAGGAGGGACTTCAGATTCTAAGTAAAGCCTAAACTCAACAGCCTGAAGCACATTCCCTTGGCCAGGTTTAACATCCAGCCAGAACCTGCTACAAAAAATTAAACGAACCACCAGAGAGTGCACTGTGGGGCTGAACCAAGCCAAGGGAATTAACTACTGAAATAGATTTGAGGCTCCTGAGTTGGCTTAGTTCAGCTTTAGCTTACACTGCTGAAGTCTGAGATTTCTTGGGTAGTAAAACCAAAGCCATAGTAAAAACAAATAAAACAACAACAACAAAAAAACACACAAGTAAACAAACAAACAAACAAAAAAGAAGAGAAACAGAGACAGAAGAAGACAGGGAAGAATGAAAGAAACAAGAGAAATCTATAAAAACAAGTTATATAGCTAATCAAAGAGATTTAAGTCACTTATTCAGTCAACAAATACTACAGAGAACCTACTGTGTACCAGCACTGATTTAATTCCTGGCAATCGGCCGGGCACGGTGGCTCATGCCTGTAATCCCAGCACTTTGGGAGGCTGGGGCAGGAGAATGGTTTGAGCCTGGGAGGTGGAGGTTGCAGTGAGCCGAGACTGTGCCACTGCACTCCAGCCTGGGTGACTGAGAGGGACTCTGTCTCAAAACAAAACAAAACAAAAAATTCCTGGCAATCCAGTGGCGGAGGAAGACAGGTGGAGCCTCTGACTCCCAGAGCTAAAACCCTGGTAGATTTTACCTTGGATCAAGGAATTCATTTTTGCTGGTAAAAAAAAAAAAAATCCCAGCTAGCAATTCCTGTTAGCTGAAAACAGACAAGAAAGAGCCATGTAGGTCAAATCATCACACCGAGCAAGTGCTCATGCGCTCAGCACTGTCAGCTGCTTTCCATACATTGGTTGATTTAATCCTTAAAATAACCCATGAGGTAAGTAATACCGTCCCCTCATTTTACAGAAGAGGAAACAGAGGTTCAGAAACGTTAACCTGAACAAGGACACAGAGCTACCCAGGTGACTGTCAGGAAAACATCTTTTAGCGTAGAGGTTCTTAGTGAGGTCGGGTGGGGGCGCGGGGGATGGGGGGCGTGATTTTGTGCCCAGAGGACACCTGGCAATGTCTGGATATATTTCTGGTTATCACTAATGGGGAGGGTGCTATTGGCACCCAGTGGGTAGAAGTCAGGAGTGCTGCTAAAAATCCCGTAACACACAGGACAGCCTCACAACAATTATCCAATCCAAAATGTCAAAAGTGCTGAGGATGAGAAACCTGTTTTAGAGGAATGATGTTCTGGGAGGTGGTGAAGGGGAGGGGAATGAGCTTTCCAAACCAACGTGTTTAAACAAGGAGGGGCAGTATAGGGTGGCAGTTAAAAAGATACAGCTGCAACCCTTGGGCGTGAGTCCCAGCTCATCTGTACAATGGGGATAAGAAAGACGCCAACCTCAGAGAGTTGCTGTGAAGATGAAGTGAGAGGAAGGGCCTTGAAGAACACCTGGAGCACAGTAAGTGCCAGGTAAATGTTTGCCATTCTTGGGTTCATCCCACATAAGGCATGTCACAGTAAAATGTGCAGACATGCATGATGACAATTGCTAAGATGTCTGGTGATGGCGGTTCAGGTGGGTTAACAATAGCAGGGTCCTAGATGGGCACCCTTGCCTGTCTCTTGGCCTCCCCCTAGGGCCACAGGACATCAGAAGCCACATTTTTAAGAAACACAACTGACATGGCCCTACTCTGAGCAGGAAGGAAGAAAGTGGGGAAAGAGGCTCCACTCATGTGCCCCCTTCATCTAACCTCAGAGGAACATCTCCACCAGCATCCTCCAGCAGGCATCCCCCATACCTCATCCAGACCAATCACAAGGGGCTTGGTCTAATCACCCTTCATCTCCTTGGGCGGAGCCCATGGTCAGCCAAACAACATCGAGCTTCTGTTGGCCTGCAAGGAGGGATGATGGCTGCTGTCTATGCCACCGCCAGGGGCTGTCCTGGAGGTCTCCAATACACAAGGTCAAGCCAATCATCCCGATGTGTGATGTAACTCTGCAAGCAGCAGCTGTCTCTCCAAGTGCCATTTGTCATTATGAGCGCAGCACTGCTCTGCACCAGGAGCTGTATGAGCTGCTTTACATGGCCTGGCTCCTGCTAACCTCTCCTGTTGCATCCCTTCCTACTCTACTTTCTGGCGATACCAGCATTTTACCTGGTATCCCTTAAAAGCAGCAAGCTCTTTGGCACCTTGGGGTCTGCTCACAGCAGTTCCCTCTGTCCTTAATGCTCATCCTTCCCCTTCACCCCACTTTAGGTTTCTGCATAAAAATCACAAAGTCACTGCTTCCAGGAAGCCTTCCCTGATACCACTACTGCTATCACCATCCTCCCTGACTGGATTAATTTCCACTGCACTCTGAACTCGTCAATCATGACATTTACTACCATTGGAATTAATAGCTGAGTATTTAGTTGTATAATGCTTCTCTCTCTCTTTAGACTCTAATCAGTAGCCATGAGCCACAAGTGGCTTGAAATGTGGCTAGTTTCAATTGAGATGTGGGCCAGGTGCAGTGGTTCACACTTGTAATCCCAACACTTTGGGAGGCCGAGGTGGGCGGATCACTTGAGGTCAGCAGTTCAAGACCAGCCTGACCAACATGGTGAAACTCCATCTCAACTACAAACAAAACAAAACAAAAATTAGCTGGATGTGGTGTTGTGTGCCTGTAGTCCCAGCTACTCGGTGTCTGAGGCACAAGAATCGCTTGAACCTTGGGAGGTGGAGGTTGTAGTGAACTGAGATTTCCTCACTGCACTCCAGCCTGGGTGACAGAGTAAGACTCTGTCCTCAAAACAGAAACAAACACAAACAAATAAAAAACAAATTGAGATGTGTCAAACACACACCAGATCTCAAAGACTTGACACAAAAAAAGTAAAATAATGTATTAGTAATCTTAAAAGTATTGATAAGGTATTGAAATGATAATATTTTTTGACATCTTGGATTAAATAAAATGTATTGTTTTACATTTTTTTTTTTTTTTTGGAGACAGAGTCTTGCTCTATCGCCCAGGCTGGAGTGCAGTGGCACAATACGATATCGACTCACTGCAAGGTCCGCCTCCTGGATTTACACCATTCTCCTGCCTCAGCCTCCTGAGTAGCTGGGGCTACAGGTACCCGCCACCATGCCAGGCTAATTTTTTTGTATTTTTAGTAGAGACAGGGTTTCACCATGTTAGCCAGGATGGTCTTGATCTCCTGACCTCGTAATCCACCCACCTCGGCCTCCCAAAGTACTGGGATTACAGGCGTAAGCCACAGTGCCAGGCCTGCTGTTTTACATACTTTTTAAACAAGGCTACTAGAAAATTTGAAATTACATATGTGGCTCACACAGGCAAAGCATGTTACATTTTTCTCGGACAGTGTTGCTGGAGACCTTAACACACTCCATGAGAACAGAGGCTATAGCTAGATTGTTCCTGCTCCATCCCTGTGCTTAGAACAGCGCCTGCCACAGAATATGTGATGAATAGTATTTTGCTGAATTAACAAATGAATGAATGGTATGCTGGGCACAGTGGCTCATGCCCTGTAATCCCAGCGCTTTGGGAGGCGGAGGCGGCAGGATCATGTGAGCCCAGGAGCTCAAGGCTATGATGGCACCACTGCACTCCAGCCTGAGTAACAGAGGGAGCTCCCATCCCAAAAAAGAAAAAGAAAAAAGTCTGTAAGAGGTTGCCTCGTTCATATCCTGGTTGTTAAGAACAGTTTATACTCATGTTGCATTTTAAAGTTCTCAAAGAATCACGAGGTGCTACATTCATGAAATTTCAAGTCTTCACTTGCCAGTCCCAGCTGCTATGGGCACCAGCTTTCTCTCCAGACACTGGATTCCATGAACACAGCTCTGCTGCCCTCTTAGCTGACTCCACACCCCAAGAGAGAAGACAGGGCATGAGCCAAGCATCCGTGACCAGCCAGGTAGCCAGAACGTCCCACAAAAGTCAACAGACGTGGGCTCAGGAATTTTGTCAACCTTGACCAGACAAACACATTCTAGAAAGGGCCACTCGTACGTGCAGGGAACAGCCCGGTGGATGGGAGCCAAGGCAGGCAAGGCTGTGCCAACCCCAGAGGAGTCAGGAGGCCAAGACTCAGAGTGTCTAGGAGGCTGAACAAGCCTGGGCCTGAACCAACCAGGTGGGGTCACCTGTCTCCAACCCACGCCAAGGCAAACAGTTCTGCACGCCGGGAAGAAGGCATGCTTAGGTCAGACTCAGGAGCTATGAGGCGTGGGGCCCACCTGGCACCCGGTGGCCACTGCGGGGCTGGGACCTTCCAGCTGTCTCAGAGGCTTCCCTCCAACCCCCCACCTTTGCCCAAAGCTGTGGGTGGATCTGTGCTCTGGGGTGCCTGGTGACTCTGGCAGTCTGCCTGGGCCTGAAGCTCTAATTTGGGAACACTGCTGGTGGGCAGACATGGAGAGAAGGGATTAAGGATTTGAAGGGCCAGAGAAAAACCAAACGTGACTATTCAAAGCTCTTTTTACACTGGGCTGTAGTTGCTCAGTAGCACGCTGGCTGTGGGTCTGAACCCCAGCCTGGGCAATTGTATGCCTGTATGACTTTGAGCAGTAGGATCAATGGCTCATGCTTAGGGTTCACCAAGGCTAGGCTCAGTTCTAACTACTGGATACAGAGCACCTAATTACAAGACCCAATGCTGGTACCACACTCCTGTGATGCAGGCAGAAAGTCTCAGAGGCTGATTCGAACCCTGGCAGTTCCACCATCTGTTCACAAGTTACGTGAATTGGAATCCAACTCTACAAATTGGGCGTCTAGTGGCACAACTCCTCTCATTTATCTAGCGCGTCCTAAGCTCCAGGCCCTTACTGCCCTGAATGCATTACTCACTGACTGTCCCTCACTGAATCCTCACCAGAGGACTCAGTGTATTATCCCCTAAATTCAAACTCAGGCAGCTTGGCTCCCACATAATTGCAGCAGACGCTGGGGCACACAGACTCTAGAGCCATACGGCCCGGCTGGAGTGCCAGCTACAGAGCTTGATGATAGCTGTAACCTTGGGCAAGTAACTTAACCTTTCTAGGTCTCAGTTTCCTCATCTGTAAAACAGGAATCCTGACAGAACTCACCAATGGGGTTGTTCTGAGGGCATTACACGAGTTTTGAAAGCATTTAGCAGAGTGTCTGGCAAACAGGAAGTGTTAAAATCAGAGCCTATTATCTGCCATGCCTGGGATACCTGTGTCACAGGACAGGTGACAAGTAGAGGGTCATCCCAGGGAGGGGTTGGAGGCAAAGCCTGAAATATTGCCTTTCAACCTCCCAGGATCCTCCCATGTTGCAGACGTGTGCATCCCTTCAACAGCCGCCTGCGGACCTCTGTGTGCCAGGTGCTACTCGGGTCTCTTTGTCACACCCCAGTGACTGCCTCCAACAGCCTGCCAAGACGCCTCCCAGCCTCCACTGCCCACCTCCTCCAAATCTGTTCTCCACACTCCTGGAGTGAGATTTTTAAACATACATCTGACCTTGTCATGCCCCCCACTAAAACCTCTTTAATGGCTCCCCACTGCCCTTGGGTTAAATTCCAAACTTACACAGGGACTAAAAACAGTGGCTTTCAAATTCTTCAACCAAGACTCACAGTAAGAAACCCATTTTGCAATGCAGTGCAGTGTACACCTTTATAAAACTTCAAATAAAAGTTGCAAAAAACCACATTGACCTCATGTGTAACACACTCTGGTATTTTTGACTCTATTTTTTTCTCCTGCGATGCTGGCTGTGGCTCACCAAATTGATTTCATAACCCGCTGATGTGTTAAGATCTGTAGTCTGAGCCACAATGGCTCAAGAGCTCTAAGACCAAGGACCTGCAGCTGTGGGCCTCATCTCTCTCTGTCTCCTCCCGGCAGCCCACGTTCCCATCATGGTGAATATCTGCACCATAGTCCCTCTTGCCACTGGGCCTTTGCATGTGCAGCTCCCTCTGCCTAGAGCACTTTTTCTGCTTGTTCGCCTGGCTTAGCCAAAGGCTGCCTCCTCAGGGAGGCCACCTACCTGTCCTCACCACCACCCCCGGTCCACTTTCAGGTGTTCTTTGCACATTAGAACCACCTTGGGAGGTGTTTTTTTGTTAAATACCAATGCTCAGGCTCCACTTCAGACCAGATGAATCAGACATTTCTGGGGATAAGGTCTGGACATTGTCATTGAAAAACAATCCAGTGAGTATGGAAGACCCCTAGGTCTTGCACATGACCCTGTTTTATTTCCTCCAGAGCACTGAGACCGTCTAAAGTTAGCTAATGTATTTATCTGTGTTTGATTGTCCTAGAATCTCAGCTGATGAGGGCAGGGACCTTGTTGACTCTGTCTGCTACTGTGTCCCCAGGGCTTGGCACGGTGCCTGGCACACAGTAGCTACTCAGTACGTTTCTTTTTTGACGACTGACTGATGTGAACACCTGCTCTACGGCAGGCCCTAGCTTGGGTTCTGGGGAACCAGAGACAGACCCAACTTTTGCCTGCAGGAGGGATGAGAGAGGATGCTGACTTGATGAGGGTTCCCTAGGAGCAGACACTGAGACAAGGATTCTAGGGCAAGCAGTTTATTTGGGAGATGATCCTGAGAAACACGAGTAGGGGACTGGGGATGTGATGAGAGAAAGAAGAGCTGATACAGGGTGTGTCATCAAGCAAGTTACCACCATGGGCAACTGGGGCTTAGTTCTGCTGGGGAACTGTGCGAGCCAGTGTAGAAAATGCCACTCGCCATCATCCCACGGGGTGGAGGGGTACAGTGAGGGAGCAGCGGTATTTATACACCCACTCCTGTGAGGCACTGGCTGAAGGCTGATGCCAGGGAACAGAGGCATTCACTCTCTGGTGCTTTGGACTTGCCACACGGGCAGGCAAAGCGGACTCTCTGGTGGCGAGAGAAGGCCCTTGGGTAAAGACGCGCAGGTGTTGGCAGCTAGAAACCCACAGTCCGTGCACTGAAGCAGTAAGAGTGGCAATGTGGGCAAGGCCCTGAAAGCATCTGCTTCAGGCACGTGACAGGGAAATCAGACTTTGCCATTATGTGGTAGGATGCAATGAGGCAGTCAAGGCAGTGAGGAGCCCAGAGGAAGTCCTCACCCACTCTGTCTGAAGGAATCAGGGGAGGCTTCATGGAAGAGGTGACATGCGATCTCACTGTGGAAGATGTACCACGTTTTGTCAGGGATCAAGCAGACTGAGGAGAAAGTATCTTAGATTTCTTCATGCCCCTCTTTCTCAAGGGCTGAGGCAGGTGCCTGGGCCTACTTTGAGTGGCCCAATCTTTTTTAAAAAAACCTTTAATTGACACGTAATAATTGTATATATAGGATACAGTGTGATATTTTAATACATGTATACAATGTATCAGGGTAATTAGCATAACTATCACCTCAAACATTTATCATTTCTTTGTGTTGGGAACATTCAAAATCCGCTCTGATCAGGCACGGTCGCTCATGCCTGTAATCCCAACACTTTGGGAGGCAGAGACAGGAAGATTGCTTGAGACCAAGAGTTTGAGACCAGCCTGGGCAACATAGCAAGATCCCATCTCTATAAAAATAAAATAAAATAAATTAGCCAAGTGTGGTGCCATGTGCCTAAAGTCTCAGCTACTCAGGAGGCTGAGGTAGGAGGATTACTTAAGCCCAGGAAGTTGAGGCTGTGCTGAGCCTTGATCATGCTACTGCACTCCAGACTGGACAAACAGTGAGATCCTGTCTTAAAGAGAAAAAGAAAGGAAAGAAAGAAAAAAACTGCTTTTCGAGCTATTTGAAAATATATAGTCAATTGTTAGTTGTAGTCATCCTATAATGGTATAGATCACTGGAACTTACTCCTCTTCTCTTGCTGTAATTTCGTATCTGTTAAGCAGCCTCTGGTTCACCCCTGCACCATTCTCACCCTCTAGTAACCACCAGTCTGCTTTCTGCTTCCATGAGATTAACTTTTTTGTCTTCCAACTATGAGTGAGAACATGTGGTATTTATCTTTCTGTTCCTCACTTATTTCACTTAACACAATGTCCTTCAAGTTCATTCATGTTGCTAAGAATGGCTGGATTTGTTCTTTTTCACGGCTGACTAGTACTCCATTGTGTATATGTACCTACCACATTTTCTTTATCCATTCATTGCTGATGGACATTTAAGTTGATTCCAGATCTGGGCTATTGTGAATAGTGCTGCAATGAACAGGAGACTGCAGATATGTCCTCAACATCCATTTCCTTTCCTTTGGATAATACCCAGTATTGGGATCACTTTTTGGTTGTCACAATTCCAGAGGGTAGAGGCCAGGGATGCTGCTAAACGAATGCTACAATGCATAGCACCAGCCCCCACCCCCAACAAAAGAATGGTCCAGTCCCAAATCTCCACAGTGCCAAGGGGAGAGACTCTGAGCTAAGGGGAAGGGCTCCATGTACACAACAACAGATGCAAATGCAACCAGAAAGGTCTTTGTGACTCAGTCAGGTCATTCTGCACATATTATTCATCCATTGCATATTTATTTCCTGAGCATCTACCATGTGTTGGGGGGTTCCCAACACACGAGGGTTTCTCAGACAGTGTGGTGATTCCTCAAAGTCCTCAAGACAGAAATGACATTCGACCCACAATCCCGTTACTGGGTATGTACCCAAAGGAATAGAAATCACTCTATTATAAAGACACATGCATGTGTATGTTCACCGCAACACTATTCACCATAGCAAAGACATGGAATCAACTCAAATGCCCATCAATGGTATACTGGATAAAGAAAATGTGGTATGTATACACCATGGAATACTACACAACCATAATAAAGAACGAGATTATGTCCTTTGCAGGGACATGGATAGAGCTGGAGGCCATTATCCTTAGCCAACTATCACAGGAAGACAAAACCAAGTACTGCATGTTCTCACTTATAGGTGGGAGCTAAGTGATGAGAACACATGGGCACACAGAGGGGAACAATACACACTGGGGCCTATTGGAGGGTGGTGGTGGAAGGTGGGAGAGAATCGGGAAAAATAACTAATGGGTACTAGGCTTAATACCTGAGTACCAAAATAATCTGTACTACAAACCTCCATGATGCAAGTTTACCTATAGAATGAACCTGTACATGTATCCTGAACTTAACAGTTAAAAAAATGAGGTTCCTTATGCACAAGTTGTCTCTCATTTCTATTATGCTACTATCTTCATACCAGCCATCACTGAAAAACTATGTAACATGTTCATGTTTTTTTTTTTTTTCATAATTACAGAAAATGTGGGCTCAGATTCATTAAAAAAATCACCAAGTTTTTTTGCAACCAGGCATATTTTGTCTCCCTGCCTAAGTCATCCCCATCATGGCTGAGTTGGTGAGAAATGAGGGCATTTTCAAGGTTCAGTTAACGTTTAGATTCTCTCTCAAAGGAGCAGGAGAGCCTGTGGGGAATGCTGGGCACAGGAACAACTTTGGAAAACTGTCCCCAGGCAGCAGCAGGGCAGCAGGCAGAGAGGGAGACACAGGTGTTGCTGAATCCATTTACAAGACTCGAGTTCTTGCTTAAGCAAAATATGCCGACACTGCAAGCGAGGGTGTGATGGTGAGAATAAAGTGTTCCAGTGGATCAAGAGCTATTTCTGAGCCATGGTGATAAGTCTTAGTGATCAACTTTGATACAGCAGGGGAGGGATTGGGAAGAGGCCAGTGGTCTTCCAGGCTTTCAGAGTGAGCTCCAAGTGGATGGTAGAGCTCATGACCATCGGGAAGGCAGCTGGTAGGGAGAGCAGGGAATGTGGTTTGGGACAAATTGCAAGTTGAGGAGCTTATACATTTTATTCACAAGAGAGTCCTAGAAACCTCAGTGAATTCATTTCTTGAGGCTGCTGTAAGAAAGAAACACAAACTCGGTGGCTTCCAATAGAAATTTATCCTCTTGCAGTTCTGAAGGATAGAAGTCCAAACTCAGTATCACTGGGCCATGATCCAGGTGTCCACAGGACCATATTCCATCCAGAGGCTCCAGGTGACAATCCATTCCAGCCTGTGGTGTCCACCAGCGAACCTTGGTTTGTGGCTGCATCACTCCAAGCTTCAAGGCCAACATCTTCAAATCTCTGTCCTGTCTTCACATTGTCTTCTGGTGTGTGTGTGTGTGTGTGTGTGTGTGTGTGTGTGTGTGTGTGTGTCTGAAATCTCCTTCTGCCTTTCTCCTATAAGAACAACTGTGATTGCATTTGGGGCCAACCTGGATAATCCAAGATAATCCCCCATCTCAAGATCCTTAACTGAATCCCATCTGCAAAGTAGTTTTGCCACATAAGGTGACATGTACAGTTTCCAGTGATAAGAACCTGATATCTTATTCAGCCTGGTGTTGACTAGTTTTTAGAGTGAAATTTTAGCAAGTTTGTACAATTGATAGGCTTGCCATTGGTTGGCTATTAAAAGCAGTAAAGAAGAAGGTAGAGGTACAACTACCCACAGGGGTAAAGAGCTGACCAGAGGTCCCAAGGACATGACAGTATCATAGAATACTTAAAAATACAAGCTTGCAATAGCAGAGATGCATTTATTGAGTGCTTCCTACATACCGGGCCCTGTTGTAACTGCCTGACCTCAAGTAAGTCATTTAATTTTAGAGAAAGTGATATGGTTTCGCTCTGTGTCCCCACCCAGATCTCTCCCACTCCTCATCATGGGAGGGACCCAGTGGGAGGTAATTAAATCATAGAGTCGGGTTTATCTCACGCTGTTCTTGTGATAGTGAATAAGTCTCACAAGATCTGATGGTTTTATAAAGGGGTTCCCTGCGCATGCTCTCGCTTGCCTGCTGCCATTTTTAAGACACGCCTTTTGCCTTTCATGATGGTGAGGCCTCCTCAGCCATGTGAACCTGTGAGTTCACTAAACCTCTTTTTCTTTATAAGTTATCCAGTCTCAGGCTTGTCTTTATTAGCAGTGTGAGAACAGACTAATACAGGCAGGGATGCTTATGTGTTCACCAAATCCAGATATTCTTCCTCCTGAACAAGATCCATGCTGCATTTCTCAGTCTCCTTGCAGTTAGGTGCAGCCAGTGACTGAGTTCCGGCTAATGGACTATCAGCAGGATGTGAGCAATGTGTAGGGCTGGCCATAAAGACCTTGGACACCAGACTCTTCCCTTTCTTTTCTCATCTACCTGCTGATTGGATTTGCCTCTGAGACACTAGAGGGAGAAAGACCTATGCAATGGAAGAGACCTGGGTCCTTGGTTGACCACATGTAGGACACCCATCTACCAGGAACACTGTTATTCGTCCTTAGGTGAGAGATGCATTGTGATTGTGTTAAGCCCTGAGAATACAGGGTTTATTTGTTACAGCAGCTAACATTACCTTAACCAATACAGATCCTCTATCCATTCAATGGAATTTTATGCAGCTGTTAAAAACAATAAGTAAGGGTTATACCCATTGCTTTGGAAGTAATTCCATGATTATCACTCATGGGCAAAAAATGAGATGCTAAGCAGGTGTAATGCATTATTTTTAAAAAACAATCATTGATTCTTCCTGCCACCTGCTCCCACAAAAAACCCAAACCAAACTAAACACCAAACCTAAATACATCTGTTTAGGAACCCAAAAGTATGAAGAAAAATGTGGAAGACAAAAAGGTCAGGGGTTGGCAAGTTATGGCCTGAAGGCCAAATCTGGTGCACTTCCTGATTTTGTAAATAAAGTTTTATTGGAACACAGACATCCCTTTGCTTACATATTGTCTAGGGTTGCTTTTATGTTATGATGACAGAATTGTGTAGTTGAAATGGAGACTGCATGGCCTGCAAAGCTATAAATACTTACTATCTGGCCCTTTACAGAAAAAGTTTGCCAATGCCTGTACTCAGTGATCAACATAGGAAAGATTCAGATTGTAACATATAAGCAACATGAACTACTATTAGTAACAAAGCAGATAAAATCTAGATGTACTAACAGAGAAAAAATATCCAGATCATGAAAGTGGAGAATAGCAAATTCTGGTGTGTAAAGTCTGATCCTCTTTTCGTAAAAAGAAAACTCTGAATTTGTGGATGATTTTTATATGTATTAATACGTGTCTGCAAGGGTATATACCCAAGAGTTAACAGGGGTTATATCAGAAAAGATCTATTTTTTACCTTATATACTTCAGCATCATTTTATTGCTCTATGATAAGCATGTTAATTACTTTTATAATTAAAAATGAAACCAATAAAGGAAAAGAAAGTCACAGGAAACCTGAACCCAAAAGTGTGTAGAGAGGTTTCTGGTGAGGTGGTCTTTGTTCTTGAATATAAAAGTGGTTCTTATATTTATTCAGATTCTCTAAATGCCAGGTGTGAGTCCTGGCTGACACACAGTAGGTGCTCATTAAATAAATACTGACAACTGGGCCCCATGGGCCTGGTGGCTCAAGCCTGTAATCCCAGCTACAGGCTGATGCAGGAGAATTGCTTGAACCCAGGAGGCGGAGGTTGTGGTGAGCCGAGATCGCGTCATTACACTCCAGCCTGGGCAACAGGGAAAAAAAAAAAAAACCACAAAAAAAAAAAAAAAAAAAAAAAAAAAAAAAAAGACTGCATGAACGAGTGCGGGAGGAAATGAATAATGCAGCAAAAGAATGAAAAGAAGAGAAAAGAGAATGAAAAACCTGCCTTCCTCTGCTCACCCATCAAGCACCAGGAAATCAACTCAGGCTGAGAAAATGCCTGTAGGATATGCCAACATCCATGTTGACCTCGGAATGACTAAAGATATTGACAGTGCTTCTTACCTCCTCCCAAAATCAAGGCAAATGACACACACGAAAAACCTCCAGTAAATTTTCTGCCAAAGATTTTCAGCCGCAGACCACCAGCCCAGCTTCCCCTCGGCTCTGAGAATGCCTTGTAGTAAGAACTGACTGTTATCAGAACCCATTTCCCTGGGACGGGGCTCAGGGTTGACATGAACTCACTGCCCCAAACAAAACGAAACTGTGAAGAGAGGTGGCTCTCGGTGGCGTTTCCTGGTGTTTGAGGAATGACGCACAGAGTTTCTTCAGTTGCCCAGCTGAAAGGAAGGAGCATCTGTTTATGTTGTTGCTGCTGTTTTGACACTGGCCACTCATCGGCATGGTATTTGTGGAGAGAGGCGGCATAAAAACCGTATTAGTGTGTTCCCTCAAAGAGAGCGAGCTGCCAGGAGACTGTGTGCTACGCAAATCTTTTGTCCACAAACCACAAGTCGAAATGAGTTGGAATTTAGAGAGAAACACAGCTGTGTGGGTTGAGAGATTGCTCCTTTACTGTAAGCTCCTAAATTTACTGATTTTATTTTTCTTATTTGCCCCCTTTCCTCCCTGTCTCTTTCCTTTCTTCCACGAATATTTATTGAACTTTTACTATGTGCTGATCATTGTTCTAGGAGTGAAGCATGGAACAGTAAATTAAACAATGTCTCAGTTCCCCTGGAGATGATGCTCTAGTAGGGGTGACCTGCAATAAATAGGGGGCGCTTAAATATTAATGACAGGGTGATCAGGGAAGGCCTCTTGGAGGAGGTGATATCTGAGCAGACCCTTGAAGTGGATGAGCAAGTGATGTGAAGAGGAGGTAGGAAAAAGCAACGGGACAGAGCAGCACATGCAAAGGCCCTGGGATGGAAATGAGCTATATGTGTCTGAATGTCAGAAAGAAGAATCGTGTGGTTCGAACATGATGAGAAAGGGTCACAGGGAGAGGAGAACATGTCCAAGAAGTAACCAAGGGCCAGCTCACACAGGGCCCTGTAGGCCCCGGGAAAGCTAAGTGTATTGGGAATTCACTAGCCGGTTCTCAACAGGAGACTGGCATGGTCATCACAACGAGAGCTCCTTTGCTCCTTCTTATTCATGCAATCTATGCCTATTAAAGGAAAGTTGGAAACCACAGAAAAGAAAGAGGAAAGAAAAATGCCACCCGTGATCTTAGCATCTGTGCTGCCGGTTCTGAATGGCAGTGATTTTACTTCCCAGTGGACAGATGGCAATGTCCAGAGACATTTCTGGTTGTCATAACCGGGGAGGGAGAGGCCAGGGATGCTGCTAACCGTCCTACAACGCACAGGACAGCCCCGTAAGGAAGAATCATCAGGTCCCAATGTCCACACATCTGTCCACACCGCTGACGTTCTCAAGCCCAACTCTAAGCCTGTGTTTGGGGACATTTCTCCCACTTCCAACCCCACTCATTCTAATCTACTTTCATTTTTAGTGTGCAAGAGCTCCGACCTAATCTTCTATGTTGATGCTTCCTTTTCACTGACCAGGAAGACATAACCATTCCCCAAGATTTTGTACTAACACTACCTGTGATGGTGTCACATTCCTTAGCATTGAGGTCTCATAACTGGTCCCATAACCTCTCCTAGCAACTGGGGTAACCTGCAGAGTTCTCACACCCTCAGACTCCAGCACCCCCATGTGTAAAGTGGGGTTAGCAGTACACCTGCCTCAGAGGGTCGTCATGAAGATGAAATGAATTAGAATATGTAAAGCATCAGTGACACACACTAAATATTACAGGAACATTTGCTATGATGACAACTCAAGTATCTCCCTTTCGTGTTTTCCAAGTTTTAATATTAGGAATAATGCTGTTAAAAGTATTTTTAAAGATAGATTTCCAGGACCTCAAACACTGGGTCTCTCAGAGTGGGACGACAGTTGAAAATTGAACTCCATGGGCTGTGCAAAACTGCCACAGGTTGAAACAGAAATATGTCAGGAAGTCTCATTTTCCATGTGTTTAGATGTATGACGACTCCTGATAGAGAGTTTCCTGGGCAAAACAGCTTCATTTTGCATCTTAAAATAACTGGGAATGCAACCTCTGACATAAAAGCATCCTTAGGGTGCCCTGCTTGGGATGCGGGGCTGATCTGGTATGAGGTTCTCATTCAGCAAGTGTGGGCATCCCCTCCCCCGGGGAAGCCAGTGGGGCTGAACTGGCCGGCCTCAGCCTGCCAGGAAGAGCTCCAGGTGATGCCTCCGGGTGCGGGGTGGCCTGCGGAGGGGACCAGGCTTTACTTTTCCATTGCGTACAGCCTCTGGACCAAACAGGAGCTCCAGCAAAATGCCCAACTCCTTCCTTATTCCCGTGGGTGCTTGCTCTGCTCCGCACTGTTCAGCAGGGGAACTAGAAAAGCACGAGCTGCACAAAGGATGTGTTCAACAAATGCTTGTTGAATGACTGAATGACTGATGAACAAATGGCCAAAGCTATTGATTCATCACACTGATTTCTAAAAGGGGGTTAAATGAGGCCAGCTTCTGATTTGCTCAGAGTAATATCCAAAGAGCCAAGCGCGACCCATGAGGCCCTGTCTGATCTGGCCGCTGACTTCTGGAGCTCAGTTCCTGCCACCCTCCCTCTCTCACACTGGCCTCCTAGCGGTCCCTCCAGCCCCATCCCCCACCAAGCATGCTCTCCTTCCAGACATGCCCACGGCTCTCCCTGCCCCTCTCAGGCCTCTGCCAGAGAGACCTCCCTGACCACCCCAGCTGAAGGAGGGTCCCTCACTACTCCTGCCCGACTGCTTGGCGGAGTTCTTTTCCATTGTATTTCTCACTCCCTGACACATTCATGACACACGTGCCTTTGTCTGTTTCTTGTCTGTCTCTACCCTCCAGAAACTATGATCCACAGAAATAGAGACTTGTGAACTTTCAACACCAATAGTCATACCTGGTATAAGTAGGAGCATAATAAATATTTGTTAAGAGAGAGGAAGGAAGAGGAAGAGTGGGAAACTGACAATGTCAGGACATGGCAGAATTCTTCAGAGAGGCTCTGATGCTTCTGAACATTTCTCTGGGAACCCTGTTATCCCCGTTTCACAAATGAAGGAACTTAGGCTCTCAGAGGCTGAACCGGGCCCATCTGATCCTGAAATCCACACTCTCGCCCCCATCCTCTCCCACCTGGGCCACAGATTAGTCACTTGAAGTTCAGATGAGGAAAATTACCTGTATAAGGTCCCACAGCAGGTTAGCAGGGGAGCTGGGACAAGAATCTGAGTCCTCTGACCCCTGAGAGTGTTTCGTTCCTCAGCTCCCTGGTGGCCCGTGATGTAGAAGTGCACAGCCCGTTTGCCCTTCATGGCTGTTGTGGGAACTTTGTTCTAATCCTCAGTGACTGGCATTCTTTTGCTTGTCCAGCAGACCCAGGATGTAGGTTATAACTGGTATCAACCAGAGTTTAGTTGCAGAAGGTAGAACTCACTACAGTTAGCTTAAGCAGGAAGGGGTTAATTCAGGCTAGCAAATGACTTAGAGAATTTCTGGGGAGGTTGGGGGCAAAGATGCTAGGATAAGCTTTAGGGAATGGCAAAGCAACACCAGACAACTGGTTACTGCTACATGTGCTGTGACCAGAAAGCTGCCGGTTACAGAACAAATCCCTCCATGATAGGCACCTTGTGGATGTCTCTATCAGGAAACCATTCCATTAATGTGCCAGCCTCATGACCTTGTCACACTTGTCAGAATCCTCACAAGCAAAAAGGATGCCCTGTGCCTTGTGTGGCCGATGCTGTCACTACCTTGCCCAAATCCCTTTGGCAAATACCATTTCCATGAAAACCATCCAACTTCCAAATGCCAGCAAGTGCAATGTTTTGCCTGAGGGCTCTCTCTGGCATATGTGGAGTATAAAGACCCCAGCTCCCTCACCCCGAGGGAGGGATAACTCAGCAGCATGTGTTATAAGCCCTTTCTCATCAGGGTGTAGCCTTAGATGCTCAGGGAGTAACCTGCTGGATCACACACCCACTGTTACTTTCCTTCGCTTCCTGCCTTCCTTCTTCATTCACACTCTGGTGTTTCTTGGAGTCACCTCTTAAATGAACTACTTGCACTGGAGCCCTGATCTTGAGGCCAGCTTCTTGGGAACCCAGACAAAGACACCATGCCTCTCAATGCACATAAAGCTAGTGCCTGCTCACTGGGGCCTCTGCTAAAGCAGTGCAGCAAGCCAAACTACTCCAGACTCTGCACAGTGGCAGAAACAACCAATGCAACAGAGGCAGTTTGAGTACGACCTCCGCCTTCTAAATTTCATGGAAGTGCATGTGCTTGCTTAATGTTCCATTACACCTAGAAACCTAGCTGCAAGGGAGTCTGGGCTTTCCTGCCCCTTGGTAGAGGAGGGCCCAGAAGGAGGAGCAGGGAACGGATGCTACAGAGTGACTCCTCATGCTTTCCCCACAGCTCTAGCACCCCAAACCATGTGCAATCTTGGAAACCCAGAGCCCAGCCATGAGACCTCCAAACTCACAGGCATCATCAAGTCACAGACTCTTAGGAATGTCAGAGCTAGAAGGGTACTTGAGACTCCTTAGATTATTTCATGGTTGTGAAAATTGAGTCTCTGTCTGAGAGGGGTACCTTGCTGCAAGGTCCCACCGCAGATTAGTGGCAGCTGGGAAATAAGAATTCAGTTCTCCCAGACTCTAAGCAAGTGATTTTTTTTTTTTTTTTTTGAGACAGAGTCTCACTCTGTTGCCCAGGCTGGAGTGCAGTGGCGCGATCTCCACTCACTGCAAGCTCTGCCCCCCCACCCCGGTTCATGCCACTCTCCTGCCCCAGCCCCCCCATTAGCCGGGACTATACGCATCCGTCACCTCGCCCGGCTAATTTTTTTTGTATTTTACTAGAGATGGGGTTCCACACTGTTTGCCAGGATGGTCTCGATCTCCTGACCTTGTGATCCACCCGCCTTGGCCTCCCAAAGTGCTGGGATTACAGGCGTGAGCCACCACGCCTGGCCAGAAAGTGATTATTTTTTAATCACTCAACTCCATGCTTCATTGCTTGTTCTGCTGGGAGAAACCCTTGCCCTGTCCACCACCACCTTTAAACGAGCCTGGATTGATGGCTCTTTTGATTACTGGGAGCTTACTCTGTGCCAGGCACTGGGTTGAGCACTTTGCACGCATGGTGGAGAAAACATGGGCTATGGAACCAGAATGCCCAGGTGCGCACCCAGCTCCACAAATCGCCTTGTGCAAGCAGCTCAGCCTCTGTGTCATGCTATCCTTGTGCGTCACAGGTGCATAATGGTAGTACCTACTTCATAGGGCAGTTGCAGGTGCAGAACTGGGGTTGGGACCCTTGCCAAAAGTCACACAGTGGGTAAGTGGCAAAGCCAAGGGTCGCAACCAAAGCAATGTGCTTCTACTCTTAACCTCTGGGCTACACACAGACAGATACACACAAATCTTAAAATGCATACCAACCCAACACCTACATAAAATATCAAGGTTTTAAGCCAATCTTGAGCAGTCCATCCATTCAATAAATATTTAATGAGCACCTACTATGTGCCTTAGAGGGTGTGGCTCAGTTACTCCACCATCTAGCTCCATGTGCAGGCGGAGATTAAAACCAAAACGTGGAGAAGAACAAAACAAGTCCAGAGTCAGAAAACAACTGAAATCCTGACTGCATCAGCAACTCTGTTCCAGCTATATCTGAACTGAGCTCTGATCCTGGACTCTCAGTTCCTCGCTCCCCTAAATTCTCTTTACTTGCCGAACCAGTTTGACTTGGGTTCTCTATTACTTTTACCTGAAAGTCTTGAGTGTGAGACTAGGTCTGGCCTGAGTTACTCTCACACTTAGCAGGACAGCTATTAAGTGTTATATCCTCCTCCACTCCCCAATCTCACTGTTAACTTCAGATTTTCCCATAAAAGGAACTGGATCATGTATGTTTGGTATCATCTTATGAAGTGCAATATAGTGTCTTTCTAAGAGGACTTAAAACGTGGCTTCAACTGCCAATAGCATTTAAAGACTTTGCACATGAGTAGGTCTTGGTATGTGGTGGCATGTCCCAGAGACAGCACAGCCAGGTGATCAAACACCCATGTTCTGGAGTCAGAGACCCTGCTCCAATCCCATCTCTACCAGTCTTGAGCTCCATGATGCTGGGTGCATTCCTCTGAGCTGCAATATCCTCGTCTGTACAATGGGAGTAACATTAGCACCCACTTCCTGCAATTTTTGAGAAAATTAAATGAGATAGTGCATGTAAATTCCCTGACACAATAAACAGTAAAGATACATGAAGAAAACAGATATACAATGACCTGGGTTTCCACAAGTATACATTTCAACACTACATTTATGGAGCGATCATCTGACACTTGAATGAAAAACAGTGCTCTTAGAGAAGTGAACACAATACTTGCATCTGTAAGTTTGGAACTGAAAGTTACCTTGGAAGAAGGGTCAACCTTTTACGAATTAAGCAATAATGTGTGCATCTTTATTTTATTTTATTTTCCAGGCAACCTACGAGAGAAATGCAATAATGTGTACATCTTGAACAGAGTATTTATCACCAGAAAAAAAGTTGGAGAGGATTTTCAGTGACTTCTTTCAACAATGTTTACTCAGCACTAACCCTGTACTGGGCACTGAGGATAAAGCTGATGAGAAATATTAGTCCCTCATCTTATGCAGCTTACAGTCACTTGGGGTTTTCAAACTGTAGAGTCTCACCCATAGGTGGGTTAATAAAATCAGTTTAGTGAGCTATGACCAGTGTTTTTCAAAAATGAAATAGAGTAGACCAGCGTTGGCAACCCACAGCCTATGGGCCAAACCCAGCCCACTGCCTGCTTTTATAAAGTTTTATTGGAACACAGATAAGCCCATTTGTTTACATGTTGTCTATGACTGTTTTTACATGACAAATGCAGCACTGAGTAGTTGTGACAGAGACGGTATGGCCTGCAAAGCCAAAAATAGTTAGCATTTGGCCCTTTCCAGAAAAAGTTTGCCAACTGCTGGGATAGACTAATATGGTAGTAAGTTTTTTTCTTTCCTTTTTTTTTTGAGACAAGGCCTCACTCTGTTGCCCCGGCTGGAGTACAGATCATAGCTCACCATGGTCTTGACCTCCTGGGCTCAAGTGATCCTCCCATGTCAGCCTCCTGAGTGGCTGGGACTACAGGCATGCACCACCATGCAAGACTAGTTTTTAAATTTTTTGTAGACATGAGATCTCACTGTGTTACCTAAGCTGGTCTGGAACTCCTAGCTTTAAGAGATCCTCCCACCTCAGCCTCTAAAAGTGCTGGGATTATAGGCGGGAGCCACCATGCCTGGCCATATGGTAGTTATATTAATGCTGTTGACCAAATATCTCAGATTCACCTTCTGGGTCCACAGTAGGGCTGCACTTCTTCACTCTATTTAAAGTTATGGTCATGTGAGCTGCTTTGACCAAAGAAATATTCAAAGAAATGGTGAGTACCACTCTTGTCAGACACTTGGAGATCAGTGTGTGATGTTCTGCAGTTTCAGGATCCCCCACGATCCAGGGCAAACGTGGAGCAGGAGGAATAAATAAATGTCTGTTGATTTAAGGCACTCAGATGTGGGCTTGCTACCACAGCATCATCAAGCTGATCCTGACTGGTGTTCACAGAAAATATGAGAGCTTATCACATATAGTAAGGCAAGCATTGTTTCTTAAAACTTTCAGTTCCGTATGTTTTTTCTGTGGTTTGTGTGTGTGTGGTGGGGACATCTGTGTGTATGCAGTTTATCGTATGTCATTACAGGGGTGTCATATAAAATACGTCCTTTATGAGGATCTCAGTCCAAAGTTGTTTAAAAACAGTGGTCTGGAACTTCGGAAAAAAACCTTAAAGTCCAGAGAATAACATCTAAAATATTTGTCTTCCAGACAAGAGAACTTGGGAGAAAAGTTCTAAGACGAGTTAGGAAGGGTTAGTAACGCTCTTCCTGTACATGGAAAAAAAGTCTGCTTCTCAGCCAGCCATTCCTCAACTCTCTAGAGCAGAGGTCAGCAAACTTTTTTGTGAAGAGCTAGATGGGAAATATTTCAGGCTTTGGGGGCCAAGAGGTCTCTGACGCCACTTCTCAGCTCTACTGTTGTAGTGGGAAAACAGCCATAGACAACACAGAATGAATGGGTGTGGCTGCGTTCCAATAAAACTTTATTTACAAAACAGGCAACTGACCAGATTTGAGCTAGTGGGCTCAGTTTGCCAACTCACGCTCTAGGGGATCAAACAAAGAAGTAGAAACAGGCCAAAACTGCAGTAAGAAGAACTTACACTTTAGATCTATGGAAGAACTAAAAGGGAGTTCGTAGAACAAAGCCCCATCATCTACACTGGGTGGGCAGGGAGGGGGTAGTCAGTAAACTATGGCCCATGGGCCAAATTCTGGCTGCTGTCTGGTTTTGTATATAAAGTTTTATTCAGTTGTATACTGTCTATGGCTGCTTTTGTGCGATGAGAGGAGAGTTGAGTTGTTACAGCAGAGGCCCCCAAAGCCAAAAATATTTATGACATGACCCTTTACAGAAAATGTTTGCTGACCGCTGGCCTATATGGCCTTACTCATACCTAGGCTCATGTTCAAACGATGGTAATCAGGGGCCTAGGGTGGACCCAGGGTCATGTCCAGAAAAGTTCTTATAACAAAGGGAGCCCTTCGCACAATGATATTTTTAATAAAGTAAATAGGGCAACGGCCAAAAAAAGAAAGTAACCCTTGGCCCTGCACCCTGGGGAGACCGCAATGATGCTCAAGAAATGAGTTCACAGCTAAAACGTGCTCCAGAAATGTTAAAATAACAAGAACAATAAATGGCAATAAAACACAAAGCCATGTACCTCGTCTCCACGGGCAAGACCTCCTAGGGCTTTGAGCTTAGAAGTAGGGAAGGGAGCAGCCCTCCCGCTGATGGCCAGTCTTGGCAGAGGGTCCAGCAATCCTGCAGGGATCCAATGGGTGAGGTCCAGAGGAGGAAGAAGTTCAAATACAAACAGGCACTGGAAGAGGACAACCTCAGCCACTGAGACTCTAACCCTCACTGGGAAAGGGACCCAGATCCTGAGGTCAACACTGATTCTCAAGACCTCCAAGAGTGCTTAGGGTTTCAGACCCTCTTGGGCTCTCATCCCAGGCACACTGGATCCCACACGCCAAACTGTGAGCCAGCCTGAGACAGCTCAGTGTCTCCTGCACCATGAGACCTTGCCAGGCCCACTGTCAACAGCTGATGGCTTGGTTCCATTGTCCCAGTACCTCCACCTTCTGCAGCAAAGCGCCGCAGAAGGTCTGAAAAGCTAACCCAAGCACAAAGTCATCATATCAAGGGCTTGTTACAAAAGCTGACTAGGCAGATAGGAGCAATGATGCATTCCCTTCCTGCAACACGCCCAGAAGGGCCCAGCAGGCCACAGAGGTGAAAGGCAGATCCCGTCTAAGATCATCAAACGCCCTCACGATGACCAGAGTCAAGTCACGAAAAGTCCAAACAAACCCAAGCTTCCCAAGTCTCCAAAGAGCTCTGGGGAATGTGGATTCTGGTTCGAGTCATGAAAAGTCCAAACAAACCCAAGCTTCCCAAGTCTCCAAAGAGCTCTGGGGAATGTGGATTCTGGTAATAGCATTCGTAGCAGCCTACATTTCCGCAGGGCTCCCAGGGCTTAGCAAACACTAAGCAGCGCATCTGTGGGAACTCCACAGGCGGCCCGCAAAACCATTCCTTTCTCACAGGACAGAAATACCTGAGGTACAAGAGAGGCTGCTCAGGTTCCTGAGATGTTTTAGAGTTGGTTAAACCCAGGGAATCTGGGCTTTCTAAAAATCCGTCAGTCACTGTCCACTCTGGCTGAATGTGGCGAACTCTTAAAACAGCACGTACGAACTGCCAGGCACCGTCCTAAGTACTTTATACAGAAGCTCTTATTTAATCCACAATACCTCTGCCATGCAGGTATTACAATTATCCCCATTTTACAGATGAGGAAACTGAGGTCCAGCAAGGCTAAGGCTACCCAAATAAAGAAAGGACCTTCCTATTGCTAACTGGAACATTTTTTTTTTTTTTTTTTTTCAGACAAGGTCTCACTCTGTCACCCAGGATGTCACTCAGGCTGGAGTGGAGTGGCTTGATCTAGGCTCACTGCAACCTCTACCTCCCAGGCTCACATGATCCTCCTGCTCCAGCCTCCCGAGTAGCTAGGACTACAGGCATGCACCACCACGCCTGGCTAATTTTTGTATTTTTTGTAGAGATGGGGTTTTGCTGTGTTGCCCAGGTTGGTCTCAAACTACCGGACTCAAGAGATCCGCCCACCTCAGCCTCACAAAGTGCTGGGATTGTAGGAATGAGCCACCACACATGGCCTCTTTTTAAAAAATCAAATGAACTGCCAGGAAAAAATAAATGTAGCATCTTCACCTTCTATACTCTCCTCCCTTTTTACCGGATACCTCTTCTTGGTATGAGCAGGCAGGGGCATGAATTAGGTAAGATGTGAGACACACACAAACATTTTCAGAACAGGAATTACATGCCAGATCCTACCAGGGACTTTGTAGCAAGGAGCTTGTTGAATCCTCCCAACAAGACTATGGAGCGGTTGCTATTTTTCTCCTCATTTTGGAGGGGAAGGTGCTGAGGTTCAGAAAGCGCCCTGAAGATGCAGAGACATTGGTGGCTCGCATGCCCTGAGTGCTTGGTGTCATGCCCAACACCCACACACCTGGATCCTCCTCCTCACTGACTGCTCATCCCAACAATCTGAAGAGACCCCTTAATTCCCATGGCCGAGGTGAGGAGACCGAGGCTGCACCTGCCCCGAAGCTAGTGCAGCCCTTACGAACCCGCCCTGGAGTCAGATGCCCACCACTGGAAGAGACCTTTGAACATCTTGTCTCCAACCCTGACCCTTGCAAGTGTCTCCCATCACCACAGGGGTCTGCGCACAGGAACACTGGTTGGCCGAAACAGGTCCTGCTTGGCCAAAACAGGACCACGACACCCTCTCTTTCCTGGGAGCAGCCAGGCCCTCACCTGGTTCCCTCTGTCCTGGCCATTCCTGGGGCTCCGCAGAGCCATTCAGGAGGAACAGAACAGGGAGGAGGATTTTGCTTAAGCTGGGAGCCTGCTCAAGGTCTAGTGTTGGGAGGCTCCAGGCTAACCCTGGGAGTTTGCAGCATCCACCCTGCTTGTTTTTGGCACAAGTCGGCTTCTTGCACTTGAGAGAAAAGGCATCTTTCTAATGAGAAAAAAGGGGGAGAGAGAAAAAAGAAAAAGCGTAGGAAAAGATAAAAATAAAAGTGTGCAAAGGGTTTCAAGCCACAGAGAAGTTCTTTTACAGAAGAGCATTTTGATGAATTATGCACAAATGAGGCAACAAAACACGGAGTAAGTTTCCCTTAAATTCTTACAGCTTTGGAGACGAGCAAGGGGGGAGCACCGAGGCCGAATCCACCCTAGCTTCCTTCTGCACATTTTGCTGCTATCCTCTTTTGTTTGGGAATATGTCGTGCTTGAAATCCTTCAGGGAGAAACAGTTTCAGCTGGAAGAATTACATGCTAGACACAGGCAAGCTGGCCTCCTGGGTGAACCCTCCTGTCCAAATCCCACATCGGAGACTCCGTTTGCCCCCTTGCTACAATATTCATTCAACGTCCAACAGCAGTTCCCAGGGCCCCAGAGAGCCCCTCAGGCTGGCCTATTTCTCATTAATCTCATGACAACTCTGGGAGAGACACATTCTCTCCATGCCAGGAGAAGCTGAGACTTGGAGTGAGCAAGTTCATTTAGTCATTCAACAGACACAAGCACTTCCTTTTACTGGCACTATACTAAAGCCAATACTCTACATGAGGATGTCTATTGGCATTACTGACATTCAGAGTGGATGGTCCTTTGTTGTTGCTGGTGGCTGGGGGGGCTGTCCTCTGCATTGTAGGATGTTTGGCAGCATCCCTGACCTCTACCCACTAGGCGTCTGCAGCACGCTTCCCCTCTAGATGTGACAGCCAAATGTCTACAGATGCTTTCAAATGTCCCCTCAGGGGCAGAGTCACTTCTGGTTGGGAATCACTGCTCTGCACATATTAATTCAGAGAACCAGCCAGGCACGGTGGCTCATGCCTGTAATCCCAGCACTTTGGGAGGCTGAGGTGGGCAGATCACTTGAGGTCAGGAGGTTGAGACCATCCTGGCCAACATGGTGAAACCTCGTCTCTACTAAAATTACAAAAATTAGCCGGGCGTGGTGGCACGTGTCTGTAATCCCAGCTACTCGGGAGGCTAAGGCAGGAGAATCACTTGAACCCGGGAGAAGGAGGTTGCAGTGAGCCGAGATCGAGCCACTGTACTCTAGCCTGGGCGACAGCAAGACTCTGCGCCAAAAAAAAAAAAAAAAAAAAAAAAGTTAGAGAACCCTCCCAATGAGGCAGGTGTGTCAGTGTCCTCATTTCACAGATGACGGGACCTGGCTTGGTGAGGTTAAGTGGCTGGCCTTGCCCGGGGTCACACAGGAGAGTCAGAGAAGGTACATATACCTATTCCAGAGTCTCACTCCAGAGCCCGACTGTGTGATTCCTCGAAAGCTGGCCTGTGTGGGTAAGTCACATCTGCATAACAGTCGTTGGAGGCTTTTGAGGTGTTCCCTTTCAGGACTGGGTACATATCCACACTACACAACTACACACTACACAACTACACAAAAATGTCTCTAAATGTCAGGGGACCTCTTGCCCCATTTCCCACCTTTTCTCTAAGAGTTTTCCCCCTATAAAAATGGTACAACATAGCAATACCCTGTCTTTACAAAAAATATAAAAATTAGCTAGGGGTGGTGGTGCACACCTGTAGCCCCAACTACTCAGGAGGCTGAGGTGGAAGGATCACTTAAGCCCAGGAGGTCAAGGCTGCAGTGAGCTGTAATTGTACAACTGCACTCCAGCCTGGGTGACAGAGTGAGACTTTGTCTCAAAAAAAAAAAAAAAAAAAGTAAAAAATAAAATAAAATAAAAAGGTACCTTTCCTTAGGTAGTCCACCATCCACTCCTTGGTGAGGAGGGCAAGTAACAGAAAACATGTTACTAATAAGAACTTAGTAACATTCGTTGCCAAGCACTTTTGTAACATTCAGAACCTACCGGTCTAGGTCAGGCACAGGGGCTCATGTGTATGACCTCAACACTTTGGGAGGCTGAGGTAAGAGGATCACCTGAACCTAGGAGTTTGAGACCAGCCTGGGCAACATAATGAGATCCTGTCTCTACAAAAAAATGTAAAAATTAGCTAGGTGGTGCATGTGCCTGTAGTCTCAGCTGCTCAGAAGGCTGAAGTTGGAGGGTTCCTTAAGCCCAGGAGTTTGAGGCTACAGTGAGCTATGATGGCACCACTGCACTCCAGCCTGGATGACAGAATGAGACTTTGTCTCAAGGAAAAAAAAAAAAGAAAAGAAAAAAGAACCCATGTCTATCATGTACCCACCACCTGCTAAGCTCCAAAGGCCTTTATAATGTCTCATCCAATCCTTAGGACAAGCCTTTAAGATAAGGGCATGAGTATCTCCACGATACATGTGAGGAAACCGAGGCACAGAGAGGGAAGGTAACTTGCTCAATATCACACAGCAGGTAAATGTCAGAGCCTTAACCACTACGTTACTGCTTCTCTTAATAGTGTTTACTGAAGTCCAGGCACTTTACACATAGAAATGCATTGAATTTCTCACAATAGCCCTGTCAGATAGATATCATGCCCCTTAGTTTGCGGATTTGGAAACTGAGCCCCAGGAAGACGAAGGAGGCTACGAAAGGCCACACAGCTGAGAAGCAGGAGAGCTGGGACTCGACTTAGGAGTTTGGTTCTACTTCTGGTGGACTTAACACCCTCCTAGGCCTTGAGGGAAACTGAAGGCACCTCATTACATCCTTCTAGCTCCTCTGTGAGGTGGGCCGTGCCCACTTTACACCGGAGAGATACGACAGGGTGCGTGGCTCACCTGAGTTCAGGCAGCTCTTAGAGGCAGAGCCAGGATTTGAATGTGGGTCTGTAGGATTCCAAGACAGCCCTGCCCATGGCACCAATCAGCACGAGGGTCCCCTAGTCAGTGTCCCCTGTTCAGCCTTCTCAGCCTATACGCCTCCACAGCCAGCAGGCGCGGGCTCTGGGAAGAGGGGCCTCTTGCACATTTCTCACTGTTGATTTCGTGCTTGTCTCCCCATTTATATCAAAGGAAAAAGTCAGAAATGGTGCTTGCAGGTGGCAAGACAGATGGAGTCAGGAGGCTAGGGGCCCGGCAGGCAAACCTTTCACCCCAGGGTCACTGGCCCCATTCTGCAGGTTGCCCGTGGATGGCAAGCACTGTTCTCCTCTGACAGCTGTTGAGGTCTTGCTGGTGAGAGGCCTGGGGGTGCTCAGGCCTGGTCAGCAGGAGACAGCTGGCCAGAGCCCCCCATGCTACCAGCTGCCTGGAGCCTCGGCCACCACCCTGAGCTGGCCTGTCACCTTCCCTCCCAGAGCCCTGTGCTTGGTCCTGGCCACTGTCACAGAACAGAGCATTAAATCCTTCAGGAACAAGAGGCCCACAAACCTGGGCCTGGGTCCTGGCTGCATGGGTGGCCTTTGTGCCTCTTCTTTGATATCCATATCATTTGGGTTTTGTATCTGTGGCATAGCTGTGTGGCCTCAGTGACTGCTGTCATTGTTACTACTTCTGTTTGATGAGCAATAGTAGCATTGGCAGAGCGGTTAAGGATGTGGGCTCTGAATTCAGGCACCTGGGGTCTGAATCCTGGCTCTCCACACAGGACCAAAGTTACCTTGAGCAAATGATTTGACCTCTCTGGGCTTCTGTGTCCTTATCTGCAAAACTGTCCATCACAATCCCCACCTCAAGGGCTGGGAGGATCTCAACTATTATATGAGTTGATGTGTGAAAAGCACTTACAGCCATGCCTGGCACACATGTAAGTGCTCAATATATCTCGACTGTTCTTATTATTGACTTGCATTTCTGCACATTCTTTGTAGGAAGCCCACCTCTATTCATGTGCTTATGTTTTTAAATTTGAGTGAGTCCTTGAAGGGCCAGATTGAGCTTTCTTCCTTCATGAAGATTTCTGACATACTCAGGTGGGCCTGTTATATTTCTTGTGTATCTCTGCAAGATCCTCGCACGTGGTAGGTCTTTCATCTTAGAACTGCTATGAATGGCTACGTTTTATTGAGCACTTACAATATGCTCAGTATTGCCCCTATGCTTAACATGGCCCATCTAATTTTACTCTCCCCTCACTTTATGTCTTAATAATATATCCATTTCGCAGATGAGTAAACTGAGGCTTAGAGAGGTTAAATGACTTAGCTAAGGTCACAACAGTAATAAGTGGCAAAACTGGAACTTCACGAACTTCCAGGGATGAACAAGTATGTTATAGAAGGTATGAGGGCTGGAGATTTTGCTGTGTCATCTCTTAGACTCTTAAAATAGAGGAGACAAAACAACTCTAATTTCTAAGAATATCAGTCCTGCTTCCTCATAGCACACTTCTGCTGCAAATTAGTTTCTGTGCTAAGGATTTACACTAAGTCATTTTCTTTCCCTGGAAGATGCATGTATTAGTCAGGACCCTTTCTGTTGCAAATAACAAGAACTTTAGCTCAAATTGGCTTTAATAAAAAGGGGAACTTACTGACTTACATGACTGGAATCCTTAGGGGTAGTTAGCTTCAGACACAGCTTGATCAAGGGATTTTTGGAAAAAAAAAAAAAAAAAATCATTATCTCTTTTTCCCCTCCCCCCATCTCTGTTGCTCAGGTTTGCTTTCTACTGCCTTGACTTCATTCTCAGGAAGCCTCTCCTGCAAGCTGCTAGAAAAGATGGCTCCCAGTGCCTTCAATCTGACCCGACCAGCTCTGCAACCTTAGTGGTGAGATGGTGCCTTTTCCTTAATAGTACCAGCTACAATTTAGGAATTATTCTGATTGGCCCAGCTTGGGTCACATGCCCATCCCTGAACCAATCGCTGTCACCAAGGCAATGCTGAGCGCTCACTAGCTGGATCTCAGCCATAAACCCACCCATGGCTGGGGCATCAGAATCGGCCCCTCCTGAACTAGGTGGACTGAGAGTAGGGAAGGAGTGTTTCCCAAAACGACAGTTAAGCTGTTCTTACGTCATGAAGGTGGAAAGGATCTAGACTGACAAAAAAAGACATTATTGAGACAACTGGGAGAATTTGAATATGGAATGAATGTTCAGTAGTAGTACAGTATTAATGTGGTGGTTTTGTAAGAGAATGTCCTCATCATTCAGAGAAACACACTGTGGTCACCAGCATCCAAGATACTCCAGTGGTCTCTGCCTGTTTGGTCTTCACGCACCTGTGTAGTCCCCTCCCACACAGTACCCTGGTTGGTCTGTGTGACCGACAGAATACGGCACAAGTGATGGTATGTCACTCTGACATTAGGTTGTAAAACACTGTGGCATCCATCTAGGCTTCTCGCTCGCTCTCTCTTCCTCTCTCTCTCTCTCTCTCTGTCTCCACTTGCTTTCAGGGGAAGTCAGCTAATGTGTCATGAGCAGCCCCAGGCCCATGAAGAGGCCTATGTGGAGAGGAACTGAGGCCTCCAGTCAACAGTCACAAGCATGAGCTCCACCATGCCTGATGTGAAGGCAGCCCCAGCTCGCACTTTGATTATAGTCTCATGAGAGACCCTGAGTGGAGGACCAGCTCAGCTGCTCCCAGATTCCTGACTTACAGATATGATATAATAAATACTTGTCTTTTTTTATCCATTAAAGTTTGGGGTAACTTGTTATGCAGTAATAGATACTACTGCACATGCTGAAGTATTTTGGGGTGAAGAATCATCATGTTTGCAAATAACTCTCAAATGTCTTCACAAAAATTTACAGAGAAAGGGAAGGGTAAAGAAAATGTGGCAAGCTTTAAACAATGACTAAGTCTGTGGCACAAATATATGATGTTCACTGTGCCATACTGGTACATTTTCTGTAGGTTTGAAATGTTCCAAATTAAAGACCTGGGGAGAAAAAGAGAAGAGTACAAATTTTGGAGCTGAGCTGCCTTGATTTGAATCTGGACTTTATTTACCAGCTGTGTGTCCTTAGGGATACCTAACCTCTCTTTGCCTCAGTTTCTGCAACTGTGCAATGGGGATAAAATAAAATCAATCTCATAGGACTGTGGTGAGTACTGAACGGATTGATGTATACACAGCTCTTAAATCAGGGGCTGGCTCCCCATAGGATACACCTTTAAAATGACATGCTCTCTTTGAAATCCCTGAGCCTGGGACGGAGACCTGGCAAACAGCAAGCCCACAAGAAATATTTGTAGAATGAATGAATGAATGAGTCGATTTTCTAACCAGCGGTTTGTAAGCTTCTCTTGGTTTTGAAAAGTTCCTCTGTTAGCTAATGTGGCCAGAAAGGTCTCTCTGGAATTCAAGAATTCCAAATTGCCTTGCTGGAAGTACGTCCTGAAAGGTTGGATTTAAAAAGGACAAAAAAAAAGGCAAGATGAAATGTGTGCATTGGACTCTCAACCCAGAAAACCAAGGAGAAACAGACAATTACAGGTTTCTGTTGCAAACAACAGGGCCACTCTGTAGACTGGCTTTCCTGTGTGCCAGGCAGAAAATCGCCACCAATCCCAAAACAAAAATCTGTTCTCTACAGTAATAGTAACTAACCCTTATTAAATTAAATAGTAACTAACACATTATTAAATGTGTACACTGTTCCAGGCACTATTCTAAATGTGTTACAGCTAGTAACTCATTTAATTTTTACAACAATCCAAAAGTGAGTACTCACTCTTTGCATTGTACAGATGAGACACAGAGAAGTGAAGCAACTGGCTCAAGGACATACAGCTTAGGAAACTGTGATCT
Organism: Piliocolobus tephrosceles; assembly: GCF_002776525.5. Lineage (NCBI taxonomy): Eukaryota > Metazoa > Chordata > Mammalia > Primates > Cercopithecidae > Piliocolobus > Piliocolobus tephrosceles. The sequence continues at coordinate 19,729,826 of NC_045453.1, read as the reverse complement.
CAGGCAGTCTCAGAACAAATTCTTGCACATTAAAAATGTATGACGATTATAAACTCCTTTTTCTCGATGAAGTTCCTCCCGCAGATTCATGTACATGAGTTCAACTCCAATGCCCTAACTACAGAAACTATTTCCAATGCCCTAACTACAAAACTATTTTTTTTCTTCTGAAATGTGAACTAGATATGTCTGTACTTTTTATATACACAAAGGGATTTATTACTTTGCAATCAAACTGCTTCAGAGCAGTGTTGTCTCTTTCTTCACAGGGCAAGGCTTATAAATTAAAGGCGCTCCCCATTCTGGCCGGCACTTAGCTGGGGTACTTAAAATTACTTTGGACTGTGCCCCAAGCTGACCTTTTCGAACTGCTTTCCAGGCATCACTGCTTCCGGGACCCGAGCGGAGTTGATCGCAAGAGCTCTGCTCTTGTAAATGGAGCCACAAATTATTCCAGGCATGAGGGAAAAAAGAAATCCCCGAATTACAAAACTGAAGCACCAGCTGGGATGGCCTTCTGGGAGTCACAGAATCATCGAGGGGAAGCAGGGGACGGGACACCCCTCTGGTCAGCCTAGGAGAAACAGATCAGGGGAGGGGAGCCAGCCTTCTTCTCCTGCTCTGCTGGGAGAAGGATTTGGATAGTTTTCCTCAGCTGATGTCGTCTCACAATATTAATAACAGCAATATTTAATAACCACGTGTTCTGAGAGAAAGATACCTGCCTTTGTGGGAGGAAATGGTGGCCTTTTGTCCCCAAACCCAAATGCAGTCATTTTCCCTCTAAGTGTCTGATGGATAATGATGATGATTCTGAGAATAGCCATTTAATAAGGGCTATTTATTTATTTATCGAGACGGATTCTTGCTCTGTCACCCAAACTGGAGGGCCATGGCGTGATCTTGGCTCACTGCAATCTCTGCGTCCCGGGTTCAAGCGATATTCCTGCCTCAGCTTTCTGAGTAGCTGGGACTACAGGCGTGCGCCACCACACCCAGCTAATTTTTGTATTTTTAGTAGAGGCAGGGTTTTGCCATGTTAGCCAGGATGGTCTTGAACTCCTGGCCTCAGGTGATCTGCCCGCCTAGGCCTCCCAAAGTGCTGGGATTGCAGGTGTGAGCCACTGCACCTGGCCTAATAAGGATTCTTTTTAATGTCATAATTAATCTCTGCTATCACCATAATCCCTCCTCATTAATAACATACTATAGGCTGAGTAGCCCTTATCTGAAATGCGTGGGCCTGGAAGTGTTTAGGATTTCAGACTTTTTCAGACTTCGGAATATTTGCATTATATATATACTTAGCGGTTGAGCATTCCGAATCTGAAAATCCAAAATCCAAAATGCTCCCATGAGCGCTGCCCTTGAGCCGCATGTCAGCACTCAAAAAGTTTCAGATTTTGGAGTATTTTGCATTTCAGATTTTCAGAATGCAGATGGTCAATCTAAACTACTACTACCAAATAATAATGCTTATTATTATTATGTTGCAATATAATAAATCTGTGTTATATTATATCAATATAATAATATATTACAACATAATATTATAAATACATAATAATGATTATTTATTTGACATTTATTGAGAGTTTACTATGTGCCAGGAACTCTCCTCAGGACTTAACATGATTTATTTAATTCATATAACAGCCCTGTAAGCAGGTACTAATATTAGCTCCAGTTTTTCCCATGAGGAGTCCAAGGCACAGAGAGGTGACGTCACGTACCCAAGGTCACATGGCCACTAAGTGGTTTACCATTCCACTAAGGTGCTTGCTATCATGGTCCCCAGCTTCCAAGAGAGGAAGATGAGTTTCAGGAGTGGATGTCCCTCGAAGACAGTCACAGTAACAATAGTAATTAATAACATCGTCATTTACTGAGCACTTCTTAGGCGCCAAACACTAACCCATTTAATCACCATGACAACTCTGCAAAGTAGGTGCCATCACAAAGTCATTTAACAGAGGAGCCTGAGGCCCGGAGAGGTGAGGCAGGTCACACAGCCAGTGCACGGGACAGCAAGGATTCAAATCTAGGCTGAGTAGCTCTGTTGGTGACAGCCTGTGCAAACAGATGCTCCAAAAATGTTCCCAGCAGGCTACCCTGATGGGGCATCACACAAGAACCTGGAGATCTGCTTCCTGCACTCACTCTACATAGCAAAGGTTTGGCTCTGAGTAGAGCTGATGCAGGGGAAATGTGCTCCACACCCCAGCTAAGTCTTAGCCACTCCCGTCTGGACTGGTGCGCAGCCTCCTCCCTGACTCCAGACTCAGCGTCTCCAGTCTTGCTTCCTAGCACTACCCTAGGGTATGATTAGAATATCATCAGGGACTTTGCTTATTCACATAGTAGGTGCTCAGTAAATATGTGTTGGACGAATGAATTTAAAAACACAAATCTAACCATAGCTCTTTCCTCTTTGAACCAGTTGACATTCAAGGACTTCAGTCATCTGGCCTCTGCTCAATCCTCCAACCTTGACCACCTACCCATCTCCTGATCCAATTCCTTGTGATCCACTCACATCAACTCCTTTTATGTTTCCCAAACAAATCATTCTCTGCCTCTGGGCCTTTGCTCATGCTGTTCCCTCTGCCAGAGATTCCCTCCCTCCCATTCGATTTCCCGTCTCATCTAAAAAATTTCCATCCAGTGCACATAATCAAGTTCAAATGAATGGTCTTCTAGGTGGATCTAGTGGACATCTGTTGCCTGTACCTGCCCAGCACCCATCTCCTCTTCCCTAGCAGCATCCTCATTTTCCCTTGGAGAACCTCTCCCTCTTCACCCTCCCTCTACATCCTTTGGGCGGAGCTGATCATTTCCACGTCCCACAGTCCTATTTGTGGAGGGATGTGCCCATGACTTAACTGGGCTAGTTTCAGTCAATCCTTGACTTTTGGAAGAGCTACTGGGAAAGAGGAGCCCTCTATCTGCTGCCACTCCCAGTCCTCAGGATGATGGACACCTAGAAGGGCTGGGGACCACCACGAAGCCTGCTGGGAAGAAGGTGATACAGAGAAAAACAGAGCCAAGAGACATGGGTGAGTGGGGACGGGGTGAGAGAGAGAGAGAGACTATATTGATGTTGTTTGAGGGCCTGGATACAGCCATGCCTACAGGTAGCATTTCAGTTTCATGAGCCAATTAAATCTCTTTTGTTTGTTTCAACGGCTTTGACATTTCTACCAATTGCCACCCAAAATGCTCTCATAAATGCAGACATTCCACTGTCGGTGCCTCTGAGCCATGCTTAGCTTTTTCAGAGATCTCAGAACCCTTTTCTAATGATCAGCTGAAGCATCTCTGGCACTCTCATGTGAGGTCTTGAGAGCATGGGCTAAGCCTTGCTTATCTTCAAATTCCCAGCACAGGGTCTGCTCTAGGCAGGGGTTGTTAAATACTGTGGGGTAAATTCATTCATTCATCCAACACTTTTTGGTTGAGCATATACAATGTGCCAGGCACTGTTCTAGGTAAGCACGAACACCTTCCTGCCTCTCCCATTACTCTCTGGGCCCCAGTGACCTTGTGTATTTCTGCAAAAGCCCCAGAGGCAAGACTCAAGCACAGTCCAACCCAAATCTTGATGGAAGGCCCTGGTATCCTGCGTGGGATGCTGCAAGACAGCAGTCCCATGAGGAGCTGTAGCACGGTCATTTCTCATCAGCCTCCCTTGTTCTAGTGAGACCTGGCACTTTCCATCTTGCCCCTCTTTGGTACAGATGAAGACTACAAAACCACTTACTGTGTCCAGAGTTGCTTCCTCAATAACAGAGTGACCCACTACTCATGCCATCTGTCATCTGGCCCTTCCAGTTTGGGGTCACCCTGTAGGACTAGGATGTGGGAGCCGACACCAAGCGGATCTTGTCCACTGTGATGTAAGAACCCACCTACATCCATCTGGGAGTGTTGTCTCCTTATGGGTCAGATCTGACCCAGCAGCTGCCTCCACGCTGCTGCTGAGGGACTCTAGCCTCTCTGCATGGATGTTCTCCTCCTGCCCCAGCTGTCTAGGCCAGCTACCTGCCTGACCTGCCCTGAGCTCACAATGATGGAGTCCTTACTACGTTCTCAGCGGGGAGCCAAGCACCTAGTCTGCCTTTTCTGGTTTAAATCTCAAATGATCTAATGAGGCAGGAATTAGCCATTAGTACCCTACTCTATAGGGCAGAAACTGAGGTTCATAGCAAAGTAAGCCCCTTGTATTAGTCTGTTCTCACACAGCTATAAAGACATACCTGAGACTGGGTAATTTATAAACAAAGGAGGTTTAATTGACTCACAGTTCTGCGTGGCTGGGGAGGCCTCAGGAAACACAATCATGGCGGAAGGCAAAGGGGAAGCAAGACATGTCCTTACATAGTAGCAGGACAGAGAGGGGTCGGTTGTGGTGAGGGAGACTGCCAAATACTTTATTTTTTAATATTTTTTTGAGACAGAGGCTCACTCTGTCACCCAGGTTGGAGTACAGTGGCTCAATCTCAGCTCACTGCAACCTCTGCCTCCTGGGTTCAAGTGATTCTCCTGCCTCAGCCATCCAAGTTGCTGGGATTACAGGCACCCGCCGCTATGCCTGGCTAATATTTTTATATGTTTACTAGAGATAGGGTTTGTCACATTGGCCAGGCTGGTCTTGAACTCCTGACCTCAGGTGATTCGCCCACCTCGGCCTCCCAAAGTGCCGGGATTACAGGCTTGAGCCACCGCATCTGGCCAGTGCCAAACACTTTAAAAGCATCAGATCTCATGAACACTCACTCACTATCACAAGACCAGCATGGGAGAAAACGCCCCCAAGATCCAATCACCTTCCACCAGGCCCCTCCCATTGGCACATGGGAATTACAATTCAACATGAGATTTGGGTGGGGACACAGAGCCAAACCATATCGCCCCTCACCTACATCTAACAGAGCTGGGGTTTATACTCTATTCCAGAGCCCACATCCTTCAAAGCCATGTACCACTTGGTGGGGGGAGCAGAGGTGGAGGCACTAGGCTTGGAGGATGGTGGCATTCAGCTATGCAGAGACTGGAAGGTGGGCATGACGATAAAAGAGGGTATGCCAGGTGGAGGAAGTAGACGGACCGAGCCTAGAGGTGCAAACCCGGGGACGAGGGCAGCAGTCATTCCATCTGGCAGATAAATGGGAGGCCAGAAAGCAGGCTTATGAGGCAGGGGGCAAGGTAAGTGGATGAAATGAAAAACAAACTACTTAATCTTGTCCCCACCCTCTGAAATTCCTGAGGGGTCCCCTGGCTAGGAGCGCTGGGCAGCTTAAGGCGGCCCTGTGGCTTTTCTGGCTGCCAGGCTGGCACCCTGCGTAAATTTCAGGGGATACTAGATCACAGCGCTGAGGACACAGTGTTCAAGCTATTTGTGGCCACATGAATTAATCTCTTCCATGTGCAAAGACGGTTCCATAATCCTCCCGAGACTCCTATTGGTGGAGAAGGCAAATGCTTGATCAGCTTGGACGGCTTCTCCTCGGGACGCTCAAGCCAAATCCGGCTACTCCTGCAGCCCAGAGGGGATTGCTCAGTGGTCAGCGAAAATCCGACATGAATTGCAACCCCAGGGCTTGACTGCAAAGAAGCAGAGTCAGCCACCCCAGAGACAGTGCCCTGAATGATGCCACTGGAGCTGCTTCCAGGACTGAGTATGTGAAATGGATTTAACAACTTGCTCCTAAGAATGACAGCTCACATTTGTTGATGCTGAGTCTCTATCTGCCAGGCACTGCTTCACTCACGTGATCTCATTTCATCCCCAAACAACCCTATGAGGAGGTATAATCATCAGTTCCATTTTACAGTGAAGAAAACTGAGAGCCAGAGAGGTTAAGTAACATGCCAGGGTTTCAGAGATAATAAGTGATGGTGCTTGGAGCCTGTGCCATGTCGCCAGCTTACTTAAAAACAAAAACAAACAAAACGTAATGAAACACCAGCCCCTCCTCTAAGACATTCACTGTGGTTAAAAAAGAGAAGATACAATCTATATATTTTAGTGTTAGCCTGAGGTTCACTGGGCTGGGGTGTTCATTCGCTGGTTCTCTAAGTTCAGTATTGAAAATACGTGGCACAGTTCTTACTTCTGCTACTGACAACAATGTGACCCTTCTCTCAGCCTCAGTGTCTTCATTTATGAAGTGGGCATCATGACAGCTAGCTGGCAGGGTGACTCAAAATAATATATATGACAGGCCTAGTCATCTGAGGACAGTGGTTCTCAACTGGAGGTGATTTTGACTCCCTGAGGGCACCTGACAATGTGTGGAGACATTTTTGGTTATCACACTGGCATCTAATGGGTGCCAGCCTCCCACAACAGATAATGATCTGGTCCCAAATATCAGCAGGGCTGAGGCTGAGAGGCGCTGCGGTAGGCATTCCTAACTGACCTTTTTGGTTAATATTATTTCTCAGAGTCATGGTGAAGACTAGATGGGCTGATATTTCCATAAAGTTCCCGGCACAGTGCCTGGCACAGAGTCAATGCTTCCAAACAACTTGCTTCCTCCCACATGGCCTCCCTCCCACCAAGTCCAAATTGAGGGGAGAAAGGAACACAAGTGTCCCTTGCAATTGTTTAATCAATTCTCTTTTAATGTGCAAGTGTGCCTTTTTTTAGTTCACGACAAGCTGCTGAATTCCTCAAGATGTTCGATCCAGAAACCTAACCAGGACCCCCTTTTTTGTCATCATCTGTCTTCCAGTTATCTTCTGGTGCTTTCTATAGCATTACCCCACAGCCCCCCATCCTCTTCCTCTCCTGAAACCCCACAGAAATCTCACCCTGGCAGAGGACAACTGAGCTTCGTGTATATGCATCTGGTTTGGATTCTCAAGTCAAAAAAACCCTGACATTTACCCTGTCTGTACAGCAAAGTAATTTCACCTCTCTGAGCCTGTTTCCTCATCCCTAAGATGGGATTAATTAAAGGAAATAATATAAAAAAAGTTTTTAGCACAGAATCCAGTAAAGGGCAGCTATAATTATTATCTGTCTTTTATTTTTTAAAAGCTTTTAGTGTTAACTAAAGGTCATATAGTACATGCATATCATTTTAAAGTTCATATACCAATGCAGAATTGATATTTATGCAAAATCTCACCTCCAGCCCTGTTCTCCAGGAGGACCACAGTCAACTTGTAACTGTTCCTCCTGGTTAGTAACTCCGCATCTTAACTGGCATGCTGACATGGCCATTTCTCGATGTGTCAGTTTTAGGCTTGCTTTTACGCTCCTCCTATTCTGTTTCATCCAAATCAGAAACATATTTTCCTAGAATCACAGAATCTTAGCAATGGAAAAGACTTGGACATTATCTAATCCCAATATTTCCAGGCTTTTACAGACAGGTCATTTTATAAAGAGCATTTGAACACCTAAGTTTAGGAGGGGTGTGGTCTCAAAGAACAGTCTTTTTGGATTAAAATCTCACTAGTCAATCTTTTTTTTTTTTTTTTTTTTTTTTTTTTTTTTAAGAGACAGTGTCTCACTATGTTGTCCAGGCTGGGCTCAAACAATCCTCTCACCTCGGTCTCTCAAAGCACTAGGATTACAGATGTGAGCCACCGCACCCAGCCTCAGTCCTCTTTGCTCTCATTTCATCATGGATGAGTGTGAGAGCTGGCACAGAGCGGACCCTGCACAAGGCCCAGTGTTTATGAGCCTCTGCTCAAGTCCTGTGTCCTGTCTTAAAGCTGGATTCCCTGTATCATCACCCAGGCTCTGCTTGAATGCTTCTGAGGACAGTCCACTCACTACTGCACAAGCCAGCCTCCTCATAGTGCCAGAGGCTCTAAATGGTGTGAAGTTGAAACTATTCTTGTAATCTTTTATCATACTGCCTTAGTTCATCCCTGAGAACACAAATTTCCTAAAAAAAAAAAAGCCTCTTCTCAGTCCACAAACTTTTTCTCCTGCCTCCATCCTCCCGTGTTACTGGAGACTCATCCATCAATAGCCCTGTGCTCCCTCCAGCCTCAAGATGCAATTCTCCTGCTAGAAACAGTTCCCAGTTCCTTCAGAGGAGCTTCCATAGGACTATGGCATTTTAAATCCTCCCAAAGTTAGTTTTGCCTGCCCTCTCCTCCTTCCAGGTTTCAGGAAAAACTTTAAGTGAATTTTCTTTTCTTCTTCTTCTTCTTTTTTTTTTTTTGCACAACTTATTTGTGATGGCAAAGCACGTCTCCAAGGCTCTCCCACCCCACCGTTCCCTGAGCCTGCTCCAAACCCTCAGGAACAATGCTTCCATTTTGCTATTTTCTTGCAAGTTTCTCTCCTTATGATAGTCTGCCCTTGCTAAAAGTAGCTGTTGGCAGAAGGATCTGCATTTAAAGTAGCCTGGGTGGGAGACCGGGGCCAGAACACAATGTGCTCTTGTTGGAGCGGAGAATTTGCTTGTAGTTCAGAGGTAGAGGCCCCTAACATCGGCACAGCACCGCTTCCGGGCCACACAACCTTCTAGAACTCTGTCTGTACAGCAGTCCCTGAAAGCTGCCCCATCTGCATCCTGACTCAGCAAACGAGGAAAGGGAGCTTCAACATGGGTGAGGTCAGCTTTCCACGAGCACATGTTACATCAACAACCCAAGCATTGGTGATTCTGCACGCCAGCACTGTGTGCCAGGCACCACACAGAAAAATAACTCTCATCTTTGCAACAGCTCCCCAAGGGCACAGAGTCCAGGGGGTGATGATGGGCCCAGGCTCTGGCATCAAACAGACTTGGCTTCAAATTCTGTTTCTGGCACTTACTAGCTGCCTAAGATTTTTGGGCCTCTCTCAACCTCAGCCTCTACGTCTATAAAATGGGGATAACAGTACTTATCTTATAGGGCTCCAGTGAGGATAAAATGAGACCTGTAAGGCACTCATCACAGCCCCTGATGCTCAGCAGGTGATTAATACGTAGTAGATGTCATTAGATGTCATTACTACTGTCTTCCCATTTATGTATGAGGAAAATAAGGTTCACGAAGCTTAAGAGTGGCCAAAGCAGTACTTGAAAGATCAGAGACACATGCTCACAGCAGACTTTGCTGAGGGTTTCAGGTTCCCATTTTTCCATTTATTCCAACTCACGTCCTGGAACTCACTGAACACAGTGATGAAGTCAGTAAAAGCAGTCTCTGAGCCAGACCACCTGGGTTCAGATCCCACCTCCTCCAGTGCAGAGCTGAGTAATGCAGGGCAAGACATTTACCCTTTATGTCTCTGTTCCTCACCTGTAAAGTGAGAATAATTACAATACCTGCTTCACAGAGTTGCAGGGAGAGTACATATAGTTAGAGGGCTTAAAACAGTGTCTGCAGCATAGTAAATGCGACATGAGTATTACCTGTTATTATTTTGTGATAATTGTAAGCATTCTATTGATTAGGGTCAGGGTTAGGGTTACTATGTGCACTTCGCTGCATTACCTCACCCGATCCTCATACACCTTTGGAGACAGGTACTGGCGACTCGTATCTTATACGTGACAAAACCTATAGGGTTAAAATGCTGAGTGACCTCCCAAGGTCACACGTTTAGTAAGAGGGCAGGGCACTGAGATGGTTTGGCTGTGTCCCCACCCAAATCTCATCTTGAACTGTAGCTCCCATAATTCCTGTGTGTTGTAGGAGGGACCTGGTGGGAGACAGCTGAATCATGTGGGTGGCGTCCCCCATACTGTTCTTGTGGCAGTGAATAAGCCTCGCGAGATCTGATGGTTTTCTAGGAGGTTTCCCCTTTTGTTTGGCTCTCATCCTCTCTTGCATGCCGCCATGTAAGATGTACCTTTCGCCTTCTGCCATGATTGTGAGGCATCCCCAGCCACGTGGAACTGTCAGTCCCTTAAACCTCTTTTTCTTTATAAATTACCTAGTCTCAGGTATGTCTTTATTAGCAGCATGAGAACAGATTACTACAGCCATGCTGTGAATTCAGCTCTGAAACTGCAACACGTAACCACTGCGCCACACTACTTCCCCGCCGCTGCAGCGGGAGATCCCGGCGGGGCTCATATGTCACACTGTCCATTGAGCACTTGTTCTGCAAGGCATTCCGCTCACAGAGGGCCTGGGTAATTTTCCTGACTGAGGGACGGGGCCTCTGTGGTTTCCAACGTAAGCACACAGGGTTAGTGTTGCTCTTGTGCTGAAATGAATTTCAGACCTTCCTATGTGTTGGTAAACTCAACTTAGGGCAGACACGCCCAGCACAAGGCTACCTTCCTAAAGCGCTTCTGGGCTCCCATCAAGGAAAATAACTGCCACTGAAGAATGGCCCATGTCCTTGCCTATGACACAGCACCCCATGCCTGCTTGGCCATCTGCTGTGGGCCACAAGCTGTCCTGCATTTATTTATTAGTGTCAGGTATCCCACGGGACCTGCTTTCTCCCAGAATAAGAAGGAGCACCCAGAGGAAAAGGAACCCAGGACGTGCAAAGCAACATGTGCAGCAACCAGTGAGTCCACGGCAACTCTGCTCCCACACCCACCCAGGGTGTTGCATTTATTTTTAATTAGGCACGGCCGTCACATAATTCAAAAATTAAAATTATAAAGAGATACAGTGGAAAAGTCTCATTTCTATCCCTACCACCCTCCACAGCCACTTTCATTAGTGTGATGGTTAATTTTACATGTCAGCTTGATTGGCCACAGGGTGCCCAGATGAAACATTATTTCTAGGTATGCCTGTGAGGGTGTTTCTCGATGAGATGAGCATTTGCATCAGTGGACTCAGTAAAGTACATGGCCCTCCCCAAAGTGGGTGGGCATCATCCAATCCACTGAGGACATGAATAGAACAAAAGGAAGAAGAAGAAGGAATTTCTCCCTTCTTTTCCTGCCTCATTGCTTAAACTGGGACATCTCATCTCATCTTCCCCCACCCTTGAACTGTGATTGATATCATTAGTTTCTTTGGTTCTCGGGTCTTTGAAATGGGACAGAATTACACCAGTGGCTTGCCTGGGTCTCCAGGTTGCAAATGGCAGATCATGAGATTTCTCAGCCTCCATAATTGAATGATTGCATGAACCAATCCCTTATAATAAATCAACCCCCCTCTCTATATCACTGTATGTGTGCACATACATATTTCCTATTTTTCTCTGTTTCTCTGGGAAAATCCTAATTAATAATTAATTAGTCCTAATAATTAATTTCTTGTGTAGGCTTTCAAATTTTCTTTCTGTAAACAGAAGCAAATGTGAATATATATTCTTATTCACTCCACACTTGTTTCTTAAACAAATAGTAGCATACTATGTTACCTCCTTTTAGTAATATTGTTCCAGGGGTTTTTATCAAATCGTTGCCTGGAGAGGATGGTCATTTTGTTTTACAGCTGCATAATTTTCCATTGCAAGGAGATACCAAATCTACGTGACCAGTTCTCTCTTATCTGTGAGCACCTGGACAGTTCCCAAACTTCTGCTGTTACAAATAAGCCTACAATAAACACTGAGTTACAAGTGCTACTTTGCACACATACAATTGCAGTAAATTCCTAGAAACAGATTGCTAGATTAAAGGAGGGCGCACTTGTAATCTGGAGGGACCGTGCCAATCTGCCCTCCAAAAGGTCCATAGTGACACACACTCCTCCCAACAATAGATGAGAATGTCTGTTTCCCCACAGCCTCACCAGCAGAGTATGTTCAGAAACTTTGAAGTTGTTCTTGATTTTGTGGGTGGGTTTTAATTGCGTATCTCTTTTTTAAGTGAGATTGAACATATTTTCACATATTTAGAGGTCATTTGTATTTCCTTTCCTGTGAATTACCTGTCCATACCTTCCATCCATTTCTCTAATGGATTATTGTTACTGTTTGCTGAACAATTTCTAGGAACTCTCTTTCCTACACTGGAGAAACCAGCTTCTTTTTTGTCATATGAACTGCAAAGATTTCCCCAGTTTGTCATTTATCTTTTGATCTTGCACATGGTGTTTGTGTTATGCTGAGGTGTTTTATTTTTACATAGGGCTAGTCTTCAATCTTTTCTTTCCTAGCCCTTGAGTGTTTGAGTAAACTTCTGCTTTGGACTGAATTGTGTTCTGCCAAAGGACATATTAAAGTTGTCACCCTCTGGCCTTATTTGGAAATAGGGTCATTGTGGGTGTGATTAGTTAAGATGAGGTCATATTGGAGTTATGTGGGTCCTCAATCCAATGCGACTGGTGTCCTTATAAAAGGCTGCGTGAAACACACAGGGACAAGGCCATGTGATGACAGAGACAGAGACTGGGGTGACACGGCTACAAGCCAAAGAATGCCAAGGACGGATGGCCACCACCAAAACCAGGAGGAGGTGAGGAAGAATTCTACCTAGGCTCAGGGAGAATGGCTCTGCTAACACCTTGTAGGCTCTCTGGAGACTTCCACCTCCAGAGAGAATAAGTTTCTGTTATTTAAAGTCACCAAGTTTGCTGTACTTTTTTACATCAGTCCCAGGAAACTAACACAGTTTCCTTCGTCTGAATTTCCAGCCTAACATCGCCAAACTCATTCTTCCAAGTTCTGAAGATTAGGGAGGTGAAACATAATGGAAACATGATGCATTGGTGATAGAGAAGGGCTTGTTCTGGTTATTGCCTTAGAGGAAAGGAAAGGAATGGAGGAAATGACCCACTTGGGGCCTTTCTAAATGATAGTGTTAAGGAAACAGGGACCACAGATAGGAAAGTGTCACCTTGAGCCAAACATTTTGAACTTGAGAGGAGTTTCCAGCCACAGTGGCTCAAACTTTAGTCCTTCCCAGGCTCTGCTATCTCCATGTGCCACCCATACCGTGCACTGTCACTGCCTTAATATTTTCTTTGAGTTGACTCACTTGTTAAGAGAAGTTAAAAATAAACTTAAATTAATATACCTAAAAAGGAACTTTTAAAAATCACAACTATAAATCACTGTCAAAAAATAGAAGATAACTAGAAAAATTAATAAGAGGAATCCCCCATGAAAGAGAGAACTTTCTAGAGGCCACTGCCTGCCTCATGACTCTCTTTGTTATACAAAGAGAATTAGCAAGTGTTTGGTGTTGAAAACCATCCAGCACCAACTTAAGATTTTCTTTTGGACTTAATTAAAACAGCTGAAAGTTAGCAAAATGAGATTTTAAAAAATCAATAAGGCGTTCCACGTTTTGGGAAATACTGGTTTAGTAAGCAAGAGTGCAGGTTTTGGAGAGAGGCTGATCTATGTGATGGTAGTACAAAGAATACTCATAGACCTTTTACCCAGATGCATCTGCTGTTACTGTTTCACCCATGTGCTTACCAATTCCCTCTCTCTCTCTACACACACACACGCACAAACACACATGCGCGCGTGCCACACACTCAGCACATGTGTATTATTTTTCCTTTGTGCATCATTTCAGAGTTACATATTGCATAATGGCCTTTTACCCGTAAATACTCCCATATGTATTTCCCAAGAAAAATAACATTCTCTTATAGAATCTCAGGTTTATTACCCACTTCAATCACTTTGACACTGATACCATATTTTAACCAACCCATTCTCCATAGTACAATTTATCAATTGACTAATAATTTCCTGTATCACATCTCCCCCTCTATCTAGAATCCAGTCTAGAATTGGGCACTGCATTTAGTTGTCCTATCTCTTCAGATTCCTTTGTTCTAGAACATTTTTTTTTTTATTTTGTTTGTTTGTTTTTTGAGTCAGAGTCTCACTCTGTCACCCAGGCTGGAGTGTAGTGGCACGATCTTGGCTCACTGCAACCTCTGCCTTCCAGGTTCAAGCAATTCTCCTGTCTCAGCCTCTGAGTAGCTGGTATTACAGGTGTCTGCCACCACATCTGGTTAATTTGTGCTTTTAGTAGAGACAGGATTTCGCCATGTTGCCCAGGCTGGTTTCGAACTCCTGGCCTCAAGTGATCCTCCTGCCTCAGTCTCCCGAAGTGCTCAGATTACAGGCATGAGCCACTGTGCCTGGCTTCATCTAGAACATTTCTTCAGTCTTTTTCTGTCCTTTGCAACATCATCATTTTTGAAGAATAAGGTACCCTTTTTTGAAACCGAATGTTCCTCGTTCTAGGTTTGTCTGCTCTTTTCTTACTGGATTCGGGTCATGCATCCTCCCAGAATACTGCATGCGCGATGCTGTGTACTTCTCAGGACAGCCTGTCTATCTGCCTCTCGGTGACGACATTGATACAGATCACCAATTTCTCCACTGCAGAGTGACTATTATTTTCTCTTAAAATCAATAAGCCATCTGTGAAGAGAACATTTAAGACCATGCAAAATGCTACTCCTTATCAATATCCCCCACCCCAAATTTAGCATCTATTGATGATGATTCTTGACTGAATCAATCTTTATTATAGTGGTTGCAACATGCTGTGTTTCTAACCCAGCTCTCCCTCACAATTCTAGCTGGTCCGTGGTGTTCGACTGCAAGCACAAAACCTCCCTCTTCCCTATTTACTTACGTACCTATTTATTGGTGGTATATATTCATAGGTTTGTATTTTTTCAGTGGTTTATAATTCACTATTTGATTCCCTAATTGTCTCAGATGAAAGCCTGTTGTTGTTACATTTCAAAATTCACTGTTTACTTGAACATGAAACAATCGCTGCCCCTAGTAAAACATTTTAGAATGTACAGTAGAATATATACAGTAAAAACGTAAGAATCTCCTTTTCCCCATTTCCTTTCCCCTGGGTAAATACAGTTAACTATTTCCTCTCTCATCTACCAGAGATTTTCTAGGCACCTAAAATTACCATTAGTATAACTCTTCTGATTACTCTGTGATGTAGTTAGAGTTTTCTCTGACCTTGCTTGGATTGTTCACCAAATCAGTTAGCACTTCTGTCCTCTGCGGTGATGATGTCCTGGGTATTAAAAACTCTTCTTCTCCAAACTGAAAGGTGGTGAGGATGCTCCAAGTGGAAAATGCGCTAGAACAGGTGTTAGGAAACCCAGGTTCCAGCCTCAACTTGCTTACCTTCTCTTCTGTGCCTCAAATCCCTCTTCATCAAAATTAGGTCAGTGCTGTCTAGTAGACATGAGTCCGATTGCTATGAAAACATTTAAAAGAGGGCTTCATAGATGAAAGGGAGTTTTATTGTGATTAGAGGAAGCAGGGCAATTTAATAAATGCAAAACCAGCTGTATTAGTCTATAGCAAGTGGGAGAAACTCCATTCAAACTTCTTTAAGTAAAAAACAAATAATGTATTGGCTAATATAAGGGAATAACACGTGGTATCTCGCTTCAGGAACAGCTGGATCCAGGTGCTCAAATGAGGTCACTAGGAATCTTTTTACGTCTGTATCTTGTCTCTGTTGTCCTTTGAGTTGCCTTTAGTTTCAGGCAGGCTTCCCCTAAAGCAAGATGGCCACATTCTATGAGTTTAGCAACCCAGAGAAAAGAGAGCATCATTCCTCAACAATTCCAGCAAAGTTCCCAGAATTGGGCCCCACTCATCCTGAGTCCAGTTCCTGTGCCTGAACCCTGAGGGCAGAGGGATAGCATGTTGTGACTGCCCATGGGGACGTCACAGGTCTGCACTTAGAACTCAAGAGCAGGGTAATGGCCTGAAGGTGCAGTAGAAACAAGAGACAAAAGAAAAGAAAACCAGGAGATAAATGGATGCCAGACGGGCAAGATAAGCATCATGTATTCCAGAAGACTACAAATGGAAACCAGGAAAATAAATGTGGAGGCTGTTTGTAAACTGTACTATACTATGCAAGCTTAAGAGGTTACCCTCCAGCCCTCAACAGGGCCTAGAATCCAGTCCCAATGAAACATCTGTGCTTGCCTGGTCTCACCTACGAGGCTCCAAGCTCTCTGAGGCGAGGGCTGGGGCATTTCTGGTTCCAAGTCTCCACAGCCCTGTGACAGCCTCCCCACCAAGGAGACACCCTTACTAAGAGCCAGCGGAGGTGTGGGCACAGCTAAAGTTCTGGTAGGGTTAGAGAAATAGCATCTACCCAGCCCTCCAAGCCTGGAAGAAGAGACCGTAGGGTCAATAATGGGCAGATTTTCAGAGGTGACTCCTTGCTCAGCAGGGAGCTATGGTTAGCAGTTAGATGAGGGGGATCTGAATTGGTTAAGAAAATGAAAAGGAAATCTGCATTGTGCTGAAACCAAAAAAGGTGATCAGAGCCCATGAAGAGATGCCGTGCCAACCCAGGGCATCCTGTGTGGCACCAGTTTCTCCCAGAGAGATGATGAGTCCTGAGCTCCCTGGAAAACCAGTAAAGGCAGGCTCTGGCCCCCTGGAGAAGTCCAAGGACACATCCTTGAGATGTAGCTCTGGTTTCTGCATTTGGGTCCCTGGGGCCTGGAATGAGGGAGACACACTGGCCCCACCCCATGAAGGGGAAATGGTGAAGTGACTTGGAAAGAAGTCAGAGGGGAGCTCAGAGATTTCCCCAATGGACCTGAGAAGATCTCCAGAGGCGCTTGAAGTTGTCTGATGATTCTCAGACTCTGGGATTCCACCAACTAGAAAATCTCCCTCCCCAAAAAAAAGCAATACAAAGAAACAAACTGGGAGAACCCACAAAAGGAGGCTGCCATTTTGATTTGTCCAGTGAAATATTTAAAAACAAAAAATGAGAAATTTTAGTCATAAAAAGACAACATGTCACATCCTCAAAATAGGAAGAAAATAAAAATTACAGAACATTCCTTGAATTGGAACAGTGCACGGGCACACCTTGGAGATATCGTGGGCTTGGTGCCAGGTCAGCGCAGTAAAGCAAATACAGGCAGACCTTGTTTTATTGCTTTGCTTTATTGTACTTTGCAGATACTGTTTTGTTTTTTTAAAAAACAAATTAAAGGTTTGTGGCAATCCTCTATTGAGCAAGTTTATCAGCGTCATTTTTATGTCTCTGTGTCACAGTTTGGTAATTCTCCCAACATTTCAAACTTTTTTCATTGCTATTATATCTGTTATGGAGATCTCTGATCAGTGATCTTTGATGGTATTCATAATTGATTTGGGCACCACAAACTGTGCCCATACGAAATGGTGAACTTAATGTCTAAATGTTCCGTGTGTTCTGACCTCAACCAACTGTTCCCCCACCTCTCTCCCTCTGCTCGGGCCTCCCCATTCAACACAAGAGTATTGAAATTGGGCCAATCCACAATCCAGCAATGGCCTCTGAGTGTTCAAGTAAAAGGAAGGGTCGCTTGGCCCTCACTTTAAATCAAAAGCTAGAAATGATTAAGCTTACTGAGGAAGGCATGTAGAAAGCTGAGATAGGATGAAAGCTAGGCCTCTTGCAACAAATGATTAGCCAAATTGTGAATGCAAAGGAAAAGTTTTTGAAGGAAATTAAAAGTGCTACTCCCATGAACACGCGAATGATAAGAAAGCAAAACAGTCTTATTGCTGATACGGAGAAAGTTTGAGTGGTCTGGACAGAAGATCAAACCAACCACAACATTGCCAAATACCAAAGGCTAATCCAGGGCAAGGCCCTAACTCTCTTCAATTCTATGAAAGCTGAGAGAAGTGAGGAAGCTGCAGAAGAAAAGTTTGAAGCTACCGAGAGTTCAGGAGGTTTAAGGAAGGAAGCCATCCTTATAACATAAAAGTGCAAGGCAAAGCAGCAAGTGCTGATGGAACAAACTGCAGTAAGTTCTTCAAAAGATCTAGCTGGGATCTATGATGAAGGTGGCTACACTAAGCAATATATTCTTAATGCAGACGAAACAGCTTTCTATTAGAAGAAGATCCCATCTAGGGCTTTCATAGCTACAGAGGAGAAGTCAGTGCTTGACTTCAAAGCCTCAAACGACAGCCTCAATCTCTTGTTAAGGGCCAATGCAGCTGATGACTTTAAGTTGAAGCCAGTGCTCATTTACCGTTCTGAAAATCCTAGGACCCTTAAGAATGACGTGAAATCTACTCTGCCTCTGCTCTACGAATAGAATAACATAAAGCCTGGATGACAGCATGTCTGCTTACAGCATGGTATGCTGAATATTTTAAGGTCACTATTGAGACCTGCTGCTCAGATAAAAGGGTTTCTTTCAAAATAATACTGCTCACGACAGTCCACGTGGTTACCCAAGAACTCTCATGGAGATATACAAGGAGATAAATATTTCTTTCACGCCCACTAACACAGCATCCCTTCTGCAGCCCATGGATCAAGGAGTAATTTTGACTTACAAATTTTATTATTTAAGAAATGCATTTCATAAGGACATAGCTGTCATAGGTTGTGATTCCTCTGACAGATTTGGGCAAAGTAAATTGAAAACCTTCTAGAAAAGATTCACCATTCTAGATGTCATTAAGGACATGTGTGATTCACGGGAGGAGGCAAAAATATCAACATTAGTAGGAGTTTGGAAGAAGTTGATTCCAGTCCTCATCGATGACTTTGAGAGGTTCAAGATTTCAGTGGAGGAAGTCACTGCAGATGTGGTGGGAATAGGCCAGGCGCGGTGGCTCACACCTGTAATCCCAGCACTTTGGAAGGCCAAAGTGGATGGATTGCCTGAGTGCAGGAGTTCAAGACCACTCTGGGTAACATGGTGAAACCCTGTCTCTACTAAAATAAAAAAATTTAGCCGGGTGTGGTGACACATGCCTGTAGTCCCAGCTACTCAGGAGGCTGAGGCATGAGAATTGCTTGAGCCCCAGAGGTAGAGGTTGCAGTGAGCCGAGATCATGCCACTGCACTTCAGCTTGGGCTACAGAGTGAGATTCTGTTGAAAAAAAAAAAAAAAAGATGTGGTAGAAATAGCAAGAGAAGTGCAGCCTGAAGATGTGACCGAATTGCTGCTATCTCATGAGAAAACTTGTGTGGATGGGGAGTTACTTCTTACAGATGCAAAGAAAGTGGTTTCTTGAGATGGAATCTACTCCTGGTGCAGATGTCATGAACATTGTTGAAATTACAAGAAAGGATTTAAAATATTATATAAACTTAGTTGATAAAGCAGCAGCAAGATTTGAGAAAACTGACTGCAATATTTTTTTCTTTTCTTTTTTTTTTTTTTTTTGAGACAGAGTCTCGCTCTGTCGCCCAGGCTGGAGTGCAGTGGCACGATCTCGACTCACTGTAAACTCCGCCTCCCGGGTTCACGCCATTCTCCTGCCTCAGCCTCCTGAGTAGCTGGGACCACAGGCGCCTGCCACCACGCTCGGCTAATTTTTTGTATTTTTAGTAGAGACGGGGTTTCACCGTGTTAGCCAGGATGGTCTCGATCTCCTGACCTCGTGATCCGCCCGCCTTGGCCTCCCAAAGTGCTGGGATTACAGGTGTGAGCCACCGCGCCCGACCGAGAACTGACTCTAATTTTGAAAGATGTTCTGCTTTGGGTAAAATGCTATAAAACAGCATTGCATGCTACAGAGAAATCTTTCATAAAAGGAAGAGAATGGACTCATCAATGCAGCAAGCTTCATGCTTGTCTTATTTTAAGTGACTGCCACAGCCACCCCAGCCTTCAGCAACCACCACCCTGATCTATCAGCAGCCTTCAACAACGGGGCAAGGCCCTCCACCAGAAAAGAGACTACAACTCGCTAAAGGCTCAGACGATCATTAGCACTTTTTAGCGATGAAGTATTTTTAAGTTAAGGCACATACATTCTTTTAGACATAATATTGCACACTTAATGGCCTACGTACAGTATTAGCATAAACATAACCTTTATACGTACTGGGAAACCAAAAACTTCATGTGACTTGCTTTATTGCGATATTGGCTTTATTGTGGTGTTCTGGAACCAACCTCGCAGCATCATCAAGGAATGCCCGTAGCTTTATAAAACTCTTTACATCCACTTCACTTTCCTCATTTTGCAATGGGCCAGTGGTTATAGTCTGACCTGAGTTCCATGTATTGGTGTTTGGCAAAAAGTTTTGTGCAGCCTGAGACTCATGAGTTCAAATCTTCGTTTCACTATATTCTAGTTGCCAAATCTTAAGCAAGTCACTCTGACCCTCAGTTTCCTCATCTATAAAATGGGGACAGTAATTCCTATCTTGGCAGGGAGTCTGTGTATGCATTCGCTGCTATTTCCTGAGCACGTCCTGTATACCTGGCACTCTGCTAGATGCTGGAAAGGCAACCTTGAAATGACATACATAGTCCTAGTAGAAAAGAGACAAAATTATGTAAAAGCATATACAATTAAGTATTTAATAACAAGTTTAAGTGCTTTGAGGAAGTATAAGATGTTAGGAAGATTTAGACTCGGGGGGTGCTGCCCACCTGACCACTCCTACACATGGTAAGGATCAATTATTTGTGATTTTCTCACCTCCACAAACTATATTATTTAACGTATTTTTCTTTAAATGAACTCTTTTCCCTCCTTAAATAAATTGAGTCTTGTTCTAAGAGATACTACTAATTTATGTATTTTATGGGTTCTCTCTCTATATATTTTTCCTAACACACACCAAAATGAGCACATCAGTAAATAAAGAAAGGTCCAAAGCTCACTTTGGACAGTAGAGAGAGAATCTTCACATGAATGTCTGGCACACAGAGGGCCTTCTCAAAGCGTGAGCCCCCTCTCTTCTGGCCATCTGCCCTGGGAAGAAAGTGATCATGATTTGTAAAGGCTGGTACCCCCAGCTCTTCCCTCCAAAAGCCCCCCACTATATCCCAGAAGAAAGGAAAGTTAACCTTAACTCTACTTCAACCCAGCTCACTGACATGGCATTAGAGTTAAAACCAACTTGGCTTTGCACCTTGGCTTAAATGTATGGTAAAGTATAGAAGTGCCAATCCCAGAGCCAGAGAAAAACATTTTGTCCAACTCTACTTGGTACGAAGTCTATAAATCAAGACCCCATCACACATGCACACACACATAACACATTCGTACTCAGACACACACACACAAACTCACACAGTTAAGCACCTACACATATTCACACAGACTGTGACACATTCACCCACGTTCATATACTCACACACAGCATACTTGTTCATGCACACCCACACACTCACACTGCACAATACATTCACATATTCACACACACCCTTTCTCGAGCAGTTAAAGACCATTTCAACTTTTAAAAACTTCTTAATTTGGTTTAACAGCATTTCAAGTTTCACAGGAAGGGGGCAGATGTAGGTCAAGTAAGTTTAATGCTGCCTTAAAAAAATAAGTGGAAACTATGGCCCTGGCACGCAAGGATGGCAAGTGTAACACTGGCAGAGAAGGGGAAGGTAAGCTCAGAGAGCGAAGGGGCCAGCGATTTTCGACACTGACGTATTCCCTTTGCATATGAAATTCATAGACATTTTTTGCTCTGCCGCAAAGAAATCAGGCTCTGTAGCATTAGTGTTTAAACAAGTGGTCATTTCGGTTGATCTTTTGTTTCTTTCTTTTTGATAGAGACACAGTTTCACAAAATACTTCACTTTTCTCTTAACTGCACCCCCATAGAACTGGGAGGGAAAGCACCTGTCAATGTCAATAACAGGTGACACTGAGCCCCCAGGTGCGGGGGTACTAGAAGGAGGGGTGGGGAAAGTGACATTGAGCCCCCAAGTGCGGGGGTACTAGAGGGAGGGGCGGGGAAAGTGACATTGAGCCCCCAGGTGTGGGGATACTAGAAGGAGGGGTGGGGAAAGTGACATTGAGCCCCCAGGTGCGGGGGTACTAGAGGGAGGGGTGGGGAAAGTGACTTTGAGCCCCCAGGTCTGGGGATACTAGAGGGAGGGGTGGGGACTGTGGTGAACTGATGAAGACATGCTGTGGCTAAAGGGAGTGGCCGTGACTGAGACCCTCAATTGTCACCACGCAGGAATGCACAGCTCATTTGGCAGATCTCCCAATGGTCCCAGAGAAGCCAGAAATCTGGGTTTTTATATGGAATCTCCTAATTTTTAAATGCCGGCAACTCATTCAAATCAAAACAATCTCCGGCCAAAGAAAGCACATCTGTGGGGTAGAGGTGGCCACGGCCTGCCTGTTTGTGACCTCTGACGAAGAAGGAAGAAAGTGGGCCTGGAATCAAGAGATCTGGGTATCATCAAGGCTCTGAAACCAACTTCTTATGTGGGGCTCCTCCTTGGCCTGTCCGAGCCTCAGTTTCCCCACCTGTATAATGCAAGGGCTGGCCTAGATAACCACCACGCTCTGCCACCCAGGCCTCTCCGAAAAGCACTAAGTGGAAAGAATGGCGTATCCAGGCCATGAAAGGGGCATAATTTGACACCATTTCAAAAACCGGGAATGCAACGAGAAATGTTTCTCTTCCCCGGCTGAGGTTTTTGGAGGCAGTGGGCGTGTTTTTTAAAAAAACACAACACACCAAGTCAGGAATTTCATCAGGAAAAACGTGGCAGCCCCGAATGGGCTCACATCTGGGGATTTGCTTGTTGCGAGTACACACTGTTCTGCCCGCCACAGACAACAGCTCGAAGCTAGAGACACTGCTCCTTTGGGAGACGGGGAGCAGTAACTGCCCCAGACTGGCCTCCTGGTGAGCACAGCAGAAACACAGATAGAGGCCTCCCATCTCCAGTAGAGAAAAGAAAAGGCCAAACTGCAAAGCTCTCAAGCACGATGTCCCAAGCACAGCCCCTGGTCCCCACTCTCCAGTTTTGAAGGCAGGTCAGCTTTTGCCTAAAACTGAACCCAACTTTCTAATTCCCTCTCTCAATCATGGTCATGATTCCCTCTATGTGCTGAGCGTGACGATGGGGCTGGCATAGTGCTAAGTGCCTCAGCGCATTATCTCCTTGAATCTGAGAGAGAAACTCTTCTCACTCCCTGATATGGTTCGACTATGTCCCCACCCAAATCTCATCTTGAACTGTAGTTGCCACAATCCCCATGTGTCATGGGAGGGGCTAGGTGGAGATAATTGAATCATGGGGTTGGTTTCCCCCATCCTGTTCTCATGATAGTAGGTATAGTTCTCACAAGATCTGACTGTTTTATAAGAGGCTCCCCCCTTTCCTGGGCACTGATTCTTCTCCTTCCTGCCGCCATATGAAGAAGGATGTGTTTGCTTCCCCTTCTGCCATGACTGTAAGTTTTCTGAGGCCTCCCCAGACATGCTGACCTGTGAGTCAATCAAACCTCTTTCCTTTATGAATTACCCAGTTGGGTATGTCTTTATTGGCAGCGTGAGAATGGAGTAATACACTCCCACTCCACAGATGAGAAAACTGAGGCTCCCACGGGGAGGCCATCAAGCAGTGGAATCTGGATTTAAGCCTATGTCCACAGAAAAATCAAAGCCTTTACGCCACTGACTACTGTTTTTTTAAGTGTGAGTCCTACTGTGGAATATTCATCTTCATGAGGTTAATCCAACAAATTTGTCAGGGAAAAATGCGGGTGACAGATCCACTGAGCAGACCTGACGTGTGCCCAGTGTTAACCGCTGGACAGCTCTTAGGAAGGAGGGAGAGGTCTCAACTCCTAGGTGGTTTCTTTTGCAGAGTTCTCCTGTAGTCATTTCCTCAAAATGAAGAGGAGGAACGGGACTGAGAAAGCCAAGAAAACACAGTAGGACAGCAGAGTGGTAAAGGGGTGGGAGGCCTGACCTGGTCACGTATCAGCAGGGCCATCTTAGGCATGCTAATTAACCTCAAGTCTCTGTCACATCCTCTCCAAAATGGGCATGATAAAATGGACAGAAGGAGATGATCACACATTCAAACACCTGGCTCAATGCCAGGTCCACACGAGGTGCTCCCATCTCCTTTCCCAACCTGCTCCTCCCTCCACCCCCATTTCAGCAAAGGGCAGCTCCATCCTCTCAAACGCTCAGACCAGAGACCTTGGAGTCACCCTGGACTCCTCTCTTCATATCCCTTCCCAGAGCCAATCCCTCAGCAAATTCCATCAGCTCTATCTTCAAAACATATCTAGAATCCAACTCTTCTCCCTGATCCTACTGCAGCCACCCTGGTCCAAGTCACCGTCACCTCCCTGCCTGAACAGTCTATTAACAGTTTTCCTGCTCCACCCTCTGCCCCCTGCAGTCTGTTCTCTTGGCAGCCAGAGGGGTTCTGCTCTACTTAAGGCAGATCCTATCCCTCCCCTGCTCAGATCCTGTTCCTCCAGGGGCTCCCACCTCCCACCTCACTCAGCTTAGAAGCCAAAAATCTGACCCTGGCCTCAAACACCCTATATTATCTGCCCCTGGTTACTTCCCTGACCACATCTCCTGCCCCTCTCCTCTCACTCAGCTACAGCCACAATGAACTCCTGGTCATTCCTGAACACACAAGGCACAGCCCCACTCAGAGCTTCTGTGTGGGCTCTTCTGACAGATAGTTTCAGGGAGGACTTACCTGCCAGTGATGTGCTGCAGACAGCCTATACCAGCCTGCAAGAAACAATTGTTAAATGTGCATGAATGTTGTGAACCTCTTGTTAAAATCACTGATCACTTGCAAGTGACCATGGTGGGAGTATTTACACCACTGTAAGTGGCAGAGGCTACAAATCAGGATCTTTAATTTCCAGAGAATCAGTTTACCAGCATGCCATCACTGTGGCCAAACTATTTAAAATTAAAATTAAAAATTCTTCTTCCCTGTTCTACCTCAGTGTTTCCCATCAACCTCCCTCCCCTGTACTTAGTTTTTCTCCATAGCAATGCCAAGACTCTCTGTCTTACTATTTGCTTTTTTACTGTCTATCTTCTTTCCCCCTCAAACAAAAGCTCCATGAGGGCAAGGACTTGTCAGTTTTGTATACAACTGCTTGCCAAGTGCCTGGAACAGTGGCTGCCTCATAGAGGTGTTCAATAAATATGTGTTCAATGGATGAATGGCAGCTGTTACAGTTATTATGCGAAACCTTCACATGGATGGTATTTCAGGCACTCAATAGGATTTGTAACACTGGGGGAAGGCCAAAAAGAAAAAAAAAGTCTCACTGTGTACACAGTACTAGCCTAGGGAAAAATGAGATTCCTCCCTGAGTATCCACGCCTTTGAGTTTCCACGGTAGACCATGATTAGCAGCTGCGAACATGTAGTAGGCAACATTTTGAAACTCACTAAGCCTCAGCTCACAGAACCAGAGCTAGAGGCGACATAAGAGACATCCAGAGGTCATTTGGTCCTTCTGTTCACTTTCAAATAAGCCCAACCACTGCCCATGCTCCATCTTCTATTTGCAAGATTATTTATTGATACATAACAATTGTATATATTTATGGGGGTACGTATGATATTTTGACACATACATACGATGTGTGATGATCAAATCAGGGCATTTAGGATATCCATCACCTCAAACATTTAACATTGCTTTGTGTTGGGAACATTTCAATCTTCTCTTCCAGCTATTTTGACATAGAACATATTGTTAACTACAGTCACCCTACTGTACTTTTGAACACTAGAACTTTTCTTTCTATGTAGCTGTATGTTTGTTTCCATTAACCAACCTCTCTTCATTACCCCCACCTTCCCAGCCTCTGGTAACCCTCATTCTACTCTCTACCTCCACGAGATCGAGTTTTCTAGCTCCCACACACAAGTGGGATGATGAGATATTTGTCTTTCTGCATCTGGTTTATTTCACTTAACATAATGGTCTCCAGTTCTATCCATGCTACCTTCAAACTTTTTGCAAGTAGCATCCACCATGGCCTCGCTCAGCTAAGAGTTAAGAAATTCTCCAAAGACTCTTTAAAATCGTTTAACCTCTCATTCAACACTGAATTCCTTCTATAACATCTCAGACAGGCAGTCGTAAACAGCCTCAATGGTTGGCAAGTCCACTTAGGATTAAACCAAAAATCAGCCAACTCATAACCTCTACTGCCAATGCTGGGCCTGCCCAGGCACCATGCAGAAGAATAGCTTTCCTCACTTATGGTAACTCTTTATACCAACCTGGTGGTGAGCGCCTGGAGTACAGGGACCTGTTTACTTCTAGATGGTGCATCATGTCCACAGGAACATGTTAAATGCTATCCTAGAGTATACAGGGCGTACCTACACACACACACACACACACAATTATCCAACTCCAAAACTTACTAGTGCCAAAGTTGAGAAACCTTGGTTTACCTGAAGACAGATGCTTTCTCCTTTTTGTAAATACCAAGAACCAACTCGGTTTACACTTCATTTTCTTTTCTTTTCTTTCTTTTTCTTTTCTTTTTTTTTTTTTTTTGAGATGGAATCTTGCTCTGTCGCCCAGGCTGGAGTGCAATGGCCAGATCTCAGCTCACTGCAAGCTCCGCCTCCTGGGTTCATGCCATTCTCCTGCCTCAGCCTCCCGAGCAGCTGGGACTACAGGCGCCCGCCACCTCGTCCGTCTAGTTTTTTGTATTTTTTAGTAGAGACGGGGTTTCACCGTGTTAGCCAGGATGGTCTCGATCTCCTGACTTTGTGATCCACCCGTCTTGGCCTCCCAAAGTGCTGGGATTACAGGCTTGAGCCACGGCGCCTGGCCCACACTTCATTTTCATACTTCTAATGGAGATCTGGATATAGGAAAGATTTCTTTTCTCTCTTAAATCTACCGCAGGAGAGCCAACAGCATGGTCCCAATGGTAAATGGTAACTAACCTGAACCTCGGTGTTGGAGAGACTATAGGGAGAGGTGAGGACTTGGGTGAACTAACTTATCCACCTAAAAGGGACAGACATTTTCCAGCCCCAGTCAATTGTGGTCATGTGGAAATGTGGGCACAGTGTTGACAGATCCTTGTGATGTTTTAATTGGAGCCAGAAATTTGCATTTTTGTGTGAAAGATCCAGATCTTCAAAGTTGGCTCCATTCTATTTTTTAAACGATCTGCAGACCAAACAAAACACATCTTGGCTGCCAGTGTGCAAGCTCTGTGTGCACCCGATGTTACTGCCATGCCCCTAGATGGAGCATGAGAAAGTTCAATACAGGAAGCAACGGGAGCAAAAGCTCAGAGCAGAAAAAGAAATCCAGGCTGACCACCAGAGGCCTTGGAATGTGTGCATCGCCACAGCAACCCTTCTACTCCCAGTGGTCCTGATTCATCTCCCACTTCTCCTCTGAAGCCCAGTGCATGTCCCATGCTTGGCTGGAGTGCTTCAACTTTTGTAGCAGAGACCATGAAAAGAGATGATGAGATGGTTTGGATGCGTGTCCACACCCAAGTCTCATGTTGAAATGGAATCTCCAGTGTTGTAGGTGGGGTCTGGTAGCAGGTGACTGGATCAAGGGGGATTGGATTTTCCCCTTTGGTGCTGTTCCTGTGATAGAGTTCTCACAAGACCTGGTTGTTTATAAGAGTGTGGAACCTCCCGCCTCTTTCTCTCTCTTCCTCTTGCTCCACCATGTAAGTCATGCCTGCTTCCTCTTCGTCTCCCACCATGATTGTAAGTTTCCTGAGGCCTCCCCAGAAGTGGAGCAGATGCCAGTTTCATGCTTCCTGTACAGCCTGTGGAACTGTAAGCCAATTAAAACTCTATTCTTTGCAAATTACCCAGGCTCAGGTATTTCTTTACAGCAGTACAAGAACAGACCAATACAGATGACCCACCTTTAAGATGAACATCCTTACTTGAAATAAGTAAGACAAACACCCTTACTTGAAATAAAAGATAACCTTCCAGGTCCATGGGGAAGAGGGGAAGAGTATGTGGAGGGCAGAATAGTAGCAGGTCTTAAAAATACTGACCTAGTAAGAATGTTTGAGGAGAAAAGTAAAACATGCACACAAAGAGTGTAACATCGTGCCTGGAAAAAGCACAAATTTCACAAACAGCACTGTAGTCCAGGAGGAGAGGGGTGGAGAAGGCATAACAATAGGTATAGTTTGGGGTCTATAAGGAACTGGTCCACCCACACTTCCAGAAAATGCTGCCGACTTCACTTTGGAAATCTACCTTTCTCTCCATCCACATCTCCACGGGTGGCACAGTACGGAATCCTCCTGAACAGCGATTGATTAAGAGATGGGCACATGACCTGCATCTGAGCTCTTGAACCAGCTGTACCTGAAACCAGCTATCCTCAGAACTTTTCATTTCCCAAGGCAATAAATTTTCTTTTTTCTTAAACCAACTCAGAAGTAAGTGTTTTGTCACTTACATCTAGAGCAATCTCCACAGTTAAGGTGACCACTGGCTGGGATTTTGCTTAAGCCCAGCTTTGGGGCTGGGGAGGCTGACGATGATTTCAGTATTGTCAACGTAGGCATCTCAGCTCTTAAAAAGCCCCTGGAGCTTTCCTTACTGCCTCCCACCTGCACCTCCACTGAATTACTCAACTTTCCAATCTCCTCTTGTAAAAGGCTTCAGAGCCCACTTTCCCCCTTTTGTCTGTAGCCACTGGAAACTATCACCCCACTTCTTGCAATGGGAACAACACAAGTTCTTTGCCATTCTAAACAGTGGCTGACAACCATTTATGAGACCTGCAAACATTTCACCACTCTTAAATCAACCCCAGATGACATAATCATCATCATCACGAAACTAATGAAAACCCGAAGGAAGATAGATTTGGACCATCTTGCCTTTCCCCATGATGAGGGAAATCAGGAAAAAGTCCTGAGAAAGACATAAAAATGAAGCAAGCTGATTGCTCCTTGGAAGAAGTCTCAGCCTCATCCCCGTGAGATTCAAGTCCTACTTTTTCCTGGAAACAATTTTTAGCATCTCTTGGCATCCTTTCTGGTCAGGAATTGGTAAAAAAAAAAAAAAAAAAAAAAAGGCGGGAGAGAGGCTTAATGCCTTTTCACTGAAATTTGATTCCCAGGGTCTGTGTCGATGTTTGGGAGAGGGGTTGTACACTATGAGCCTGGAGGTATATTTCTGGTGGTTCCTCATAGTGATTTTGAAAGTGGGACATTTCTCTTAAAAATTCAGATTTTGAAAAATCAGAACACCTGGCAACATGGAGACCATTCCTGAATGGCACCAGGGGGAGTCCCTGCTATTAGTATACCTACTCCACTAATTCTTACCTGTTTGGGTTCTCTGGGTATCTGCGGTTGCAGTTTCAGATTTAGGCTCCATGTACTTTGAAAAATCATTTTTAAATTATAATAATTTTGACTCTGGACATGACTGACACAGAACAGCAGTTGGATTCTGAGCAAGGTCCTACCAGAACTGGCCTCATCCTCCCCGCCCTCCTTGTTCCCTGGCTGCTCCCAATTCAGAACTTTTGTCCTTGCTACTGCTTCTTTCTAGAATGTTCTCCTGCATTCCTTCAGCGCTGCATTCTTCCTGCCTTCCCTGGGCATATTCTTGTCACCTTCTCTTGACTTTTTTTCTCCATGGACTTATCATCATTTGATATTCTGTATACTATATATATATATATATATGTTTAGTTTCTGTCTCCTACTTAACTGTGGCTCCACAAGGAAGGAGATTTTGGTCATTTTTGTTCTTGACTGCATTCCCCACGTCCCGAGTAGGGCCTGGCACACAGCAGATGCTCAATATATATTTTTGCATGAATGAATAAATAAGTGCAGTTTCCATACTGAAGAGGAAATGGAAGCAGGAGGAGCAGTGGAGGAGAAAGGTAAATGGACGAAAACCCAGAAAGTCTGCACACCTTGCCACTGAAAACCAGGGAGATACTTTGAGAGAAAAACATAGTTTCCCCATATAAAAAAGGGAACAAGAAATAAAATGAAAATCATGAAACTAGAGCTTAGAGCTGATGTCAGAGTTTGTATAGACAGTCGCTCCAGGCATGCTTGTTTGTTTGTTTGTTTTGTTTTGTTTTGTTTTTCAGATGGAATCTCCCTCTGTCACCCAGGCTGGAGTACAGTGGCACCATCTTGGCTCACTGCAACCTCCACCTCCTGGGTTCAAGCAACTCTCCTGCCTCAGCCTCTTGAGTAGCTGCGACTATAGGTCCTGGCCACCATGCCTGGCTAATTTTTTTATTTTTAGTAGACATGGGGTTTCACCATGTTGGCCAGGCTGGTCTCGAACTTCTGACCTCAAGTGATCCGCCTGCCTCGGCCTTCCAAAGTGCTGGGATTACAGGTGTGAGCCACCGCGCCCAGCCTCACGCTTGTTTTTATGTGTTCCTCTCCACCTCTGACCCACGCCACCCAATATCCCTCACTCATCTTGAAACAGGGTGGCGAGTCCCCCCTCTGCCACAGACTGGCCATGTGGCCATGGGCAAGACCCTCCTGCAGGCTGCTGCTTCCTCACCTGGACAGATTCTAACACCGATGGCTTGTAGGCTGCCTGTTGAGGACTTAGCTCGGTAACTTCTCAAGTGGAGACGTGGAAAGCCGGTCTCTTTGGCTCAGTCTTAAGGCATCTGGAAAAACCTGAGCTATTTTCCAGCTTGAGCCTCACAGCTCAGGCGATTTTCCCTTCTCTTTCACTCCAAACTATACCAAACTGCATTTGTGCCCTGTAGGAAGATGTGATTTCTAGACTTAATTTTCCTTCCACAGGTAACAAATAGTTTTTAACAATCACTGTGTGTGTCGGGTGGTCTTCGATGCATTTGTTATTCAGAGTCCGTTATTTTCATGTCATCAACGGGGAAACTGAGGCTGAGAGAGGTGAAGGAAGTCCAAGGCTAGTAAGTGGTAGACTGTGGATTTGGTCGTGAAGAGACTGGCTTCTGTACTGTACTGTACCCTAAAGCTAATGGAATACACAAATACATCCTCGTAAGAAACTGAAAAATTATAACTGAGATTTAACATCACTTTCAGCCCCTTCTCATGCCTGTCCTTAATTAATTCATTGTGTAAGTAAGTGAGGGTCAAAGAGTTTAATTTTTTTAATGGTGGTTCAAGAATCAGGGAAGTCAGGGGTTATGAGGACAAACTCTAGAACCATACTCCCACATACAAAGCCTGGCTCTACCCCTGCACTTGCTGGGTGACCTTGAACCAGTCACTTAACCTCTCTGTGTCTTACTTTTCTCACTTAAACTGGGAATAGTAACAGTACTTTCATCGTAGAATTATTGTGAGGAATAAATAAGTTAATGTCTATAATCCTTCGGAACATATCCCGGCATAAAGTTAGCACTCAGCGATTATTTTTTATCAACATTATAGTCATCCAAAGGTTAGTTATTCTTCTTTCAAAGACACAAGACACAGACTAGATGTGCCTGGACACGAATGTACTCTGAGATGACTTTACCGATGTCCCTAAGACATTGCATTTGTTTCATTTTATTCCCCTGAAAACAGTGTAGAATTGCAATCCTGGTTAGTAAAAGGTTCTGGGTATTTGGGTGGAATTTGTTGTGGGCAGCCTGCAGGGATGAGTTTTAAAACTAAAATACTTTATTTTAAATGAATAGATCACAGGGGAAACTTCGTATCATCAGATTCGCGTTTCTGAAACTTTCCTCATGAACTCTGCCATGGCTGTGTGCCACTTTTGCTATTAATTACTTGATGGACTTGGTTTTTAAACCATTTTTGTCTTAAGCAGTAAAAGATTGTGAAACCTTTTGTTTGAAATGCTTTTTATATCTTTTCCAAATGCATAATAAGATAGAGACAGAACTCTAAAGAAAAAAAATGTTCATGTGCACTTCAAGTTAATGTGGAAAGAGTGCCCACATCATTAAAAAGAAGTGTGCCCTTCAGAGACTAAGAGATTCTTCCAGAATGCCTAAAGTCTCCAAACGGTAACTGCCTAAAGAACAGTAAGGAATATGCCCAGGGGCAAGTAAATTTCATTTTCTCCCCTTTCTTTGAGTACTCCTGGGAGTGGGTCCAATTCCACAGTACCCTAAGAATTCCATTGTCATTTTATTTAAGTTGTATAACAAATCCTATACAGAAGACGTCTGCTCCATGGGCTGATGGGGAGATTGAGGCTCAGAGGGCTCTTGTGATCTGCCCAAAGACACACAGCAGGTTGGTGATAGAGGGGGCCCCATACCCTCTCCAGGAGCTGCCCAGCCTCAGTCAACTCTGTCCTATGGTCCTGCACCACAGCCAAGGGCCTGGCCTGGTCTGAGGAGGAAGTCACTTCATTCTGGTTGGCAAGAAATGGCAGGGATTCTTGAAGGATTTCATCCAGAAAAGGATTTTGCAACCCACTTACGTTACTTTTTCCATTTGCTGTTCAAGAAAAAATCCACTGGTTCTCAATGGAATGTGGGGTAAAAGGCCACAGAAACTCAGGCTCATGGAGGATGAAGGATGCTATTGAAATGGAAGAATAGATCATAAGTAACTGGTCAGTCAGGGAAATCTCTCCAGTCCACCATGATTGTTTATGACCTTGTTCCAGGAGAGCTGTGGGTCATGTGGTACAACAGGCCCATGCTTTGGGTCAGACAAACCTGGAATGGAACGCTGCTGGGCAGTCACCCGATCTGTCCAAGTCTCAGTTTCCACGTTTGTTAAATGGACACATCTATATCATGGATTTTTTTTTTTTTTTTTTTTTTTGAGAAGATTAAATGAGCTTTGTTAAAGTGTCTGCTGTCTGGCACATAATAAGTCCTGCGAGCCATTTTTATGTCACCTTCTTCCCTCCTCCATTCTCCTCCCTGAATATTTAGATTGTTTTTTATTTATAACTCTCAGAGGCATACCTGTATACTTTAATTTTTCAAAGTCCCAGAACTCAGGGCAAGTTTCATTCATTAGATAACAGTAG
This sequence comes from Piliocolobus tephrosceles, assembly GCF_002776525.5. NCBI lineage: Eukaryota > Metazoa > Chordata > Mammalia > Primates > Cercopithecidae > Piliocolobus > Piliocolobus tephrosceles. Next base: position 19,697,246 of record NC_045453.1, on the reverse strand, counting down.
AAGATTAAAACATCCATGGGGAGAGCTAACCCTTCCAGACTCCCACTACCACTTTATGCAGTAGGTGGACTGTCTGTGTTTTGTGAATAGGGAAACTGAGGCAGAACTAGGACTTGAACCTAGGAATTTGGGCTCCCCATTCTGGACTCCCAGTGATACACTCCGCCATCTGTAAAACCTGGTGAAGACTACAATGTTACAACTTAGACTAGGTTTGCTCCTATAGCATATCAGATCTGGAAGGTTCTGAGTAGGCACCATTCAAAGCCAGGGTTAGGAGGGGCCATGCGTCTTTGGCAGGATCGAGTAGCAGGAGAAAAATGAGAAATATTTTGTTTTTCTTTTTCAACTCATTAAGGCTCGTTGAGGGGAGCAAGAACCTCATTTTTTTTCCTTCCCATTACTTCCCTTTTATTTCAGGGGAAACGTGCATTTCAAAGACTGCTCAATAGCAGCGTTGAAGTCTCAAGTTCGATCACAATGTCCCCATTGTGGCTGGGGACTCCCTGGCCTTGAAGCTTGGGTTATAAAAATTTGGTCTGAGCCCAAAGTCTGGCTTTAATAGAATATTTAATTTTGCTTAATGAACATTATTTTAAATCTGTTTGGCAGTTTTAAAATGTGTTCTTTTATTTTCAAATGAAAATTTACTAATGTTCAGTGCTTTCTTGGGGGTGGGGGTACACCAAGAAATGGGGGTGATAATAGTACAAGCTACCATTTATTGAGTGCTTACTATGTGCCAAACACCCTGCTGTGTGCTCTGTGTGTGCCAGTCACTCTTCTAAGCTTCCCCACCACCCCAGGATGAGTAACTGCTGTCCCGATGTCTGGGACATTGAGAGGGTCAGACCCCTGCCGGAGATGGCAGTCTGTGAGTGATGGACTGACTTAGGCTCAGACCAGATCTGTCTGAGTCCAGGGCCTGTGCTATCAACCACTGTCCAACATTCTCTCAATACCTGAAATGACTCAACTGGTCAATAGCTTCCAGATATCGCATTGACCCAGTGTGCGGTTCCCCGTAATCTCAAAGCTAGCTTATAGAACATTCAATGTAGGCAGGCAGTGTAGCAAAGCTAAGTGTTTTCCATGTATCGTCTCATTTATATTCTCACAATGGCCCTATGAAAGTTACTTTATTATTATTGTTACTACTACTATTATCATCCCAAAGAGTCTAAGTAATTTGCTTCAGGTCAAGTTCATAAATAATAATAATAACCGTAGCTGACACTGATATAATTCATACCACTTGCCAGCCGTAGTTCCAAACACTCCATGTTTGTTAACTCAATCTCCACGACAGCTTTCTGAGGAAGGTGCATTATTACTCACTCTGCTTTACAGATGAAGAAACTGAGGCACCGAAAAGTCTGGTAACTTACCCCCAAGTTAAACGCAGGAGTAGGTGAATACTGAGAGGAAGTGTAACCTGAGCAGCCTGGCTCCTGGACTCAGGCTCTTAGTCTCGAGGCTGAAAGTCAGGACCTAGGCTGAGGTCCGGGAAGTCTGATTCTCTACATTCCTTCTCATTCTGCACAACGCATTGAGGGAAGCAGAGAGCTGCTGTCGGCTGCAGTGAGCCTGAGGCACTGGTAAGTCCCATATGCCTCGAGCGGTTTTAGGTGCAGAAGCCGCGGCACTGCTCTTACTGAAGCAGGCATGGCTTCGTGGGTGAGGGTGTATAGACTGAGGCATTTCCTCCATTCTGCTGCTCGAACATTAGAAAGCTCAAAAAGTCATGTCAACACCCTCTGCACCCTCAGGAAAAAAGAGGCCATGGGATACTGGTGAGAACACACTGGGATCCTCCTACCGGAGATGCTGGATTTGGTCCTTCTCACCTCTGGCTCTCCAGTAAATAGCCCAGAACACAGCTAAATAAGTGCTGTTAAGTAAATGGATGAAGGAATGAAGGCACTTGTAATTTTCCCCTATCACTGTGCAATGTGTCAAGCACATCAGAAGCACTTGATAATAATAAATTATTGAAATGGAATACGAAATGTCCCAAGTGCATGTTATTTCTGGTCTACAAAGATTGTCTTGTCATATTGCAATAGCTTAGAGGTCAGCAAACTTTTTCTGTAAAGGGCCAGATGGTGAATATTTAGGTTTTGCAGGCCATATGGTCTCTGTAGTACGGCTGTTTAACTCTGCGGTTACAGGGCAAGAGCAGCCATAGGCAATGGCTTAGGCCACTAACTGCAGCGATGCTACCACCATTTCCATCCGCCCAGTTCGAAACATTCTTTCATTTCTACAAGGGCAGATTCAAAATCTTGTGAGAATCTGCTGGCGTCTCTTACTTTCTCAACCTGATTTTTGTACCTGACCATCAATAAATATCTACAAGGCAATGCAAGGGGAAAATGACTTTAAAATCTAGCTCTCCAGGGCAGACAGACGGAGAAATGGAAGTTCTTGTTACACCAAGGGAGGAGGCTGGATATCCTAGTGGTTAGGAATCCAAACTGGGTTTAATCCTGGCTCTGGCACAAGCCATGTGATCCTGGACAAGTTACTTTCCAGACTCAGTTTCTACATCTGTAAAATAGAAATAATAACAACAGCACGTTCCATCTACTGCCATTTGGAGTACATATAAAGTATTTCCACAGCACAGTGCCTGGGGCATAATAAATATTCAATAAATAATAAGTATTGAATAAAACCTGTGATTCCCAAACAAGTCTTACAACTCTGTGTTTTCTTAAAAACAAAAGAAAATCCCCAAAACTAATTCACTAAAAATAAGCACAAAGGAACTACAGGAAGGCATTTCCAAAATCGGGTTCCTCAAGGTGCCACGGGGGTCCCAAGGTGTTAGAAAAATTCTCCACGCTAGATCAAACCTCTAGCGATCCCCCCAACCTCTCTGTGCTTCCCCCTCAAAAAAGCCTGATTCTATGCCCTTTTATCACTTCATCTTTCTTGTAGGTGTCTGAGCAATGCTGAGACATTTTGAGCGTTTTAAACATTTGCTGAGTTTAAGACATTCTTTCTCCCCTCCTAACCCCCCTCCCCGCCTCTCCACACCCCAGCCATTAACTCCTCCAGGGAGTACGGTCTATTTAGCAAGAGGAGAGCACTGGACAGCTTGGGCCCATCGCAGACCGGAGGTGAATCATCTTCGGGGCTCCATTCTTTTTCACGTCTGGATGGGGCTAAAACTCTGCTGACAACACAGGCACAAGTCACAACTTGTTATACCGTGTGACACCTTCCAAGCAGCGGAGGCGTCCCTCTACTCTAGGAGCCACACAAAATGCCAGAGGTACACGATTCTCCTCCAGGCTCCTTCCTCTCCACCCCCTTCCCAACCAAGAAGGACACGCAGACCTTTGCTGGAGAGATCAATGTTTCCAGAACACCCTGAAACAAAAGTCCTGATATGTGCAAATAATACACACCCACAAAAGAAAATAACCTCTTTGCGCTGACACCCTGCCTCTCCGAAGAGGACGTTTTCTCCCTACGTGAATTTCCATCAGCACCTGGGTTGGTACCAAATTCAGGACACGGTGGACACGCTCTCTGACTCTGTATTTCAGGAAGCTGCCAATCAATAAAGATTTAGAGGTGTGTACTTATACCTTGCATCTTAAATGCTAGAAAACACAGTGGGAACAAAAATTTGTTTTGGAAACCGTGAATACCTTAACCACAAAATGGCTATAGGAGGGGAATGGGGGGTGAAGAAACTGACCAGAAGGAACATTTTCATTTCATTTCATTTTCAGCTTCTGACTTCCGCATATCCAAATACCAGGTAGGAAACATCTGCTTTGGAGTAAAAGATGGCCCCAGAACCTGCTTTTTCTCCTGAACTGTGAGAGGGAGCCGTGGGGAGGAAACCAGAATTTCAGCCTTCCTATCTCCCTTTACCACAAGGACACCTTCAGGACCCAAGTCAACTGAGATCTTTCAACCATGGGCTCAGAAACCCGCTTTCTGTGTCCACTTCAACCAAACATGTCTAACAGGCAGGAATGCAGAGTTGGCCAAGGTGACAAGAACTAGTGGTTTTCACCCTGTTTTGGTGACCTTCATAGGGCTTATTTATGCACTTCAAGCTCATGACCTAATACATGTTGGTTTGGCTTCTCTTCTCATAATAGCAGCCTGTAAAAAGCTTTTGAGAATTCCCCGTGTTTTCTCATTTTGGGTCAAGAAAATAAAATCGATATCTAAGTAACCTTAAAAAAAAATGGCCTGCACAATCTAAAAATTTGGAATGTTTCCACTAGGACTAAGGATATCTCTAAAAGCCTCAAAGATCATCCAAATGAAGTCCAACGTTTGCCGTTTCTAAGGTGAGATATTTGGTAACAGAGTATGTGAGAATTAGCTAAGAGGGGCTTTTTGACATAAGTCAAACAATGACATTTAAAACTCACGTTAAAGCAATTACTGTGTGGAATTTTTCTGTGTTTTTCTCATTTCTTAAACAGAAGTGTATATGTTTTCAGCCTAGCTCCTTGCTGTAATTTTCTTTCTTGACAAACCCACATCGTACCATGAAACCCAAACTATGCACGCTGCAGAAACAATAATGGTTGCAACAGACCCGGCTGTCTCTGGCATGAGTTTTCTTTATAAAATTAAAATGTCTTTTGGCTAATACACTGTATATTTCAGTTATGAAAGGCCATTCTTGGGAGATGAATAGAAAAGAAAGGGGAACTGACAGATTTAGCCGATGCGAGACAAAAGTAAATTGCCATATACAGTAGTTAAACCCTCCAGTTCCTCATTCTTTGGGGAAAAATATGTTGATTTTATCATTTTTCCTTTAGTTACATTAGCAGAGAGTTGACAATTCTCCTCTGAATGACTGTGAGTAGACACGTTCGTATCTATTACATCTGGGAACACAGACTTTCAAAAAATGTAACTTTACTAGATACTCAAAAAGAAAAAAGAAAGTCCAATGCCATTGAAATTACACACATTTTCACATTACTGACACAACACTATTGATACCAAATGACAAAAGAGTTTCTAACCTCGATTACATACTTTGTTCATTTTTAAAGATGTTTAAATTGGCGTTGTGGCACATCTAAGCTCCTGTTTTAAATTTCTGCGTATATCTGAAGGCAGAGGCAGACTTTTCAAAAATGCACGAGCAGGCACAACTGTGTTCTGACTACTATCATCCAAAGGCGATGACAGCGCTGACGAAGCCCCTGGATCCTGCCAAATTTCGTCCCAGAGACGCGTCTCTCAGCCCCCACTGACCTGCAGCCTGCTGGTTCCAGATTCAGGCAACCAATGGCCTCCCTTAACGTTCAAAGAGGCAAAGATAAATCATTCCGGCTACCTGACTCTCGGCACCACCTGTTCCAAATTATTCTTTGCTCTCCAAATGTTTAAAATCTAACCCCGAAACAACACCCACCCATAGCGATCCAGCACCTTCCGGTAAACTTGACTTGGGCTGTGCCTACCGTAATGTTTTAGGGCCTTTCCACTGCCGGTAAATTTATTGACTCTTTTTAGGACCTGAAACGCGTAGCGTTAGTATCGAAGGAATAAATCAAATTAGCCCTTAAATAAACTGTCATTTTCCTTTACAGAACCCAACCGGCTAAGGGTCATGGCTCGCAGAGGTTTGTATCTGTGTTTCTAAATATTTAATACGATTTTGTTTCCCCATTTCAAACGACAGGGGCAAAAAACGTCAGGGCAGATTCAGAAAATAACTGTGTTCTGCACATGTAAAACCATCCAAATTCAGCGTCTTCCTTCAAAGGAAATGATAGCAGAACTGTTTTGAGCCAAAGCTTGTACTGCACATGGATAAAGCATATTTTGCAGAGAAGCAAAAGCCTAGATTTCATTTTCACTCAGTCTGGCCCTGTGGTAGTCATTTGACCTGCGACTCAGTTTCCTTGTTAACAAAGTTGAAATGATGATAATAATACTCAAAGGGTTGCAGCAAGAATCGACTTTAAAAATACACGTGAAGAGCTGACTGCAGGCCTGGCATACCAGTTCTCAATAAACAACAGCTATTTTCATCGTTACTATTAAACAGAAGGATATAATTTGCAAGTCAGAGAAATGACAAAGGAATCCAATAGGATGAAAATGAACAGAAAGAAATATGCACTAAAAATAAATGTATAAGCCTTTGGCTTCCTTCATGCCTTTTCCTCTAAATACACCTGGCAGGTACCTTGAAACTGATTTTAAATAGCGTGCGTAAAGAACAAGGTCCTGCCCCTCTAATTCATTTACAATGACACAAGTGGGTCTGCAGCCTCAGTCACTGTCACTTCAAGTTTTTGCCACCTGGTGAGGGGGTTTATCCTGCTCTGACTAGAAGAGGGTGTTAGTCAAACACCATTAGGCCAGTTACGTTCTTCAAACAGTGAAAATGAAGCATTGTCTCCAGCGAATTCTCTGCTAATTGTTTTCTTACCAGAATCTTCTTTTTGTTTTGGATGTTCAGGACCCTTTGAACTGCCACAAATGATGGGGGGAGAAGTGGGCCGTTCAGGAAGCTGTTACGATATTGGGGGATGGAGATCAGGGAAGAGGATTGGGATGAGTGAGGAATTGTGGTGTGTGTGCGTGTGTGTGTTTTCAGTCAACAGGCTGTGTTTTCTTAACTCTGGGATTAATTCTCTGTGAAGAGATTCCTTTTGAGCAGAGTCTACCAACTCCTTTTTCAGAACAGTTAACTAAAAAAACAAAAACAAAAACAACAAAAAACAAAACAAAAACCCAAAAAACCCGGTTCCTTCCACCAACAAAACACAGTCTTAGTAACAGTCAGAAAGTCCAGTCTTTGGAGGTAACAGACTAACCAACTCCTTCGCCCTCACAAACCTCGCAGATAAGGAGAACCGCATCATTAGGCAAATTCTCCCTTTATCAAAAGTCTCTGGGGAAGCAGGTTCTCCTCTCTCCCAAGGAATTTATGTCTGGCCAGGCATTCTTTCTTTTCATCTTGCGCCCAGGTGGGAAGCAGTTAAGTTTTTTACCCTGCCCCACACATGACACCAATCTTTCTCCCCAAGCCTTTGCACACAAGCACACAGCATATACCTAAGACCTGAAGACACTGCCTAATACTTATAATTTATTCTCCCCCAAGCATCTTTATGTGAAGAAGGCCTGCCCAGCAAAGACAAAACTCTACCCCAGTCACAACTTCCACTCCTCCACACTGAGATCATGTGCATGAATATTTAGGAAAGACATGTGTCTAAAGAAGGCACCTCCACTCCCTTCATTTTCTCCTGACAGCCACAGGCTCTCTTCTCTCTCTGCCCAGAAAGGCATCTGTCATAAGTGGCTTGGAACCTCACTTATTCACCATTACAGCCTACGATTTTATTATACAAGGAGTTTATTGCTGGCCTAATTAGTTTCAAACTGGGCATTCCAGCTGAGGACACCTAAAAAACATCTGGTGGAAGGAGCGAGAATGAGTCCTCGTTCTGAGCTGGTTACAGTTGGATTTCTGCATAACTCTGGTCTCTAGCGCCCGACGCAAGTTGTCTTTGGAAAAGTAACTGAAAAAATAAGGAAACGGTTTCTTCTTTGTGGGAAAGGAGTCATCTTGTCATGGAGGATCCAACAACGTCTTAAAGTGGACGTGCTTGGACTGTGTATATTTTTTCACAAATGCCTGGGGTCTCCATAGCTTGCTCACCCTAATTCAAAATGTGCTTAGTTACAACACAGAGTCTTTTTGCTGAGGGCTTTTCCATTCTCCCAACAGCAGCTAGCATTTTATCAATTTATCCATCTGGAACAAGGTTTGCAATCTCTTACATGCAATTTAAAGCAGAAGTAATACCACATATTTGAAACAGCGTGTCTTGGGCGTTTTTGCCAAATGGTAATCCTATAACAAGTCAACAAATCATACCTTTTTATGATGTGTTTAATGCAACACAAAAGACATGAAAAGAAGATTCTAAAACTTACACGATTAAAACTTTTTCAAAAATCCTAAAGTATTCGGATACACATCTTTTTATTTTATTTTATATTTCCTTTAGTTTTCTGATATTGGGGAATTGATTTATGTGTTGATAAGAGTATTCTTCTACACATGGTCACTGCACCAGGTGAGCTATTTTAAGACAGAAAAGAAAACTGCCAATTCCTTTCAGATCAAATAGTGAATAATATTGTGAAGCTAAAGTTACAAGAGAATGGGGACATATAAATTGCTTTAAAGTAAAAAAAGTTCAGGCTCTTTTGGACCTAACCACATTGGTCTATTCACAACGGCAAAAGTTAAGAGTTTCCTACGAGGCAAGGAGATTTTTTAATACCAACACGATTTAATGCTTAGTCAAAAGCAAGATTCAAACCACTCTCATTTGTTATTTGTTATATAAATTATAGAAGAACTTACCCAAGCGTGAGAGTGTCTAAATGCAGAGATATGTAAAGGATGAAGGGGCTTAAGGTGATGAAGAAAGAAAAGTGGAAAAAAGGAACATTTATCGAGTAAAATTGTGAAAGATTCTTTCACAAACATTATTTTGAAAAAGAGGTTCTCTGTCTCCTCCCTGTTTCCCTTTCTTTGTGTACTCTTTTTTTGTGTGTAAGCAGGATGGTTATACGTGTATGCTAGTTGGTAACAAATGGGTCATAGTCTGGTAAGGTGCTTACTAGTTCTGTATCTATTATGGTCACAGACATTTCACTCAATCAAGAAACGGCTCATGAAATTAATAGATTCGGCTTGAAATACAATTGTCCACTGGTTATAATTTCCTTTGTAAGGGATCTCCCTAACTCAAACATAATTCAGTGCTCAAATTCTTACATGATGTTTGTAAATCATCCCCCTGCCCCTCCACCCTCGCTAACGGCTAGACTCCGATGTTCACCTCTTCCACTGCACCTCGTAATTAAAAGGTACCCCTTACCAGGGGGTGATTTATACCTCCACGTTATATTTTAAAAAGTAATTAAAGATTACATAGCATTTCGGGGAAAGGGGAAAGAAAAGAAAAGGGTATCCATAAAAAGACCGATCCAGCATCAGTCTTGCTTTTTAAAAAGAATTCAGAGCGCGGCAGGGTGCACGCTGTCAACTCTCAGTCTCGGCTTCGGGGAAGTAGGAACCTCGCACTGCAAAAGGCGCTTCCAGTTCAACAGCTGAGAAAAGCGCACTGAGGATTTTGCGATAGGGGTGGTACGTTCACCAGTCACGCTTTCCTAGTATTCTTTGAGTTTATAAACTATTTATTTGGCGGGGGGCGGGGGAGGCAGGAATATACTGAAGGAGCTTGGGCCAGCACGGCCGGCCGTTTAACCTCCAGACTTCATGACTAAAAAACAATTCCATTTCCCACTTTCTCCCATTACAACGAAACCCTTGCCGCCTTCTAAACACCCTTCGAATGCAAACTTTTCTAAGTTTCAACTCTCCTCGCAGCAGGCGCCAGGATTCCCTGCCCCGGTTCAAAGCCCCAGACCTGGACCAGAGCGGGCCGAGCGCAAATGGACTTTTGAAAAGAAATGTATCAATAGCCAGAAGGCAAAGGCTCAGCGGGCCGTTCCAGCCCCATCCCAGGATTCCAGCGGTTGGCTCTGCTTCTTGGTTACCCCATAAACACTACCTGAGGGCTTGAGTTTGTGGAATGGGGGAGCGCCCCTTATCGCGAACCTCCGGGACCATAAATCGAACTAAACGCCAAGGACCCAGCCGCGTCTACACCGCCTGCGCGCCATGCACTTGTCCCGCGCGCGGGAGAGCAAACTTCAGGGTCGTTGCCCCAAAACGCATGGGGAAACTGGGGCCCGGAGCCTGGGAGAGCCTTTCCCGAGGGGGGCTCTACTGCTGTCCCCTCTGCCCTTGTGCCTTCGTGACCCTGGGAGGCCCGTGCGCCCCAGAACGCCCCGACAGCTGCGGAGGCCCCGCTCGGCGAGTGGCGGAAAGAGGCGCAAGGCGAGGGGGTCCCGGTGAACAACCCCCACCCCGCCCGGCGAATCCCGGCGGGCGGCCTGGGGTCGGCGCCGCGGGCGGTACTCACCGCGCGCAGTGGAGAGGGCGCCGCGACGCGGTGCAGGCTGGCGGGCCGGTGCGGGTCCGAAGAGGCCGGGCTGACTGCGGCGGGCACGTTGCTGTCTCTGCCGCTGCCGCTGCCTCCGCCTCCTGGGCTGCCGCGGCTGCTGCCTGCGCGGGGAGGACCGGCCCCTTCCCCTCCCTGGGCCGGGCCCTCCCTCTGCCCCCGCCCGGGTCCCCGCGCCGCTGCGTGGGCGCGTGGGGGCGCCGAGGCGCGACGCTGGGCTCCGCGGGCGCACACACCCGGCGGCTGGACGCGGGGCGCGGGGCTCTGGCTCTGCAGCTGCCGCCGCGCCGCTTCCTGCGCCTGCAGCCGAGCAGAGCGCGCTCGCTCTCGCTGGTCCGGGAGGCCAGGGCCCAGCCTCCTCCCCACCCACCGACACCCCGCACCTCCTCCCTCCCCGGGGCAGCACATCCTCCCTGCAACCCAGGCATGACCCCTGTGAAAGGAACGACGGCTCAGAGAGGACCTCGGTAGTGACACTAACATTCATTCACTCAACCACCCATTCATTCATTCAAAATATATTGAGCATCTACTGTGCCAGGTACCACTCAGCTAGAGCAAGACAGACTAGTTTTCTGCCCTCCCGGAACTTACATTCACACGGAGAGACAAACCGTAAACAAATAACCAAGAAAAGAAGCAAGACAGTTTCAGAACGTTACAGTTACAAGGAGAAAAAAATACATACATATCTGCTGTTGGGGAGTGGAGGAGAGGCGGTCATTTTAGCTAGAGCAGTCAGGGAGGACCTCTCTGAGGAGGTGACATCTGAATTATGAGGAAGTGCCACTGGCGTGGTATTTAGGTGAGAACGGTTCAGGGGTCTCCCCTATGTTACCCATTTTACAGCTAAGGAAACTGAGGTCTCAAGAGCTTAACTGGTTTAGTGAAGGTGAGAGGTATAGACCCCTCCACCTACATGTGCAAATCAAGGCACCCCACTTACTCCATCCTCTCATAGCCACCCCCCTTTTGGTCTCCCTGACAATGAACTGTGTTAATTGGAGTCTATGCAGCCTTTCCTACCCTGTCACCCACTCTCTAATGTCTACGAATTCCACTGTGGGATACTCAGGATGCTTCAATCCAAAAGCAAAATCAACCACTGTCATTTGTTAAGTGCAGTAAAAGACAGGGCACCCAGGTGAATGTGAATTTCAGAGAAACGAGGAATCAGTTACAGTACATATCTTATGTGATAGGTTGTATGTACTTATATTTACAAAACATTTATTGTTTCTCTGAAATTCCAGTTTAACTGGGTGGCCTATATTTATACTTGCAACCTTAAGCTCATCCAATGCCCAACTCTTCCTTAACTCATGTAATCCCCAAGAGGGACCCCAAGGTAGCTGCTGTCAGCACACTCATTGAACAAATGAGCAGGTCCAGGCTCAAAGGAGGCAGAAAGTGACTGAGCCAGAAATGAAATTCAGGCCTGGCTGACTCCAAAGCCCTTGCTCTTGAGCCGTAATCTTCAATTCCAGTTGTAAGGTTACAGGGAAGCTGATGGAGGTTAAGTTCTTGGGCCCCTGACTTGCTTGGACTCCTTTCTAAGGGGACTTAGAAAAGTGTTCAGATGGTTGCTTGTTGATGTAAAGCTTACAAAAGTCCTTTGCTTTGGACCTTTGGCTGCAGGCAGTAGAGCTTGCTCTCTTTCCACTCGGATTCCCTACCCCCAACTTGCCCTTGAGTAGGATGGTGGCCACTGGCATTTTGGAGGAAAGTTGAGTTGGGAATTTTGTGATAGTTTGTGGTAATTTTCAGCTTCTTAAAATTTGAATTTGTTGTGTTTTTTTTTTTTTCTTAATTTAAAGAAATAATCATTTTCTTATCTAATCTTGGACTCATAATTTTGTACTCTTTTTCTTGAATAGGGGCTGCAAATTGCACATGTTATCAGGCTTCACCATTCCTGGACCCACCTCTGATCATAGCTTACTCTGCTTTCTACTCCCTAAACTTCAAACAGAAGCAAATGTATTCAGTAAACATGGTTTTTCTCTTCCTTGGGCCTGCTGCGGTAGGCTTGGAGACGGCTCTGCTTCTGGCTTCTAGAAGCAGAATGTACATGTGTACTTGGACTTGATTTTCTCATCACCAAAGTGAAGATAACAGTACTCATCTTACACTATTATTGTGAAAATTCACTGAGCTCATGCTCATAAAACACTTTCTACTATGACTGCAGCTGGCACTAGCAATTGCTCAACAAATATTATTACTGTACACACAGCTTCACTTCCCATAGTATCTTTGCTAAGTGTTCCAAGCCATTATAAATTGAGCCTCTTAATGACCTCCAGAGGTGTTTAATTTGTCTTGGCCTATGGACTTTAATTTTTTTTCTAAAGGAATACACTGGAATAGAAAATATCAAGTGAATTGTATGCGAGAAGAATATATATACATACATATACATATAGTCACATGTATACATATGATCCCCTATATATAGTTACATGTATGCATATGTTCCCCAATTTATGATGGTTTCACTTAATGATTTTTTGACTTTATGATGATGTGAAAGTAATGTGTGTTCAGTAGAAACCATAATTAGGATACCCATACGACAGTTCTATTTTTCACTTTCAGCAAAATATTTGATAAATTTTGTGAGATATTCAAAACTGTATTATAAAATGGGCTTTGTGTTTGATGATTTTGCCCAACTGCGAGGTGATGCAAGTGTTCTGAGTGCATTTAAGGTAGGTTAGGCTGAGCTGTGATGTTCAGTAGGTTAGGCGTATTAAATGCATTTTGAACTTAGGATATTTTCAATTTACAATGGAGAGATATATATGTGTATATGTATACATATATCATATATACATATATATACACACATATATCTGTATCTATATCTATATCCATATCTATATCTGTATCTTTGGCCAGGATGTGAGATGTTTCTTCCTGTGGCTCATGGGGAAAAATCTTGAACACTTGTTAACCAAAGGTACTCCATAGAATGCAAAGGGTTAATCTATTTCCTTCATACCATTTTACTCCTTCCCCAGAATCTGGCCCATTATTTCATAAATTGCAGACACACCCCAATGCCCCTGAGAGATAAGCAGGAGGCAGGTGCTTATTAATTTTATTTTTCCTTCTCTTAGTGCTGTGATTCTCAACTCTGGGTACACAGAATCTCCAGGGAGAGCTTTTAAAAATCCCCATGCTGAGGCCCCATCCTAGACCAATTAAACCAGACTCTGGGATGGAACAGTGGCATCAGCCCTTTTTTTTTTTTTTTTTTTTTTTTGAGATGGAGCCTCACTCTGTCGCCCAGGCTGGAGTTCAGTGGTGTGATCTTGGCTCACTGCAACTTTCGCCTCCTGGGTTCAAGCAGTTCTGCCTCAGCCTCCCAAGTAGTTGGGATTACAGGCATGTGCCGCCACGCCCAGCTAATTTTTGTATTTTTAGTGGAGACAAGGTTTCTTCATGTTGGCCAGGCTGCTCTTGAACTCCTGACCTCAAGTGATCCACCCACCTCGGTCTCCCAAAGTGCTGGAATTACAGGTGTGAGCCACCGCACTTGGCGGGCATCATCCTTTTTTAAAGCTCCCTAGGTGATTCCAACGTACGGCAGAGAAGAGAATCCCCATCTTTGGGAGAGTAAGACCTTGACCACAGAGTCACAACAGATGAGCAGAAGCTGATAGGACTTAAGGTCCCCAATCCTTATTCACAACCCTGAAAATTCAGCCACCTTCCTATGTAGAAGCACCCCCTTTCTGTCTCTTTCTTCCCTTGCTATCTCCTTGTTAAGTATTTGTCCTCATTTGATAACAACCAGCAAAATAATCCCAAACAAAATTTGAAAGTGCTAAGCCATAAAGCAGATTCTTTGTGGTGTAGTCCACAGGCATGCCTACCTTGGAGTAAAAGACATTCCCCCCTCCCCCCACCAGTCTTCCAAGTAAATGCCCTCTAAAGCCAGAAAACCACATTAATTTTGAAAACTATGAACCTCACAATATATCCAATGTATGTATATTCATTGTAGGATATGTATATACATATCCTACAAACACACATGTGAATTCTATGTCACAAATCATGCCCTTTTTTCTAAACACATTCCTTTCCCACCTGCAAAGATCACCTTTACAGAAAAAGCATTCAATTTTTTAAAATACATTCACTTAAACCTTGGCTCTTTCCAAAAAGGATTTGAGGCAACATACAAAACCATATATATGGCAGCAGAATAAAGAAAACAAGAAAAGCAGATAACAGGGAAACAGGAAAGAAAATGCAAAAAAGTCAAGGTAAGGTTTGCACACAAAATGTGGACTAGAAGGTCCTGGACACTTGTCAGTGGAGAACTAAGAATTAGATGCTGAGCTTCCAAGCAGCCAGTGCAAGGACAGAAATGTGATCAATTACATCAGTGGCTTTCAAACTTTCCTTTATTTAAAATCTAGCACGTATAGAAGTTCAGTATGGAAAAAGGAGGTGAAGGATCCCAGCCACAGCCTTATGCCTAACCCCTTTCTCCTGTAGGTAGGTGAAAAGGTCTTGAAGGAACCCCCAAAGCTCTGCAGTCAAGACTAAAAATCATGGATTTCAAAGTGCTCCATAGTGTTCATGATTCTTTTTGTTTTGTTTTGTTGGTTTGTTTTTGAGGCAGAGTTTCACTCTTATTGCCCAGGCTAGAGTGCAGTGACACAATCTCGGCTCACAGCAACCTCCACCTCCTGGGTTCAAGCGATTCTCCTGCCTCAGCCTCCAGAGTACCGGGATTACAGGCATGCGCCACAACGCCCAGTTAATTTTTGTAATTTTAGTAGAGACGGGATTTCTCCATGTTGGTCAGGCTGGTCTCCAACTTCCGATCTCAGGTGATCTGCCTGCCTCGGCCTCCCAAAGTGCTGGAATTACAGGCGTGAGCCACCACCGTGCCCGGCCAGTGTTCATGATTCTTAATTCCTCTACGAGAAAGGAACCAAATGACTTGGGCAAATCAGAGCTTTGCCTGATATTGATACGGGAGAGAAATTTTCTCGTGGGTCTTTACGAAACAGGCAGTATATGATACCCTGTGTATGTGGGGACGGGCAGGGGCTTTTTGCAAACATTAAAAAAAAAAAAAAAAAAAGACACACAGAGAGAAAAGTCTCACATCCTTCCTAACCCAATAAGACAAATACAGGGATGCTTCAAATGTCTCTTCAGTAAGTAGTTTCCCAATAAAATGACTTTGTTTTTAATACTCAAACTTCCTAGAAGGCACATTTCTCACAATTATCAGATGAACATTTATAAAGAAAAACGGATATTTGTATCCCCCAAATTAGATTCAGCATCTCCACCAAAACATCATGCAGGAAAAGCAGCATGTCAACTACCATTGAGAGAACATCAGAATCACATTCAGAAAACTGCACCAAGACGCAATGAAAGGGGCATGCAATCAGATGTAGTGGTGTTGCCACAAACAAACCAATTATTTGTTGAAAACTTTCCTGATGATTTGGTGATCAGGAAGCTATGTTTTAAACATTTTATATCCTAACACACTGCTTTGGTACTTACCGGTAGACATTTGCTGTGATTCGAAGGTATCCCCTCCAAAATTCAGGAGTTGAAACTTAATGGCCAATGTGATGGAATTAAGAAGTGATTCCAGGCCAGGCGCGGTGGCTCACGCCTGTGATCCCAGCACTTTGGGAGGCTGAGGTGGGCGGATCACGAGGTCACGAGATCATGACCATCCTGGGTAACACGGTGAAACACCGTCTCTACTAAAAAATACAAAAAATTAGCCAGGCGCCTGTAGTCCCTCCCAGCTCGAGGCTGAGGCAGGAGAATGGCGTGAACCCGGGAGGCGGAGCTTGCAGTGAGCCGAGATCTTGCCACTGCACTCCAGCCTGGGAGACAGAGCAAGACTCTGTCTCAAAAAAAAAAAAAAAAAAAAAGGAAGTGAGTCCTTGAAGAGGTGATTAGGTCATGAGGGTTCCCCCCTTGTGAATGGGATTCAGGCTCTTCTTAAAGAGGCTTGCTTCCTCTTCTCCTTTGGAGGACACACCAACAAGTTGCCATGTTGCAAGCAAACAGCAGCTCTCACCAGACAACCAAACCTGCCGGCACCTTGATCTTTAACTTTTCATCCTCCAGAACCATAAGAAATAAGTTTCTGTTCTTTATAAAATACCAGAATCTCAGGTATTTTGTTATGGCAGAGCAAACAGACTAAGACAGTTTTTTAAGTGCTTAGTTCTATTGTAAGAGAGTGAGCTGAGATCGTGCTACTGCACTCCAGCTGGGGCAACAGAGTGAGACTCTGTCTCAAAAAAAAAAAAAAAAAAAAAAGATAAATTACACTTCATCAAAGTTAAAAACTTTTTTGCTGCAGAGAACATTATCAAGAAAGTGGGTCAGCACTTGGGGAGGCCAAGGCAGGAGTATCTCTTGAGCCCAGGATCTTGAAGACTTGATTAGGCCATGAGGATTGGGATGTTGGGGGCTTGGGTTGACCTGTCATGCATTATCATTTTTCCCATTTAAAACAATGGGAAATCTACTCTTGGGTGCATTTTCTGGCAGAGCATCAGAACTTCAGGATCACCAATGTTCAGTGGGAGAGGTTTATTCACTTATGTGATGAGGGACATTTGAGACACCCAGGCATGTTGCTCCTTCTGCCTGCACCACCCCTTCCTGACATAGTCCTGTGGTTTTCACCCTCACTCCATTCAGGTCTCTGCTCAAATGCCTCTACCCCAGAGAGTCCCTGACCACCCTGTTTAAAACAACATTCTCCTCTAACTGTTCTTCCTCCGTGTCCTCCTCACCCAGCTCCACCCTGGCCCTCTCAGCTAAGCACAAGAATCTCTACCCCTCACCTCCTGGACATTTCCTTCCAAGATCTGTCACTTTTTGCATTCTCTTTTCCCAAGAGAGTAAAAGCAAATAGAATGAAGCCAGAAGGCTTATTAATACATTTGACTTGTCTTTTTGCCTGGCTTTTAGCTGGATATAATGTCTTGGATTGTGAATGGAGTCAACTGATCTCAGCATACATAAGTGGAATTATCTCAGAAGCAAGGACTGAGAGACACCAGAGATCTTCAGAACTCAGATATTGTTCTAAATTCTAGAAGATTTTGTGGTCCTGAAGACGTAAGGAGTACCTGAAGAGACTATAGGAGTCCCTCAAGGTCAGAGGTCTAGAGACCTTTGGAGAGTGGGACACTTTTGAGAGCGAAAGGAGCATTAGTAACAGCATAAACTAAGATTGTCCCCAGCAAACTGGGACAGATGACCTCTCTGCCTGGAACCACCTTTGCAAAATTATGACTGAGACAGTGAAAGAGATTTAACTTAACCATCTTGCTTCTAACCTCCAATTCTGTTATAAGGAATCTATCCTTATAAGGAATCTATATTATATGGAATCTATCCGTATAACAGAATCTATAACAGATATATGAAAATGTGTCTGATACATGTGGTGGATTTCTGCCAATCTATAGCTTGCCTTTTATTTCCTCAATTTTGTCTTTTGAAGAATGACAGTTTTAAATTTTGATGTCATCCAATTTATCAATATTTTCTTTCATAGTTTGTACTTTTTGTGTTTGAAGAAATCTTTGCCTACCCCAAGGTTGCAATGATTTCTTCTTATGTTTTCTTCTAGAAGTTTTATATATACATATACATATATATATATATATATTTTTTTTTTTTTTTTTTTTTTGAGACAGAGTCTGGCTCTTTTGCCCAGGCTGGAGTGCAGTGGTGCAATCTCGGCTAACTGCAACTTCTGCCTCCTGGGCTCCTGGGTTCAAGCGATTCTCCTGCCTCAGCCTCCTGAGTAGCTGGGATTATACCTACACATATTATATACACACATATAAGGAATCTATTTTATAAGGAATCTATCCTTCTAACAGAATCTATAACAGATATGTGAAGATGTGTCTGATACATACATTGTACATGTTCTGAGTACCAAAGACATGTGATGTATCAGACGTATCTTCTGAATCTATAAGGAATCTATAATAGATCTATGAGGAACGTTTACAACTCAACAATTAAGAAGACTATTAACTCAATTTTTAAAATGGGCAAAGATTTCAAACCAGCACTTCAAAAAGAAGATATGCAAATGACCAACAGGCACATAAAGAAATGCTCAACATTAATAATCAAGGAAATGCAAATTAAACTCTAACAAAATACCACCATGTATTCAATATATTGGCTAACAAAAAGATTGGCCAGACCAAGTGCTGGCAAGATGTAGAGTAACTAGAACTCTCATTCATTGCTAGTGGGAATGTCAAATAGCGTAACCACTTTGCAAAATAGTTTGGCAGTTTCTTCAAAAGTTAGACATCCCTCTGCCATCTGACCCAGCTATTTGACACCCAAGAGGAATGAAAACACAAATCCACACAAAGACTTGACTTGTACACGATTGTTAATAGCAAGTTTGTTTGCAACAGCCCAAATCTAGAAACAGCTTAAATGTCCATCAGCAGGTAACTGAATAAACAAATTGTGGTATATCCATGCAATAGATGACTATCAAATTATAAAAAAGAATGAACTATTGGTACACATATAATGCGGATGGATGTCAAAACCATGGTGTTGAGTGAAAAAGGCAGAACCTTCCCTACTGAAAAAAGAATCATGATTCCATTTATGTAATTTTTTTTTTTTTTTTTGGAGACAAGGTCTCACTCAGTTACCAGGCTGGAGTACAGTGGCGTGATCTCAGGATCTCAGTTCACTGCAACCTCTGCCTTTTGGGTTCCAGTGATGCTCCAGCCTCAGCCTCCCAAGTAGCAGGGGCTACGGGCTTGTGCCACCACACCCAGCTAATTTTTGTATGTTTTGTAGAGACAGGTTTCACCATGTTGGCCAGGCTGATCTCAAACTTCTGACCTCAGGAGATCTGCTCACCTCAGCCTCCCAAAGTGCTGGGATTACAAGTGTAAACCACCGCGCCTGGCCCATTTATGTAAACTTCTTAAACATGTAAACTAACGTATAGTGACACAAAGCAAATCAATGGTCACCTGTGGGTGGGAGTGGAGGGAAGAATGGACTACAGAGGGGCACAGAGAAACTGGTGGGGGTGACAGAAAAGTCCAGTGTCTTGATTGTGGTGATGGTTTCATGGTCTATATGTCAAAAATGATAAAAAACTTAACACTTTAAGTATTTCCAGTTTATTGTACTTTAATTATATGATCAATACAAATATGAAAATATTGTAATATGGTCATATGAGTTTCTTCATTAATGCATTAAATAACAGGATCTAGCAGCAAGCTAATTTTAAAGTTAGTGCTGCCTAGAAAAGTTATTTTGAGATACAACAACCATAATGTGACATAAAAATCACCTGTAATCCCAGCACTTTGAGAGGCTGAGGCGGGTGGATCACCTGAGGTCAGCAGTTGGAGACCAGCCTGGCCAATGTGGCAAAACTCTATCTCTATGAAAAAATACAAAAAAATTAGCTGGACATGGTGGCACACACCTGTGATTCTAGCTACTTGGGAGGCTGAGGCAGGAGAATTGCTTGAACCTGAGAGGTGGAGGTTGCAGCAAGCCGAGATTGCGCCCCTGCACTCCAGCCTGGGTGACAGAGCAAGAAATCCATCTCAAAAACAAACAAACAAAACAAAACCAAAACCTGTCATTTCTATGGGTGACAGAGTCACAGGTCCTGCTAACACAATTGTGGTTTGTTGTTTGTGTTCATATGTGAAGAAAATGCCAAATTTCAGTTAGAGTTTGGTGAGAATAGAAATACTTTTTTTTCCGTCCAAGTTCACGAACCCTCTTAATTGTATTCACAAACCCCAGATTAAAAAGTCTAGTTGGAAGCAAGCTTAGGTACCCAGAAATATGATAATCTCCCAGGAGGGAAGCACCTTTAAACTCCAGGAATATTTAAAGTTATTTATAGGAATGTCCTACATGGGAAAGTGATTTTATCAGTAAGCATGTGTAACAGAGATAAGATTCGGAACTAAACATGGAAATATTTGACAGATTCAGCATCACTGAATTACTATTCTTTTTGTTAAAAAGGAATCATTTGTATTTAATCATTTACATACTTTAAGAGCCTTATGTTTAGGAGGCTTCGGTCTGTAAGAACAACGTGTTGGTCAAACTTGTTAATCGTAATTTAAAATGGAATCAAATCATTGCTTAAATGTGCCATTTTAAAACAGAAATCTCACTAAGCCAACATGTAACCACTGGAACATTTAAGAGTTTAAGATTTGTAGAAATGTGATTTATGAGGTTTGTAAGTACTTACCTGAGAAAGCAGAAGTGTTGGACAGTTGAAGTACTTGAAAACAAAGTCCAGAATATCAAATTTAGAAATGCAGTTTAAAATATTTGAAAGCATTTACATGTTAAACGTTTGAAGGCTAAGTTTATAAATGAGACCAAATATGAATCAATGACGTTCTCAAACACAGTGACTGATTTTTGTTATTCTATTCTTATAATTGGAACCACAGATTTGAAAAGGAAACATTAAAACTCAAGAGGGAAACTAGGTTTGGTAAATTGCAACTTTAGTCATTCAAAATTATTTCCTAGAATGTGTGTATAGCTTGTGCTGTATACAAAACCACCCAAACTCATACACGACAGTGTGGGTGATTGAAAATGAACAAACAGGACATTCGGGGTCCTTCCCTCCTCCTGTGTTTATTTTTGGCCTAAGCAGCCTAAGCGTCCCTCCTGTCCCCTGTCTGGGCCTCTGCCAGTGAGGAATTAGCCACAAACACAAGAAAATTCTTTTCAGTGACCTAAGAAGACGAAAGGTCATTCATTATACTGGGCTTAGGAGCAAATTTAAAATACTGAACCACTTAATTTTTCAAAACAGAGGAATCTAAACAAATGCTCAACTGGTGAACAAATGTGCATTCATTGCCAAAACCCCAGTTGGTTTGGACAGCATTTTTCCCCTGGTTCCTTCAGCAGAACTGAATCCCTTGGCCTGCCCTCTCCAACAGTGTAGACAGATCCCAAAGGGGGAAACATAGCTGTACCGTAAGCATTTTTTAGCAACCTACAATGTTAATGGCAGTTAAACACCAACATGCAAACTTACCTTCTTACAAGATTATTGGGAAGATCAAACAAAATAATCTTTTTATGATCTCCCGAATTGGAATAATTTCTTCCTTTACCTAGAATTCTCTTTCAGCATTCGGTGACTGAATTAACGAAGGTGTCAGTTTGGCCACTGTGACAGAAGGACATCTTTAAAAAGTGGCTTTTATATCGCTCTGGTTTGAGTGTTTGTCCCCTCCAAAACTCATGTTGAAACTCAATCCCATATTCAGAAGACTAGGTTGGGGGCAGTGGCTCATGATTGTAATCCCAACACTTTGGGAGACCAAGTTGGAAGGATCACTTGAGCCCAGGAGTTTGAGACCAGCCTGGGGAACATAGCAAGACCCTGCCTCTCCAAAAAATGATAAAAACAATTAGCCAAGTATCATGTTGCCTGTGTGTAGTACCAGCTACTTGGGAGACCGAGGAAGGATGATCACTTGAGCCTACTGTACTACAGTCTGGGCAACAGAGCCAGACCTTATCTCTAAAAAAAGAAAAAAATTCAGAGGACTATTAGAAATAACTTGTACATTAAAAAGATCTGGAAAAATTTATATTTTAGAAAAGAAAACATATATACATATAAAATATATATTCAAAAGAAAACAATTATATATTCAATATATAGTGCATATAATACTATATTGTATAATATACTGCTATACTGTTATACACTAGTATAGTATTATATAATATATACTATATTATACTATATAATACTATACTATTATACTATTAAATACTATGCTATTACATTATTTCATAGTATAATAGTATAGTATATATGTGTATACTATACAGTATTATATATTATATGATATATTATTGATATACCAGTTATTTTACAGAATGCGCCTCATTTAGATTAATCTGACATTCTCTCACGATTAGACTCAAGTTATACGTCTTTGGCAAGAAGACCATTGAAGTAATGGTGTGTTCTTCGTAGCACGTTTTCGATTTGTTCCCTTAATGGTGACATTAACTCTGATTCTAGTTAAGGTGGTGTCTGCCAGGCTTCTCCACTATCAGGTTCCTCTTTCTTCGTTTGTAATTAAGAAGTGTTTTGTGTGGCCAGTGGGAGCCTCTTGATGCTGGCTTCCGTGTCCTCTTGACATGTCCCCATCATTCTTTGAGTACTTCCTTCTTTTTTGGCTGAACAGGTACTCAAGTTTATCTTCTACTCGTCTTGCCCCAGATCTGGAATTAGCCATTTCTCCAAAAATCTCCAGTTGTGTTTAGCAGAAAATAATTTTTAGAAACTGGCCAGGTGTGGCGGCTCATGCCTGTAATCCCAGCACTTTGGGAGGCCAAGGTGAGAAGATCACTTGAGCCCAGGAGCTCGAGACCAGTGTAGGCAACAAAACAAGACTCCATCTTTACAAAAAATAAACTAATTAGCTGGGTGTGATGGTGCAAACCTGTAGTCCCAGCTACATGGGAAGCTGAGGCAGGAGGATTGCTTGAGTCCAGGAGATTGAGGCTGCAGTGAGCTGTGTTTGCACCACTGCACTCCAGCCTAAGTGACAGAGTGAAATCTTGTCTAAATAAATAAATAAATAAAATAATTTTTAGAAGCCAAAGTTTGAGTGCTAAGCGTGTTCGTTGTTCCTACTGTGCAGCTGCTCTCAGGATCTCTCTGTGGACAGAGCTAGATGCATGCAGATGTACAGACACATGTACACATGCATACACTTACATCAATATTTATTTCTGAATAATAAATTTTTTTTAAATTTTAAATATATTTAAATTGTTAAATATATTGAAAATCATGAGTTTATACCAGGACTGGCATATAATTTTCAGGGTCCAGTGCAAAATGGAAATATGGGGGATCCCGTTCAAAAAGCAGGAACGAAGAGCCGATAAAGGTACTAAAATACAAGCTCTTCCCTTCTTCCACGGTCTCTCTCTGGATTTGTCACAGTGGCTTTTATTTGCTACTTCGCATCTTGCATGAGGATACTCCTGGGGTAAAGGCAGACACTCACAGGTGCCCAGGGACCCTACAGTGGGACTCAGAGCAAGTGCAGCCTACCAGCTGCAGTCTCTGCTGCCAGTCTCCAGACTGACGTGCTGTGCCCCTGCTGGGGCAAGAAAATTAAGCAAAGCATCCACTCTTCCTGTAGACCCACTCCTCTAACCCATAGCAGGTGGGCAGCCTCAGGGGTGTTGCAACCTCTGAGCCAGGACACAGCGAAGTACCTGGATTGTGGGTGGGGATGGTATAGACGTGCTCGCCGTAGGCACTGAAGGCAGAAGATGGCAGTGGTTGCTGGGTGGGGAGGGGAACAAGGAAGCTGGGAGGGGTCTGAGGAACCATGGGAATTGAGAAAGGTGGCTGAGACCCTGATCCTGGGGAGGCAGGGAGATGGTGGGACATGGGACCGCTGCTGAGCTGAGGCTCCAAGTCCGTGTGCATGCTCCGTTGTCCCATTATACTTGACTTATGAAATACAAATTCAAAAATTAAGTTATTACGAATTTCAAGACAGTGATGGTGCAGCATAAACACCCAAGTGTATGACCCGGCACGGGGCCTCATGCAAATACACTAATCACACGTCCATGATGTCAGCCCTGGCTCAGACCGATAGTTCAATACCAATCCAACGTTTTGGGGTCCACTCTGTTTTCTCCCTTTACATAATTAGTACTGCTTTTTCCAAAAGTGAGAAAGCTGGATCCTTGAGATATTTACTGATTTGCTCATTCCCCCTGTTTGCAATCCAATCCATCCTCCATTCAGAAGCTGACCTCACCCTGCGGGGGTTCTGGCACCTTGTCCAGGAGCTGCCACCCTCCAGCAGGCATACCCACCTCCTCACTCTCAGGCAATGGGCACCCACCCTGTGCAGGGTAGCATCCCCGCAAAGCCACCCTCCTCACTCCCTAGGACTCTGGCTCCCCTGCCAGGCTCCACTCCTGCTTCTCCTGTGGGGAAGCAACCTCCCGCCTGGGCGGTCAGGTTTTCTGTGTCGGACACTGCCCCACCATGGGTGCCTGTCATTTTTTGAATGGCTTTTGCGTTGAATTGATCAGGAATGGAAGAGAAAAAGAAGAAAGGCAAAGAGGAAAAGGGAAAAAATGGCAGAGGAAGAGCCCCACATGATTTTTCAAGGGTGACAAGCTGATTCTATAATTCATTAGAAACAGGAAGTATCTGACAAGGACATTTTAAAAATGAATAACAAATTACCTGATCAGATATCAAGACAGATAGGGGAGCTATGATAACTAAAATGGAAAAGTGTTGGCATAAAGAGATAAATAGGCCAGGCACGGTGGCTCGCGCCTGTAATCTCAGCACTTTGGAAGGCTGAGGTGGGTGGGTCACCTGAGGTTAGGAGTTGGAGACCAGCCTGGCCAACACGGCGAAACCCCATCTCTACTAAAGGTAACAAAAATTAGCCGGGAATGGTGGCACACACCTGTAGTCCCAGTTACTCGGGAGGCTGGGGCAGGAGAATCGCTTGAACCCAGAAGGCAGAGGTTGCAGTGAGCCAAGATTGTGCCACTGCACTCTGGCCTGGGTGACAGAGCGAGACTCCATCTCGAGAACAAAAAAGACAGACAAATAGAGCAATGTACTAGAATATGAGTTCAGGAGTATGCACGTATTTATGCACATCTGTTTTGCTTAGTTGGGGAAGGCGTGGATTATTCAATGCTATTAGAACAATTGGCTCTCCTGGGAAAGGTTAATTCTTACTCCACCTCAGTCATGAAAACAAACTCCATGTGGAATAAAAAGTACACATTTTAAAAAGGAAAGAAGGACTAAAGACACTAGGAGAAAGCATAGAACTATTTCTGTAACACGAGAATGGGGAGGCCTCCTCTGAGCAAGATCAAGCAGCAACAACTGAAACGAAACAGGCAACCAAAAAATCCAAATCCATAATGAAAGAGATTGATAAGTGTGACTACAAAAGGCTTAAAACTCTTTGCATAGCAAAAAAAAAAAAAAAAAAAAAAACCTCAGACACCAAATTAAAAGACAAGGGAGACCAGGTGCAGTGGCTCATGCTGTAATCCCAGCACTTTGGGAGGCCG
Organism: Piliocolobus tephrosceles; assembly: GCF_002776525.5. NCBI lineage: Eukaryota > Metazoa > Chordata > Mammalia > Primates > Cercopithecidae > Piliocolobus > Piliocolobus tephrosceles. The sequence goes on along the minus strand of NC_045453.1, from coordinate 19,672,014 downwards.
AAGTGGGTGCATTGCTCTAGTCCAGGAGTTCGAGACCAGCCTGGGCAACATGATGAAGCCCTGTCTCTACCAAAAATACAAAAATTAGCTGGGTGTGGTGCTGCACCAGTAGTCCCAGCTACTTGGGAGGCTGAGGTAAGAGGATGGCTTGAGCCCAGGAAATCAAGGATGCAGTGATATGGTTGTGATTGCACCACTGCACCCTAGCCTGCATATCCAAGTGAATCCTACCTCTAAAAACAAACAAACAAACAAACAAAAAGACAAGGAACAACTTAGAAGAAACAGTTGCTAAATTTAAACAGCTAAACTGTTTCTTTATTAGTTTTTTGTTTTTTTTTTAACATATAGGGTGTCAATCTATCGTCCAGGCTAGAGTGCAGGGGCAGGATCATAGCTCACTGCAGCCTCCCACTCCTGGCCTCAAACGATCCTCCCACCTCAGCCTCCCAATGTGCTGAGACTACAGGTGTAAGCCACCATACCTACCTCCACATAAACTACTAATAACTCAGGACACATTTATCAAGAATTCTTACAAATCAATAGGGAAAACAAGCCAGTATGACAGTGAACAAAGAGTATGAACATGCAGTTAATAAACCATGAAATAGAATTGGCCAATAAACATTAAGCAAAATGTTCAACCTGATTAAAAATTAGGAATGGCTAAAATGAAACACACCAAAACATCCTTTTGTACCTGCAGATTGGTAAACAGGAAAAGGTGAATAGTATCCAATTTGTGTGAAACTGTGAGGAAATGGATTCGCTAGCCAAGTATTGTGAGATATGTAAATTGTTCAACCTTTTTTTAACGGGAAGATTCAACCAATAATAATATATGTATATATTTACACATATTGTATTATATTTTAAATGTATATATTTATAAATGTATTCATATGAAAAGGAGACAGAGAGTGATCTATATATATATATATGGAGAAAGAGAGAGAAAAAGAGAAAAAGTCAATACCAGTGGTTCCTTACAGGGAAGAAGCTTGACATTAGAGACAGGGCCAAAAGAAACTTGTTCCTGGCTTTGTCACTAACTTACTCTGTGACTGTTTCCATTTCTGATTCTCAGTTGTTCACATGTAAAACAAAAGGGTTGAGCTAAAAAGTCTCTCTCTGTTAAAATTCTATAATTTGATAAATTTTGCAATAGTCCTGTCAAATAAATTTTGTGTTAGTTTTCTGTTGTGGTGTAGCAAATTACGACAAACTAAGTAGCTTAAAACAACACACATTTAGTATCTCACAGTTGTCATGGATCTGGAGCACAGGCATGGCTTAACTGGGTCCTTCTGCTCAGGGTCTCACCAGAATGCAATCGGGGTATGGCCAGGCTGCATTCTCTAGGAAAGAAACCATTTCGAAGTTCATTTGGGTTTTGCTGGCGCACTTTGTTTCCTCATTTCACCTTTTCCTGTTTATCAATCTGCAGGTACAAAAGGTGGTTATATGACTGAGGGCCCTGCTTCTTCATGGCCGTCAGCTGGAGACTACCGTCAGATCCTGGATGCCACCTGCCAATGCCACGTGGTCCTCCCTATAAGCAACTCACAACATGGCTGTTTGCTTTTTCAAGGCCAGAATCTCTCTCTTACTCTAGTGCAAGATTATTTCATACATATATATATATATATATATATATATACATACACACACACACACACACACACACGTAAGGTTATATATTAAAAAGCCTGGCAACTGTAGTCCCAAGAGGCTGAGGTGGGAGGACTGCTTGAGCCCAGGAGTTGGAGTCCAACCGGGGCAACATAGTGAGACCCTGTCCCTAAAATATTTAAAAAATCACATATATAGTGTTTTATATTGTATATATATATACACACACACTCATAGGTGTGACATTCGATTGTCGTTGCCAAATTCTATTGGCCAGAAGCAAGGCAGACGTGTCACCCACACTTGAGAAGAAGAAATCATCCAGGGCGTTAATATTAACATCTTTTGTTTTTGTTTTTGTTGTTTTGAGACAAGGTCTTGCTTTGTCACCCAGTCTGGAGGGCAGTGGTGTGACTGTGGCTCACTGCAGTCTCTGCCTCCTGGGCTCAAGAGATCCTCCCACCTCAGCCTCCTGTCTTCCACCTCACCCTCCTGAGTAGCTGGGACTACAGGGGCACACCAGCACATCCAGCTAATTTTAAAAGTTTTTTGTAGAGATAGGATCTTACTATGTTGCCCAGGCTGATCTTGAATTCTTGGGCCCAAGCGATCCTCCTACCTCAGCCTCCCAAAGTGTCGGGATTACAGGTGTGAGCTACATGCCTGGCCAACACCAACATCTTTGAATGCTGCTTGCCACAAAATCTCTAAGTTGTACTTATTAAAAGCCAATCCTTTATTTTTGTATTGATAAAATTATTTTGGCAGGGGAGGAAAGAAGATTTACCAGGAAGGTAGAATTTCACTTTTGAAATGAAGTTTTGCAGAAAAGAAATGAAAAACTTAACTGTAAGAGATTTTATGATTCACAGGCTGCTATATACACTAATTTTAAATAGTCCCTTCAAGCCATAGTGCACTGAAAAATACATATTTAAAGAGCATGTGAAATTGAATCACCTCTAGACAATTATTTTGAAACATTAATTCCTGCCTGATTATTTTTAAAAATCAAGTCCATTGTTTAGATTCCATTTTTTCCATAATTTTCTGTGCAAATATATTAAAAATCGAGGCCCTGGGTGAGTCTGGAATGCTTGGAGGGCAAAGTTAAGTTTGAAGGATCAAATTTTAAAAAGGGTCCCTTTTGAAATGTGCATGTAGGCAGCGATTATTTGCATGAAATCACGTGAAGCAAAGAGGAAAGGAATTAACCTGATATTCTTTCATAAATATGGCAATGTCAACCAAGATGCAGGCCCAGCTAACGGAGATGGGTGAGAGAAAGAGGAAGAGAAGTTATGGGTCTTCACATGGCTGCTGAGTGTTAGGGTTGAGTGGAACTTCCACTGTGATTACCCAGGGCTCCTCATCAGATGCTGGATCTGCAGTGCTGGGATGGAAATTTGTACCCCATCCACAAAGATGGGCATCTTCCCATCCCAAGACAATACTGGGCCCTGTTACAGAGAGAGACAAACCAATCTGCAAAGGCTTTCATAAGCTGGCCTAAAGAAATGTTTGTGGGGGAAAAAAAAGGCTTAGCTGTTCTTTTCCACCTCTCCCGGCAAATGGATGATTTGCCACAACAGTTAAAACAAGTGTTTCTGCTAGGGAACCACTTCCCAGGCAAATAAACATCTTTGGCAGAAGTAAACGTAAAGGTGTGAGGACAGGGCAAAATGAAGAACTTTCCAGCAATTGTTGCCAATGAAGTTGAAATGTAGTGAATGCATTGAAGTCTTCTGAAGCAATGGGTCATAAACTGGTTTCGTGGGAGATTTTATTTGTCTAGCATAGTGTTGCAAAAATGATTTTTAAAAAATAAGTGCCATCATTAATAATATGGAAATTTTATATAACATCTGGATTCCTGACTTCCAAAAAATGTGGAAGAAACTGTCAACACTACAACACTAGGCTTATATTTCTGCCTAAATGGCATCAGCTGGCTGCAGCTGAGTAGGGGCTCTATCTCTAGTTCACCCCAGTCTCCACCTCTCCTTATTGTCTCACACCTGACCCCTGTCACTCATTTATCTTTACTCCCTATCCCTGATAAGAATTTGAGTGTGCAGCCCTAAATTTGATGCATATCTGAGTTTTCAACTTGGAGAGAATCAAGTCTAACCCTCTGATTTTACAAATGGAGAAACTGAGGCAATCACACAATTAGGAAGGGAATGAACGGAAGCTGGCTGTCAGTCTCCTGACTTCTTAGCAATTCCTCTTTCTTCTGTGACCCTACCTCTATTTCTCCATATTTATTATCAGAAGTTGAAATTCTCTAAATTTCTTTTCAACTATGTGACCAACATGTACTATTAACTTTTATTCTTTTCCTGGAGAAATCTTGATTACCTGGCATCTGTTTTAGCAGAAAGTATTTTCCGAGTGTTTTTAGCTATCCCTAATTGGAATTCATAATTTAGGGGCGTATTGCCAAGGTAGAGTAAGTCGGATTATCCATTGACACTGAAGAAGACAGCATAAGCACTTTTATTTCTGAGTATGATTTTAATCTAAAATAATACAAAAGACATTAAACTTTACTAAGATTTACTATTCCAGTTGGCAGTGGTGTCCCCTCTGATTGTCTGTCATAAGTCTTGGGGCTTTCAAGGTATTTGAGACATCCAGAAGGAGTTGCTGGAGTTTTCCAATGGTGAGAGGTTGGAAACAAAACATTTGACCTCATTCACTGACTTCTGTGATGCGCTGAAGTTACATCAGTTAACCGATGCTTCTTAGAAATGACAGGTCTACCTTCTCCATTCTAAGGACAGCTTTTCATTTCCCCTCCACATTTTTGGAATATCTTTCACATTGGCAGGTGGAAGTCAGCAGAGCAGCCCTTGAAATGGGTGTTTAGATTTTGGAAGGAGCTGAGAGCTTTTCCCTTTCCCAGTTCCCCAGGGCAAATCATCTCCTATTGGTAGCTCTGAACTTTCAGATTCACACCCAACTGAGCATTCGCTGGATCAGTCAGCACCATGGCCTCTACCTGGGAGAGGATAAATCCTGGTGCACCATCTTATTGCAAGCTAGGAACTGCCTAGGGACCTTGCAAGAAGAGTTCAAATGAGAGTTTGCTGGACACTTGCATGAGATAAGAAAAGGTTCATCAAACGACCTTCAGAGGTGGCTGTCCACAGAGAGGAGGCAATTGAAAGACAACAGCAGGTGACAAGCCTGTCCCAATCAATTTGCAGGACCCAGGGCAGGAGTACAAAAGGTCTACTTACCGTATGACTAAATATCAAAATATTCAATAAAACATGTGCTAGCCTTCTCCTTTTGCAAACATGGCTTCGTAGTGACCTGGTGAGCCAGGCTCAGATTCAGAATTCTTTAGAATTTGGCCCATAGCCCACTTCCCTTTTTTGTTCCACCTCCAGCTCCATCCTGCACCATGAAGGTCTTGTGCAAAAGTGTTTGTACTTGCCAGCTTATGTCCAAGCCTTCTCACCACCCTTTGGCCTCTCTTTGGATTGCAGGGTGTGTACGTGGGGGTTGTAATCTGCTCTTGGGAGGACAGAGAATAGCCCTGGGGAAGAGGCTCGCACAGCTCTGGGAGAAAATTCCGGGATCTTAGTGTGCATGGTCTGGGAGATTGGATGTGGGCTGTGGATATGCACAATCCCTTAGCCTTGTTGACTCCGACCCCACGGAGAGGGCACAGCCAGGGAGGACCAGATGACAACTTTGTGGCCATCCTACATTGAATAGAACCAACCCTTTCCAAATGGAAATGGACAAGTGGCCAAAGAGATTCCTTGGGAGGAAGTGGCAAGAATAATGCACAGGTCAGGAAGAAGGCGCCATTCATGTTCCTCTAAGTGCAAATGGTTGGTCAGCCACACACTTACTCAGGGCCTTCAAAGTACAGGTGACACTTTTAAAAACGAGAGAACATGATTGCTTTTTAAAAGACACTTGGGCTATAGAGATAATCTTTCTTTCTTTCTTTTTCTTTCTCTCTCTTTCTTTCCTTCTTTCTTTCTTTCTTTCTTTCTTTCTTTCTTTCTTTCTTTCTTTC